>NW_026893672.1:0-322527 GCF_032452875.1 Bos javanicus | reverse complement strand
GCTGAGCAGGCCCTGATCACGTGACTGAGCATGCACTGTTCACGTGGCTGATCATACACTGATCACGTGATTGATCATGCACTGATCACTTGGATATCATGCACTGATCACGTGGCTGATCATACACTGTTCACGTGTCTGACCATGCACTGATCACGTGGCTGATCATACACTGCTCACGTAACTGATCATGCACTGATCACGTGGCTATCATGCACTGATCACGTGGCTGAACATGCACTGTTCACGTGGCTGATCACACACCTGTCACGTGACATATCATGCACTGATCACGTGGCACTCATGCACTGATCACGTGGCTGATCATACTCTGCTCACGTGACTGATCATGCACACATCACGTGGCTATCATGCACTGCTCACGTGGCTCGTCATGGAATGATCACGAAGCTACCATATACTGGTCACGTGACTGATCATGCACTGATCACGTAAATGATCATGCACTGTTCACGTGACTGATCATGTACTGATCACGTGACTGATCATGCACTGATCACGTGGCTATCATGCACTGCTCACGTGGCTGATCATGCAACGATCACGTAGCAACCATGTACTGGTCACGTGACTGATCATGCACTGATCACGTAATTGATCCTGCACTGATCACGTGGCTCATCATGCACTGATCCGTGGCTGATCACACTGTATCACATGCACTGATCACGTGACTAATCATGCACTGATCACGTGGCTATCATGCACTGATCACGTGGATATCATGCACTGATCACGTGGCTGATCACACACGTATCACGTGACTGATCATGCACTGATCACGTGGCTATCATGCACTGATCACGTGGCTGATCATGCACTGATCACGTGGCTATCATGCACTGATCACGTGGCTGATCATGCAATGATCACGTAGCTATCATGCACTGATCACGTGACTGATCATGCACTGATCACGTGGCTGATCATGCACTGATCACGTGACTGATCATGCACTGATCACGTGGCTGATCATGCACTGATCACGCAGCTACCATGTACTGGTCACATGACTGATCATGCACTGATCACGTAATTGATCATGCACTGATCACGTGGCTTATCATGCATTGATCATGTGACTGATCATGTGCTGATCATGTTTCGTGTCATACACTGATCATGTGCCTCTGGAGGCAATGAACAAAGAGCTGAGTAGGCAGGAATCAGTAGGCAATAATCATGGAACTCAGCTGTGAGAAATCATGCTGCTCAGCTGGCAATAATCAAGCAGATGAGCAGGCAGGAATTATGCAGCACAGGTGGCAATTGTCAAGCAGATGACAGGCAGGAATCGTGCAGCTCAGCTGGCAATTGTCAAGCAGATGAGCAGACAGTAATCACGCAGCTCAGCAGGCCCTGATCACGTGACTGAGCATGCACTGTTCACGTGGCTGATCATACACTGATCACGTAACTCATCATGCACTGATCACGTGGCTATCATGCACTGATCACGTGATTGGACATGCACTGATCACGTGATTGTATGCACTGATCACGTGGCTGATCATGCACTGATCACGTGGCTGATCATGCACTGATCACGTGACTGATCATGCACTGATCACGTGGCTGATCATGCACTGATCACGTGGCTATCATGCACTGATCACGTGGCTGATCATGCACTGATCACGTAGCTACCATGCACTGATCACGTGACTGATCATGCACTGATCACGTAACTGATCATGCACTGATCACGTGGCTGATCATGCACTGATCACGTGGCTGATCATGCACTGATCACGTGACTGATCATGCACTGATCACGTGGCTGATCATGCACTGATCACGTGACTGATCATGCACTGATCACGTGACTGATCATGCACTGATCACGTGGCTATCATGCACTGATCACGTGGCTGATCATGCAAGATCACGCAGCTACCATGTACTGGTCACGTGACTGATCATGCACTGATCACGTGACTGATCATGCACTGATCACGTGGCTATCATGCACTGATCACGTGGCTGATCATGCACTGATCACGTAGCTACCATGTACTGATCACGTGACTGATCATGCACTGATCACGTGACTGATCATGCACTGATCACGTGGCTATCATGCACTGATCACGTGGCTGATCATGCACTGATCACGCAGCTATCATGCACTGATCACGTGACTGATCATGCACTGATCACGTGGCTGATCATGCACTGATCACGTGGCTGATCATGCACTGATCACGTGACTGATCATGCACTGATCACGTGACTGATCATGCACTGATCACGTGGCTATCATGCACTGATCACGTGGCTGATCATGCACTGATCATGTAGCTACCATGTACTGGTCACGTGAATGATCATACACCCATCAGGTGACTGATCATGCACTGATCACGTGGCTATCATGCACTGATCACGAGACTGATCATGCACTGATCACGTCTAATCATGCACTGATCACATGACTGCCCATGCACTGATCACGTGGATGATCATACACTAATCATGTGACAGATCATGCACTGATCACGTGGCTGATCATGCACTGATACCGTGACTGAGCATGGACTGATCACATGACTATCATGTAGTGATCACGTGACTTAATGGCGCTGATCATGCGCTGATCATGTTTGCTATCATACACTGATCATGTGCCTCTGGAGGCAATAAACAAAGAGCTGAGTAGGCACGAATCAAACAGTCAGCAGGCAATAATCATGGAACTCAGCTGTGAGGAATCATGCTGCTCAGCTGGCAATAATCAAGCAGCTGAGCAGGCAGGAATTACGCAGCACAGCTGGCAATTGTCAAGCAGATGACAGGCAGGAATCGTGCAGCTCAGCTGGCAATTGTCAAGCAGATGAGCAGACAGTAATCACGCAGCTCAGCAGGCCCTGATCACGTGACTGAGCATGCACTGTTCACGTGGCTGATCATACACTGATCACGTGATTGATCATGCACTGATCACTTGGATATCATGCACTGATCACGTGGCTGATCATACACTGTTCACGTGTCTGATCATGCACTGATCACGTGGCTGATCATACACTGCTCACGTAACTGATCATGCACTGATCACGTGGCTATCATGCACTGATCACGTGGCTGATCATGCACTGATCACGTGACTGATCATGCACTGATCACGTGGCTATCATGCACTGATCACGTGGCTGATCATGCACTGATCACGTGGCTATCATGTACCTGTCACGTGACTGATCATGCACTGATCACGTGACTGATCATGCACTGATCACGTGGCTATCATGCACTGATCACGTGGCTGATCATGCACTGATCACGTGACTGATCATGCACTGATCACGTGACTGATCATGCACTGATCACGTGGCTATCATGCACTGATCACGTGGCTGATCATGCACTGATCACGTGGCTGATCATGCACTGATCACGTGGCTATCATGCACTGATCACGTGGCTGATCATGCACTGATCACGTGGCTATCATGCACTGATCACGTGACTGATCATGCACTGATCACGGGACTGATCATGCACTGATCACGGGCTATCATGCACTGATCACATGACTGATCATGCACTGATCACGTGGCTGATCATGCACTGATCACGTGACTGATCATGCACTGATCACGTGGCTGATCATGCACTGATCACGTGACTGATCATGCACTGATCACGTGGCTGATCATGCACTGATCACGTGGCTGATCATGCACTGATCACGTGACTGATCATGCACTGATCACGTGACTGATCATGCACTGATCAGTGGCTATCATGCACTGATCACGTGGCTGATCATGCACTGATCACGTGACTGATCATGCACTGATCACTGGCTATCATGCACTGATCACGTGGCTATCATGCACTGATCACGTGGCTGATCATGCACTGATCACGTGACTGATCATGCACTGATCACGTCTATATCATGCACTGATCACATGGCTGATCATGCACTGATCACGTGGATGATCATACACTGATCATGTGACTGATCATGCACTGATCACGTGGCTATCATGCACTGCTCACGTGGCTGATCATGCAATGATCACGTAGCTACCATGTACTGGTCACGTGACTGATCATGCACTGATCACGTAATTGATCATGCACTGATCACGTGACTGATCATGCACTGATCACGTGACTGATCATGCACTGATCACGTGACTGATCATGCACTGATCACGTGGCTATCATGCACTGCTCACGTGGCTGATCATGCACTGATCACGTAGCTATCATGCACTGATCACGTGACTGATCATGCACTGATCACGTGGCTGATCATGCACTGATCACGTGACTGATCATGCACTGATCACGTGACTGATCATGCACTGATCACGTGACTGATCATGCACTGATCACGTGGCTATCATGCACTGATCACGTGGCTATCATGCACTGATCACGTGGCTATCATGCACTGATCACGTGGCTGATCATGCACTGATCACGTAGCTATCATGCACTGATCACGTGACTGATCATGCACTGATCACGTAATTGATCATGCACTGATCACGTGGCTGATCATGCACTGATCACGTGGCTGATCATGCACTGATCACGTGACTGATCATGCACTGATCACGTGACTGATCATGCACTGATCACGTGGCTATCATGCACTGATCACGTGGCTGATCATACACTGATCACGTGCCTGATCATGCACTGATCACGTGGCTGATCATGCACTGATCACGTGACTGATCATGCACTGATCACGTGTCTGATCATGCACTGATCACGTGGCTATCATGCACTGCTCACGTGGCTGATCATGCATGATCACGCAGCTACCATGTACTGGTCACATGACTGATCATGCACTGATCACGTGACTGATCATGCAGTGATCACGTGGCTATCATGCACTACTCACGTGGCTGATCATGCAATGATCATGTAGCTACCATGTACAGGTCACGTGAATGATCATACACCCATCAGGTGACTGATCATGCACTGATCACGTGGCTATCATGCACTGATCATGCACTGATCATGCACTGATCACGTCTATATCATGCACTGATCACATGACTGCCCATGCACTGATCACGTGGATGATCATACACTAATCATGTGACAGATCATGCACTGATCACGTGGCTGATCATGCACTGATACCGTGACTGAGCATGGACTGATCACATGACTATCATGTAGTGATCACGTGACTTAATGGCGCTGATCATGTGACTGATCATGCGCTGATCATGTTTGCTATCATACACTGATCATGTGCCTCTGGAGGCAATAAACAAAGAGCTGAGTAGGCACGAATCAAACAGTCAGCAGGCAATAATCATGGAACTCAGCTGTGAGGAATCATGCTGCTCAGCTGGCAATAATCAAGCAGCTGAGCAGGCAGGAATTACGCAGCACAGCTGGCAATTGTCAAGCAGATGACAGGCAGGAATCGTGCAGCTCAGCTGGCAATTGTCAAGCAGATGAGCAGACAGTAATCACGCAGCTCAGCAGGCCCTGATCACGTGACTGAGCATGCACTGTTCACGTGGCTGATCATACACTGATCACGTGACTGATCATGCACTGATCACGTGATGATCATGCACTGATCACGTGGCTGATCATGCACTGATCACGTGGCTGATCATGCACTGATCACGTGGCTGATCATGCACTGATCACGTAGCCATCATGCACTGATCACGTGACTGATCATGCACTGATCACGTGGCTGATCATGCACTGATCACGTGGCTGATCATGCACTGATCACGTGGCTGATCACACACTGATCACGTGACTGATCATGCACTGATCACGTGACTATCATGCACTGATCACGTGGCTATCATGCACTGATCACGTGGCTATCATGCACTGATCACGTGGCTCTCATGCACTGATATCATGCACTGATCACGTGGCTGATCATGCACTGATCACGTGACTGATCATGCACTGATCACGTGGCTGATCATGCACTGATCACGTGGCTCTCATGCACTGATATCATGCACTGATCACGTGGCTGATCACACACGATCACGTGACTGATCATGCACTGATCACGTGGCTATCATGCACTGATCACGTGGCTCTCATGCACTGATATCATGCACTGATCACGTGGCTGATCACACACTGATCACGTGACTGATCATGCACTGATCACGTGGCTATCATGCACTGATCACGTGGCTCTCATGCACTGATATCATGCACTGATCACGTGCTCACACACGATCACGTGACTGATCATGCACTGATCACGTGGCTGATCATGCACTGATCACGTGACTGATCATGCACTGATCACGTGACTGATCATGCACTGATCACGTGGCTATCATGCACTGATCACGTGGCTGATCATGCACTGATCACGTGACTGATCATGCACTGATCACGTGACTGATCATGCACTGATCACGTGACTGATCATGCACTGATCACGTAGCTATCATGCACTGATCACGTGACTGATCATGCACTGATCACGTAATGATCATGCACTGATCACGTGGCTGATCATGCACTGATCACGTGGCTGATCATGCACTGATCACGTGACTGATCATGCACTGATCACGTGACTGATCATGCACTGATCACGTGGCTATCATGCACTGATCACGTGGCTATCATGCACTGATCACGTGCCTGATCATGCACTGATCACATGACTGATCATGCACTGATCACGTGACTGATCATGCACTGATCACGTGGCTATCATGCACTACTCACGTGGCTGATCATGCAATGATCATGTAGCTACCATGTACTGGTCACGTGACTGATCATACACCCATCAGGTGACTGATCATGCACTGATCACGTGCCTGATCATGCACTGATCACGTGACTGATCATGCACTGATCACATGGCTATCATGCACTGATCACGTGGCTGATCATGCACTGATCACGTGGCTGATCATGCACTGATACGTGACTGAGCATGGACTGATCACATGACTATCATGTAGTGATCACGTGACTTAATGGCGCTGATCATGTGACTGATCATGCGCTGATCATGTTTGCTATCATACACTGATCATGTGCCTCTGGAGGCAATAAACAAAGAGCTGAGTAGGCACGAATCAAACAGTCAGCAGGCAATAATCATGGAACTCAGCTGTGAGGAATCATGCTGCTCAGCTGGCAATAATCAAGCAGCTGAGCAGGCAGGAATTATGCAGCACAGCTGGCAATTGTCAAGCAGATGACAGGCAGGAATCGTGCAGCTCAGCTGGCAATTGTCAAGCAGATGAGCAGACAGTAATCACGCAGCTCAGCAGGCCCTGATCACGTGACTGAGCATGCACTGTTCACGTGGCTGATCATACACTGATCACGTGACTGATCATGCACTGATCACGTGGCTATCATGCACTGATCACGTGATTGATCATGCACTGATCACGTAACTGTCATGCACTGATCACGTGGCTATCATGCACTGATCACGTGGCTGATCATGCACTGATCACGTGACTGATCATGCACTGATCACGTGGTGATCATGCACTGATCACGTGGCTATCATGCACTGATCACGTGGCTGATCATGCACTGATCACGTGGCTATCATGCACTGATCACGTGACTGATCATGCACTGATCACGTGACTGATCATGCACTGATCACGTGGCTGATCATGCACTGATCACGTGGCTGATCATGCACTGATCACGTGACTGATCATGCACTGATCACGTGGCTGATCATGCACTGATCACGTGTCTGATCATGCACTGATCACGTGGCTATCATGCACTGCTCACGTGGCTGATCATGCATGATCACGCAGCTACCATGTACTGGTCACATGACTGATCATGCACTGATCACGTGACTGATCATGCAGTGATCACGTGGCTATCATGCACTACTCACGTGGCTGATCATGCAATGATCATGTAGCTACCATGTACAGGTCACGTGAATGATCATACACCCATCAGGTGACTGATCATGCACTGATCACGTGGCTATCATGCACTGATCACGAGACTGATCATGCACTGATCACGTCTATATCATGCACTGATCACATGACTGCCCATGCACTGATCACGTGGATGATCATACACTAATCATGTGACAGATCATGCACTGATCACGTGGCTGATCATGCACTGATACCGTGACTGAGCATGGACTGATCACATGACTATCATGTAGTGATCACGTGACTTAATGGCGCTGATCATGTGACTGATCATGCGCTGATCATGTTTGCTATCATACACTGATCATGTGCCTCTGGAGGCAATAAACAAAGAGCTGAGTAGGCACGAATCAACAGTCAGCAGGCAATAATCATGGAACTCAGCTGTGAGGAATCATGCTGCTCAGCTGGCAATAATCAAGCAGCTGAGCAGGCAGGAATTACGCAGCACAGCTGGCAATTGTCAAGCAGATGACAGGCAGGAATCGTGCAGCTCAGCTGGCAATTGTCAAGCAGATGAGCAGACAGTAATCACGCAGCTCAGCAGGCCCTGATCACGTGACTGAGCATGCACTGTTCACGTGGCTGATCATACACTGATCACGTGATTGATCATGCACTGATCACTTGGATATCATGCACTGATCACGTGGCTGATCATACACTGTTCACGTGTCTGACCATGCACTGATCACGTGGCTGATCATACACTGCTCACGTAACTGATCATGCACTGATCACGTGGCTATCATGCACTGATCACGTGGCTGAACATGCACTGTTCACGTGGCTGATCACACACCTGTCACGTGACATATCATGCACTGATCACGTGGCACTCATGCACTGATCACGTGGCTGATCATACTCTGCTCACGTAACTCATCATGCACACATCACGTGGCTATCATGCACTGCTCACGTGGCTCGTCATGGAATGATCACGTAGCTACCATATACTGGTCACGTGACTGATCATGCACAGATCACGTAAATGATCATGCACTGTTCACGTGACTGATCATGTACTGATCACGTGACTGATCATGCACTGATCACGTGGCTATCATGCTCTGCTCACGTGGCTGATCATGCAACGATCACGTAGCAACCATGTACTGGTCACGTGACTGATCATGCACTGATCACGTAATTGATCCTGCACTGATCACGTGGCTCATCATGCACTGATCACGTGGCTGATCACACTGTATCACGTGACTGATCATGCACTGATCACGTGACTATCATGCACTGATCACGTGGCTATCATGCACTGATCACGTGGATATCATGCACTGATCACGTGGCTGATCACACACGTATCACGTGACTGATCATGCACTGATCACGTGGCTATCATGCACTGATCACGTGGCTATCATGCACTGATATCATGCACTGATCACGTGGCTGATCATGCACTGATCACGTGACTGATCATGCACTGATCACGTGGCTGATCATGCACTGATCACGTGGCTGATCATGCACTGATCACGTGGCTATCATGCACTGATCACGTGGCTGATCATGCACTGATCACGTGACTGATCATGCACTGATCACGTGGCTGATCATGCACTGATCACGTACTGATCATGCACTGATCACGTGGCTATCATGCACTGATCACGTGGTGATCATGCACTGATCACGTGGCTGATCATGCACTGATCACGTGACTATCATGCACTGATCACGTGGCTGATCATGCACTGATCACGTGACTGATCATGCACTGATCACGTGACTGATCATGCACTGATCACGTGGCTATCATGCACTGATCACGTGGCTGATCATGCATGATCACGTAGCTACCATGTACTGGTCACGTGACTGATCATGCACTGATCACGTAATGATCATGCACTGATCACGTGGCTGATCATGCACTGATCACGTGGCTGATCATGCACTGATCACGTGACTGATCATGCACTGATCACGTGACTGATCATGCACTGATCACGTGGCTATCATGCACTGATCACGTGGCTGATCATGCACTGATCACGTGCCTGATCATGCACTGATCACATGGCTGATCATGCACTGATCACGTGACTGATCATGCACTGATCACGTGGCTATCATGCACTGATCACGTGGCTGATCATGCAATGATCACGTAGCTATCATGTACTGTCACGTGACTGATCATGCACTGATCACGTGACTGATCATGCACTGATCACGTGGCTGATCATGCACTGATCACGTGACTGATCATGCACTGATCACGTGGCTATCATGCACTGATCACGTGGCTGATCATGCACTGATCACGTGGCTGATCATGCACTGATCACGTGACTGATCATGCACTGATCACGTGACTATCATGCACTGATCACGTGACTTCATGCACTGATCACGTGACTGATCATGCACTGATCACGTGGCTATCATGCACTGATCACGTGGCTGATCATGCACTGATCACGTGGCTGATCATGCACTATCACGTGGCTGATCATGCACTGATCACGTGACTGATCATGCACTGATCACGTGACTGATCATGCACTGATCAGTGGCTATCATGCACTGATCACGTGGCTGATCATGCACTGATCACGTGACTGATCATGCACTGATCACGTGGCTATCATGCACTGATCACGTGGCTATCATGCACTGATCACGTGGCTGATCATGCACTGATCACGTGACTGATCATGCACTGATCACGTCTATATCATGCACTGATCACGTGACTGATCATGCACTGATCACGTGGATGATCATACACTGATCACGTGACTGATCATGCACTGATCACGTGGCTATCATGCACTGATCACGTGGCTGATCATGCAATGATCACGTAGCTACCATGTACTGGTCACGTGACTGATCATGCACTGATCACGTAATTGATCATGCACTGATCACGTGACTGATCATGCACTGATCACGTGACTGATCATGCACTGATCACGTGGCTATCATGCACTGATCACGTGGCTGATCATGCACTGATCACGTAGCTACCATGCACTGATCACGTGACTGATCATGCACTGATCACGTGGCTGATCATGCACTGATCACGTGGCTGATCATGCACTGATCACGTGACTGATCATGCACTGATCACGTGACTGATCATGCACTGATCACGTGGCTATCATGCACTGATCACGTGGCTGATCATGCACTGATCACGTGCCTGATCATGCACTGATCACATGACTGATCATGCACTGATCACGTGACTGATCATGCACTGATCACGTGGCTATCATGCACTACTCACGTGGCTGATCATGCAATGATCATGTAGCTACCATGTACTGGTCACGTGACTGATCATACACCCATCAGGTGACTGATCATGCACTGATCACGTGCCTGATCATGCACTGATCACGTGACTGATCATGCACTGATCACATGGCTATCATGAACTGATCACGTGGCTGATCATGCACTGATCACGTGGCTGATCATGCACTGATACCGTGACTGAGCATGGACTGATCACATGACTATCATGTAGTGATCACGTGACTTAATGGCGCTGATCATGTGACTGATCATGCGCTGATCATGTTTGCTATCATACACTGATCATGTGCCTCTGGAGGCAATAAACAAAGAGCTGAGTAGGCACGAATCAAACAGTCAGCAGGCAATAATCATGGAACTCAGCTGTGAGGAATCATGCTGCTCAGCTGGCAATAATCAAGCAGCTGAGCAGGCAGGAATTACGCAGCACAGCTGGCAATTGTCAAGCAGATGACAGGCAGGAATCGTGCAGCTCAGCTGGCAATTGTCAAGCAGATGAGCAGACAGTAATCACGCAGCTCAGCAGGCCCTGATCACGTGACTGAGCATGCACTGTTCACGTGGCTGATCATACACTGATCACGTGATGATCATGCACTGATCACTTGGATATCATGCACTGATCACGTGGCTGATCATACACTGTTCACGTGTCTGACCATGCACTGATCACGTGGCTGATCATACACTGCTCACGTAACTGATCATGCACTGATCACGTGGCTATCATGCACTGATCACGTGGCTGAACATGCACTGTTCACGTGGCTGATCACACACCTGTCACGTGACATATCATGCACTGATCACGTGGCACTCATGCACTGATCACGTGGCTGATCATACTCTGCTCACGTAACTGATCATGCACACATCACGTGGCTATCATGCACTGCTCACGTGGCTCGTCATGGAATGATCACGAAGCTACCATATACTGGTCACGTGACTGATCATGCACAGATCACGTAAATGATCATGCACTGATCACGTGACTGATCATGCACTGATCACGTGGCTATCATGCACTGCTCACGTGGCTGATCATGCAATGATCACGTAGCAACCATGTACTGGTCACGTGACTGATCATGCACTGATCACGTAATTGATCCTGCACTGATCACGTGGCTCATCATGCACTGATCACGTGGCTGATCACACTGTATCACGTGACTGATCATGCACTGATCACGTGACTAATCATGCACTGATCACGTGGCTATCATGCACTGATCACGTGGATATCATGCACTGATCACGTGGCTGATCACACACGTATCACGTGACTGATCATGCACTGATCACGTGGCTATCATGCACTGATCACGTGGCTATCATGCACTGATCACGTGGCTATCATGCACTGATCACGTGGCTGATCATGCACTGATCACGTGACTGATCATGCACTGATCACGTGACTGATCATGCACTGATCACGTGGCTGATCATGCACTGATCACGTGACTGATCATGCACTGATCACGTGACTGATCATGCACTGATCACGTGACTGATCATGCACTGATCACGTGGCTGATCATGCACTGATCACGTGGCTGATCATGCACTGATCACGTGACTGATCATGCACTGATCACGTGACTGATCATGCACTGATCAGTGGCTATCATGCACTGATCACGTGGCTGATCATGCACTGATCACGTGACTGATCATGCACTGATCACTGGCTATCATGCACTGATCACGTGGCTATCATGCACTGATCACGTGGCTGATCATGCACTGATCACGTGACTGATCATGCACTGATCACGTCTATATCATGCACTGATCACATGACTGATCATGCACTGATCACGTGGATGATCATACACTGATCATGTGACTGATCATGCACTGATCACGTGGCTATCATGCACTGATCACGTGGCTGATCATGCAATGATCACGTAGCTACCATGCACTGATCACGTGACTGATCATGCACTGATCACGTAATTGATCATGCACTGATCAGTGACTGATCATGCACTGATCACGTGACTGATCATGCACTGATCACGTGACTGATCATGCACTGATCACGTGGCTATCATGCACTGATCACGTGGCTGATCATGCACTGATCACGTACTACCATGCACTGATCACGTGACTGATCATGCACTGATCACGTGGCTGATCATGCACTGATCACGTGGCTGATCATGCACTGATCACGTGACTGATCATGCACTGATCACGTGACTGATCATGCACTGATCACGTGGCTATCATGCACTGATCACGTGGCTGATCATGCACTGATCACGTGCCTGATCATGCACTGATCACATGGCTGATCATGCACTGATCACGTGACTGATCATGCACTGATCACGTGGCTATCATGCACTACTCACGTGGCTGATCATGCAATGATCATGTAGCTACCATGTACTGGTCACGTGACTGATCATACACCCATCAGGTGACTGATCATGCACTGATCACGTGCCTGATCATGCACTGATCACGTGACTGATCATGCACTGATCACATAGCTATCATGCACTGATCACGTGGCTGATCATGCACTGATCACGTGGCTGATCATGCACTGATACCGTGACTGAGCATGGACTGATCACATGACTATCATGTAGTGATCACGTGACTTAATGGCGCTGATCATGTGACTGATCATGCGCTGATCATGTTTGCTATCATACACTGATCATGTGCCTCTGGAGGCAATAAACAAAGAGCTGAGTAGGCACGAATCAAACAGTCAGCAGGCAATAATCATGGAACTCAGCTGTGAGGAATCATGCTGCTCAGCTGGCAATAATCAAGCAGCTGAGCAGGCAGGAATTACGCAGCACAGCTGGCAATTGTCAAGCAGATGACAGGCAGGAATCGTGCAGCTCAGCTGGCAATTGTCAAGCAGATGAGCAGACAGTAATCACGCAGCTCATCAGGCCCTGATCACGTGACTGAGCATGCACTGTTCACGTGGCTGATCATACACTGATCACGTGATTGATCATGCACTGATCACTTGGATATCATGCACTGATCACGTGGCTGATCATACACTGATCACGTGTCTGACCATGCACTGATCACGTGGCTGATCATACACTGATCACGTAACTGATCATGCACTGATCACGTGGCTATCATGCACTGATCACGTGGCTGAACATGCACTGTCACGTGGCTGATCACACACTGATCACGTGACTATCATGCACTGATCACGTGGCTGATCATGCACTGATCACGTGACTGATCATGCACTGATCACGTGACTGATCATGCACTGATCACGTGACTGATCATGCACTGATCACGTGACTGATCATGCACTGATCACGTGGCTATCATGCACTGATCACGTGGCTGATCATGCACTGATCACGTAGCTACCATGTACTGGTCACGTGACTGATCATGCACTGATCACGTAATGATCATGCACTGATCACGTGGCTGATCATGCACTGATCACGTGGCTGATCATGCACTGATCACGTGACTGATCATGCACTGATCACGTGACTGATCATGCACTGATCACGTGGCTATCATGCACTGATCACGTGGCTGATCATGCACTGATCACGTGGCTGATCATGCACTGATCACGTGACTGATCATGCACTGATCACGTGGCTGATCATGCACTGATACCGTGACTGAGCATGGACTGATCACATGACTATCATGTACTGATCACGTGACTTAATGGCGCTGATCATGTGACTGATCATGCGCTGATCATGTTTGCTATCATACACTGATCATGTGCCTCTGGAGGCAATAAACAAAGAGCTGAGTAGGCACGAATCATAAGTCAGCAGGCAATAATCATGGAACTCAGCTGTGAGGAATCATGCTGCTCAGCTGGCAATAATCAAGCAGCTGAGCAGGCAGGAATTACGCAGCACAGCTGGCAATTGTCAAGCAGATGACAGGCAGGAATCGTGCAGCTCAGCTGGCAATTGTCAAGCAGATGAGCAGACAGTAATCACGCAGCTCAGCAGGCCCTGATCACGTGACTGAGCATGCACTGTTCACGTGGCTGATCATACACTGATCACGTGATGATCATGCACTGATCACTTGGATATCATGCACTGATCACGTGGCTGATCATACACTGTTCACGTGTCTGACCATGCACTGATCACGTGGCTGATCATACACTGCTCACGTAACTGATCATGCACTGATCACGTGGCTATCATGCACTGATCACGTGGCTGATCATGCACTGATCACGTGACTGATCATGCACACATCACGTGGCTATCATGCACTGATCACGTGGCTGTCATGCAATGATCACGTAGCTACCATATACTGGTCACGTGACTGATCATGCACTGATCACGTAAATGATCATGCACTGATCACGTGACTGATCATGCACTGATCACGTGGCTGATCATGCACTGATCACGTGGCTATCATGCACTGATCACGTGGCTGATCATGCACTGATCACGTAGCAACCATGTACTGGTCACGTGACTGATCATGCACTGATCACGTAATTGATCATGCACTGATCACGTGGCTGATCACACTGATCACGTGACTGATCATGCACTGATCACGTGGCTATCATGCACTGATCACGTGGCTATCATGCACTGATCACGTGGATGTCATGCACTGATCACGTGGCTGATCACACACGATCACATGACTGATCATGCACTGATCACGTGGCTATCATGCACTGATCACGTGGCTGATCATGCAATGATCACGTAGCTACATGTACTGGTCACGTGACTGATCATGCACTGATCACGTAATTGATCATGCACTGATCACGTGGATCATCATGCACTGATCACGTGGCTGATCACACGATCACGTGACTGATCATGCACTGATCACGTGAATCATGCACTGATCACGTGGCTATCATGCACTGATCACGTGGATATCATGCACTGATCACGTGGCTGATCACACACGTATCACGTGACTGATCATGCACTGATCACGTGGCTATCATGCACTGATCACGTGGCTATCATGCACTGATCACGGCTGATCATGCACTGATCAGTGACTGATCATGCACTGATCACGTGACTGATCATGCACTGATCACGTGGCTATCATGCACTGATCACGTGGCTGATCATGCACTGATCACGTAACTGATCATGCACTATCACGTGGCTGATCATGCACTGATCACGTGACTGATCATGCACTGATCACGTGACTGATCATGCATGATCAGTGGCTATCATGCACTGATCACGTGGCTGATCATGCACTGATCACGTGACTGATCATGCACTGATCACTGGCTATCATGCACTGATCACGTGGCTATCATGCACTGATCACGTGGCTGATCATACACTGATCACGTGACTGATCATGCACTGATCACGTCTATATCATGCACTGATCACATGACTGATCATGCACTGATCACGTGGATGATCATACACTGATCACGTGACTGATCATGCACTGATCACGTGGCTATCATGCACTGATCACGTGGCTGATCATGCAATGATCACGTAGCTACCATGTACTGGTCACGTGACTGATCATGCACTGATCACGTAATTGATCATGCACTGATCAGTGACTGATCATGCACTGATCACGTGACTGATCATGCACTGATCACGTGGCTATCATGCACATGTGGCTGATCATGCATGATCACGTAGCTACCATGCACTGATCACGTGACTGATCATGCACTGATCACGTGGCTGATCATGCACTGATCACGTGGCTGATCATGCACTGATCACGTGACTGATCATGCACTGATCACGTGACTGATCATGCACTGATCACGTGGCTATCATGCACTGATCACGTGGCTGATCATGCACTGATCACGTGCCTGATCATGCACTGATCACATGACTGATCATGCACTGATCACGTGACTGATCATGCACTGATCACGTGGCTATCATGCACTACTCACGTGGCTGATCATGCAATGATCATGTAGCTACCATGTACTGGTCACGTGACTGATCATACACCCATCAGGTGACTGATCATGCACTGATCACGTGCCTGATCATGCACTGATCACGTGACTGATCATGCACTGATCACATAGCTATCATGAACTGATCACCTGGCTGATCATGCACTGATCACGTGGCTGATCATGCACTGATACCGTGACTGAGCATGGACTGATCACATGACTATCATGTAGTGATCACGTGACTTAATGGCGCTGATCATGTGACTGATCATGCGCTGATCATGTTTGCTATCATACACTGATCATGTGCCTCTGGAGGCAATAAACAAAGAGCTGAGTAGGCACGAATCAAACAGTCAGCAGGCAATAATCATGGAACTCAGCTGTGAGGAATCATGCTGCTCAGCTGGCAATAATCAAGCAGCTGAGCAGGCAGGAATTACGCAGCACAGCTGGCAATTGTCAAGCAGATGACAGGCAGGAATCGTGCAGCTCAGCTGGCAATTGTCAAGCAGATGAGCAGACAGTAATCACGCAGCTCAGCAGGCCCTGATCACGTGACTGAGCATGCACTATTCACGTGAATCATGCTGCTCAGCTGGCAATAATCAAGCAGCTGAGCAGGCAGGAATTACACAGCACAGCTGGCAATTGTCAAGCAGATGACAGGCAGGAATCGTGCAGCTCAGCTGGAAATTGTCAAGCAGATGAGCAGACTGTAATCACGCAGCTCAGCAGGCACTGATCACGTGACTGAGCATGCACTGTTCACGTGGCTGATCATACACTGATCACGTGACTGATCATGCACTGATCACGTGGATATCATGCACTGATCACGTGGCTGATCATACACTGATCACGTGTCTGATCATGCACTGATCACGTGGCTGATCATGCACTGCTCACGTAACTGATCATGCACTGATCACGTGGCTATCATGCACTGATCACGTGGCTGATCATGCACTGATCACGTGGCTGATCACACACTGTCACGTGATATCATGCACTGATCACGTGGCACTCATGCACTGATCACGTGGCTGATCATACACTGATCACGTGACTGATCATGCACACATCACGTGGCTATCATGCACTGCTCACGTGGTTCGTCATGCAATGATCATGAAGCTATCATATACTGGTCACGTGACTGATCATGCACTGATCACGTAAATGATCATGCACTGATCACGTGACTGATCATGCACTGATCACGTGACTGATCATGCACTGATCACGTAATTGATCATGCACTGATCACGTGGCTCATCATGCACTGATCACGTGGCTGATCACACTGTATCACGTGACTGATCATGCACTGATCACGTGACTGATCATGCACTGATCACGTGGCTATCATGCACTGATCACGTGGCTATCATGCACTGATCACGTGGCTGATCACACACGATCACGTGACTGATCATGCACTGATCACGTGGCTATCATGCACTGATCACGTGGCTGATCATGCACTGATCACGTGGCTATCATGCACTGATCACGTGGCTGATCATGCACTGATCACGTGACTGATCATGCACTGATCACGTGGCTATCATGCACTGATCACGTGACTGATCATGCACTGATCACGTGGCTGATCATGCACTGATCACGTGACTGATCATGCACTGATCACATGACTGATCATGCACTGATCACGTGACTGATCATGCACTGATCACGTGGCTTATCATGCATTGATCATGTGACTGATCATGTGCTGATCATGTTTCTGTCATACACTGATCATGTGCCTCTGGAGGCAATGAACAAAGAGCTGAGTAGGCAGGAATCAGTAGGCAATAATCATGGAACTCAGCTCTGAGAAATCATGCTGCTCAGCTGGCAATAATCAAGTAGATGAGCAGGCAGGAATTATGCAGCACAGGTGGCAATTGTCAAGCAGATGACAGGCAGGAATCGTGCAGCTCAGCTGGCAATTGTCAAGCAGATGAGCAGACAGTAATCACGCAGCTCAGCAGGCCCTGATCACGTGACTGAGCATGCACTGTTCACGTGGCTGATCACACACTGATCACGTGACTGATCATGCACTGATCACGTGGCTATCATGCACTGATCACGTGATTGATCATGCACTGATCACGTAATTGTCATGCACTGATCACGTGGCTATCATGCACTGATCACGTGGCTGATCATGCACTGATCACGTGACTGATCATGCACTGATCACGTGGCTGATCATGCACTGATCACGTGGCTATCATGCACTGATCACGTGGCTGATCATGCACTGATCACGTAGCTACCATGCACTGATCACGTGACTGATCATGCACTGATCACGTAATTGATCATGCACTGATCACGTGGCTGATCATGCACTGATCACGTGACTGATCATGCACTGATCTCGTGTCTGATCATGCACTGATCACGTGGCTATCATGCACTGCTCACGTGGCTGATCATGCATGATCACGCAGCTACCATGTACTGGTCACATGACTGATCATGCACTGATCACGTGACTGATCATGCACTGATCACGTGGCTATCATGCACTACTCACGTGGCTGATCATGCAATGATCATGTAGCTACCATGTACAGGTCACGTGAATGATCATACACCCATCAGGTGACTGATCATGCACTGATCACGTGGCTATCATGCACTGATCACGAGACTGATCATGCACTGATCACGTCTATATCATGCACTGATCACATGACTGCCCATGCACTGATCACGTGGATGATCATACACTAATCATGTGACAGATCATGCACTGATCACGTGGCTGATCATGCACTGATACCGTGACTGAGCATGGACTGATCACATGACTATCATGTAGTGATCACGTGACTTAATGGCGCTGATCATGTGACTGATCATGCGCTGATCATGTTTGCTATCATACACTGATCATGTGCCTCTGGAGGCAATAAACAAAGAGCTGAGTAGGCACGAATCATACAGTCAGCAGGCAATAATCATGGAACTCAGGTGTGAGGAATCATGCTGCTCAGCTGGCAATAATCAAGCAGCTGAGCAGGCAGGAATTACGCAGCACAGCTGGCAATTGTCAAGCAGATGAGCAGACAGTAATCACGCAGCTCAGCAGGCCCTGATCACGTGACTGAGCATGCACTGTTCACGTGGCTGATCATACACTGATCACGTGATTGATCATGCACTGATCACTTGGATATCATGCACTGATCACGTGGCTGATCATACACTGTTCACGTGTCTGACCATGCACTGATCACGTGGCTGATCATACACTGCTCACGTACTGATCATGCACTGATCACGTGGCTATCATGCACTGATCACGTGGCTGAACATGCACTGTTCACGTGGCTGATCACACACCTGTCACGTGACATATCATGCACTGATCACGTGGCACTCATGCACTGATCACGTGGCTGATCATACTCTGCTCACGTAACTCATCATGCACACATCACGTGGCTATCATGCACTGCTCACGTGGCTCGTCATGGAATGATCACGTAGCTACCATATACTGGTCACGTGACTGATCATGCACAGATCACGTAAATGATCATGCACTGTTCACGTGACTGATCATGTACTGATCACGTGACTGATCATGCACTGATCACGTGGCTATCATGCACTGCTCACGTGGCTGATCATGCAACGATCACGTAGCAACCATGTACTGGTCACGTGACTGATCATGCACTGATCACGTAATTGATCCTGCACTGATCACGTGGCTCATCATGCACTGATCACGTGGCTGATCACACACGTATCACGTGACTGATCATGCACTGATCACGTGACTATCATGCACTGATCACGTGGCTATCATGCACTGATCACGTGGATATCATGCACTGATCACGTGGCTGATCACACACGATCACGTGACTGATCATGCACTGATCACGTGGCTATCATGCACTGATCACGTGGCTGATCATGCAATGATCACGTAGCTACCATGTACTGGTCACGTGACTGATCATGCACTGATCACGTAATTGATCATGCACTGATCAGTGACTGATCATGCACTGATCACGTGACTGATCATGCACTGATCACGTGGCTATCATGCACTGATCACGTGGCTGATCATGCACTGATCACGTAGCTATCATGCACTGATCACGTGACTGATCATGCACTGATCACGTGGCTGATCATGCACTGATCACGTGGCTGATCATGCACTGATCACGTGACTGATCATGCACTGATCACGTGACTGATCATGCACTGATCACGTGGCTATCATGCACTGATCACGTGGCTGATCATGCACTGATCACGTGCCTGATCATGCACTGATCACATGACTGATCATGCACTGATCACGTGACTGATCATGCACTGATCACGTGGCTATCATGCACTACTCACGTGGCTGATCATGCAATGATCATGTAGCTACCATGTACTGGTCACGTGACTGATCATACACCCATCAGGTGACTGATCATGCACTGATCACGTGCCTGATCATGCACTGATCACGTGACAAATCATGCACTGATCACATAGCTATCATGAACTGATCACCTGGCTGATCATGCACTGATCACGTGGCTGATCATGCACTGATACCGTGACTGAGCATGGACTGATCACATGACTATCATGTAGTGATCACGTGACTTAATGGCGCTGATCATGTGACTGATCATGCGCTGATCATGTTTGCTATCATACACTGATCATGTGCCTCTGGAGGCAATAAACAAAGAGCTGAGTAGGCACGAATCAAACAGTCAGCAGGCAATAATCATGGAACTCAGCTGTGAGGAATCATGCTGCTCAGCTGGCAATAATCAAGCAGCTGAGCAGGCAGGAATTACGCAGCACAGCTGGCAATTGTCAAGCAGATGACAGGCAGGAATCGTGCAGCTCAGCTGGCAATTGTCAAGCAGATGAGCAGACAGTAATCACGCAGCTCAGCAGGCCCTGATCACGTGACTGAGCATGCACTGTTCACGTGGCTGATCATACACTGATCACGTGATGATCATGCACTGATCACTTGGATATCATGCACTGATCACGTGGCTGATCATACACTGTTCACGTGTCTGACCATGCACTGATCACGTGGCTGATCATACACTGCTCACGTAACTGATCATGCACTGATCACGTGGCTATCATGCACTGATCACGTGGCTGAACATGCACTGTTCACGTGGCTGATCACACACCTGTCACGTGACATATCATGCACTGATCACGTGGCACTCATGCACTGATCACGTGGCTGATCATACTCTGCTCACGTAACTGATCATGCACACATCACGTGGCTATCATGCACTGCTCACGTGGCTCGTCATGGAATGATCACGAAGCTACCATATACTGGTCACGTGACTGATCATGCACAGATCACGTAAATGATCATGCACTGATCACGTGACTGATCATGCACTGATCACGTGGCTATCATGCACTGCTCACGTGGCTGATCATGCAATGATCACGTAGCAACCATGTACTGGTCACGTGACTGATCATGCACTGATCACGTAATTGATCCTGCACTGATCACGTGGCTCATCATGCACTGATCACGTGGCTGATCACACTGTATCACGTGACTGATCATGCACTGATCACGTGACTAATCATGCACTGATCACGTGGCTATCATGCACTGATCACGTGGATATCATGCACTGATCACGTGGCTGATCACACACGTATCACGTGACTGATCATGCACTGATCACGTGGCTATCATGCACTGATCACGTGGCTATCATGCACTGATCACGTGGCTATCATGCACTGATCACGTGGCTGATCATGCACTGATCACGTGACTGATCATGCACTGATCACGTGACTGATCATGCACTGATCACGTGGCTGATCATGCACTGATCACGTGACTGATCATGCACTGATCACGTGACTGATCATGCACTGATCACGTGACTGATCATGCACTGATCACGTAATTGATCATGCACTGATCACGTGGCTGATCATGCACTGATCACGTGACTGATCATGCACTGATCACGTGACTGATCATGCACTGATCAGTGGCTATCATGCACTGATCACGTGGCTGATCATGCACTGATCACGTGACTGATCATGCACTGATCACTGGCTATCATGCACTGATCACGTGGCTATCATGCACTGATCACGTGGCTGATCATGCACTGATCACGTGACTGATCATGCACTGATCACGTCTATATCATGCACTGATCACATGACTGATCATGCACTGATCACGTGGATGATCATACACTGATCATGTGACTGATCATGCACTGATCACGTGGCTATCATGCACTGATCACGTGGCTGATCATGCACTGATCACGTAGCTACCATGTACTGATCACGTGACTGATCATGCACTGATCACGTAATTGATCATGCACTGATCAGTGACTGATCATGCACTGATCACGTGACTGATCATGCACTGATCACGTGACTGATCATGCACTGATCACGTGGCTATCATGCACTGATCACGTGGCTGATCATGCACTGATCACGTAACTACCATGCACTGATCACGTGACTGATCATGCACTGATCACGTGGCTGATCATGCACTGATCACGTGGCTGATCATGCACTGATCACGTGACTGATCATGCACTGATCACGTGACTGATCATGCACTGATCACGTGGCTATCATGCACTGATCACGTGGCTGATCATGCACTGATCACGTGCCTGATCATGCACTGATCACATGGCTGATCATGCACTGATCACGTGACTGATCATGCACTGATCACGTGGCTATCATGCACTACTCACGTGGCTGATCATGCAATGATCATGTAGCTACCATGTACTGGTCACGTGACTGATCATACACCCATCAGGTGACTGATCATGCACTGATCACGTGCCTGATCATGCACTGATCACGTGACTGATCATGCACTGATCACATAGCTATCATGAACTGATCACGTGGCTGATCATGCACTGATCACGTGGCTGATCATGCACTGATACCGTGACTGAGCATGGACTGATCACATGACTATCATGTAGTGATCACGTGACTTAATGGCGCTGATCATGTGACTGATCATGCGCTGATCATGTTTGCTATCATACACTGATCATGTGCCTCTGGAGGCAATAAACAAAGAGCTGAGTAGGCACGAATCAAACAGTCAGCAGGCAATAATCATGGAACTCAGCTGTGAGGAATCATGCTGCTCAGCTGGCAATAATCAAGCAGCTGAGCAGGCAGGAATTACGCAGCACAGCTGGCAATTGTCAAGCAGATGACAGGCAGGAATCGTGCAGCTCAGCTGGCAATTGTCAAGCAGATGAGCAGACAGTAATCACGCAGCTCATCAGGCCCTGATCACGTGACTGAGCATGCACTGTTCACGTGGCTGATCATACACTGATCACGTGATTGATCATGCACTGATCACTTGGATATCATGCACTGATCACGTGGCTGATCATACACTGATCACGTGTCTGACCATGCACTGATCACGTGGCTGATCATACACTGATCACGTAACTGATCATGCACTGATCACGTGGCTATCATGCACTGATCACGTGGCTAACATGCACTGTCACGTGGCTGATCACACACTGTCACGTGACTATCATGCACTGATCACGTGGCTGATCATGCACTGATCACGTGACTGATCATGCACTGATCACGTGACTGATCATGCACTGATCACGTGACTGATCATGCACTGATCACGTGACTGATCATGCACTGATCACGTGGCTATCATGCACTGCTCACGTGGCTGATCATGCAATGATCACGTAGCTACCATGTACTGGTCACGTGACTGATCATGCACTGATCACGTAATGATCATGCACTGATCACGTGGCTGATCATGCACTGATCACGTGGCTGATCATGCACTGATCACGTGACTGATCATGCACTGATCACGTGACTGATCATGCACTGATCACGTGGCTATCATGCACTGATCACGTGGCTGATCATGCACTGATCACGTGCCTGATCATGCACTGATCACGTGACTGATCATGCACTGATCACGTGGCTGATCATGCACTGATACCGTGACTGAGCATGGACTGATCACATGACTATCATGTACTGATCACGTGACTTAATGGCGCTGATCATGTGACTGATCATGCGCTGATCATGTTTGCTATCATACACTGATCATGTGCCTCTGGAGGCAATAAACAAAGAGCTGAGTAGGCACGAATCATAAGTCAGCAGGCAATAATCATGGAACTCAGCTGTGAGGAATCATGCTGCTCAGCTGGCAATAATCAAGCAGCTGAGCAGGCAGGAATTACGCAGCACAGCTGGCAATTGTCAAGCAGATGACAGGCAGGAATCGTGCAGCTCAGCTGGCAATTGTCAAGCAGATGAGCAGACAGTAATCACGCAGCTCAGCAGGCCCTGATCACGTGACTGAGCATGCACTGTTCACGTGGCTGATCATACACTGATCACGTGATGATCATGCACTGATCACTTGGATATCATGCACTGATCACGTGGCTGATCATACACTGATCACGTGTCTGACCATGCACTGATCACGTGGCTGATCATACACTGCTCACGTAACTGATCATGCACTGATCACGTGGCTATCATGCACTGATCACGTGGCTGATCATACACTGATCACGTGACTGATCATGCACTGATCACGTGGCTATCATGCACTGATCACGTGGCTGTCATGCAATGATCACGTATCATATACTGGTCACGTGACTGATCATGCACTGATCACGTAAATGATCATGCACTGATCACGTGACTGATCATGCACTGATCACGTGACTGATCATGCACTGATCACGTGGCTATCATGCACTGATCACGTGGCTATCATGCACTGATCACGTGGCTGATCATGCACTGATCACGTAGCAACCATGTACTGGTCACGTGACTGATCATGCACTGATCACGTAATTGATCATGCACTGATCACGTGGCTGATCACACTGATCACGTGACTGATCATGCACTGATCACGTGGCTATCATGCACTGATCACGTGGCTATCATGCACTGATCACGTGGATGTCATGCACTGATCACGTGGCTGATCACACACTATCACATGACTGATCATGCACTGATCACGTGGCTATCATGCACTGATCACGTGGCTGATCATGCAATGATCACGTAGCTACCATGTACTGATCACGTGACTGATCATGCACTGATCACGTAATTGATCATGCACTGATCACGTGGCTCATCATGCACTGATCACGTGGCTGATCACACGATCACGTGACTGATCATGCACTGATCACGTGACTGATCATGCACTGATCACGTGGCTATCATGCACTGATCACGTGGATATCATGCACTGATCACGTGGCTGATCACACACGATCACGTGACTGATCATGCACTGATCACGTGGCTATCATGCACTGATCACGTGGCTGATCATGCACTGATCACGTGACTGATCATGCACTGATCAGTGACTGATCATGCACTGATCACGTGACTGATCATGCACTGATCACGTGGCTATCATGCACTGATCACGTGGCTGATCATGCACTGATCACGTAATTGATCATACACTATTCACCTGGCTGATCATGCACTGATCACGTGACTGATCATGCACTGATCACGTGACTGATCATGCATGATCAGTGGCTATCATGCACTGATCACGTGGCTGATCATGCACTGATCACGTGACTGATCATGCACTGATCACTGGCTATCATGCACTGATCACGTGGCTATCATGCACTGATCACGTGGCTGATCATGCACTGATCACGTGACTGATCATGCACTGATCACGTCTATATCATGCACTGATCATGACTGATCATGCACTGATCACGTGGATGATCATACACTGATCACGTGACTGATCATGCACTGATCACGTGGCTATCATGCACTGATCACGTGGCTGATCATGCAATGATCACGTAGCTACCATGTACTGGTCACGTGACTGATCATGCACTGATCACGTAATTGATCATGCACTGATCAGTGACTGATCATGCACTGATCACGTGACTGATCATGCACTGATCACGTGGCTATCATGCACTGATCACGTGGCTGATCATGCACTGATCACGTAGCTACCATGCACTGATCACGTGACTGATCATGCACTGATCACGTGGCTGATCATGCACTGATCACGTGGCTGATCATGCACTGATCACGTGACTGATCATGCACTGATCACGTGACTGATCATGCACTGATCACGTGGCTATCATGCACTGATCACGTGGCTGATCATGCACTGATCACGTGCCTGATCATGCACTGATCACATGACTGATCATGCACTGATCACGTGACTGATCATGCACTGATCACGTGGCTATCATGCACTACTCACGTGGCTGATCATGCAATGATCATGTAGCTACCATGTACTGGTCACGTGACTGATCATACACCCATCTGGTGACTGATCATGCACTGATCACGTGCCTGATCATGCACTGATCACGTGACTGATCATGCACTGATCACATAGCTATCATGCACTGATCACCTGGCTGATCATGCACTGATCACGTGGCTGATCATGCACTGATACCGTGACTGAGCATGGACTGATCACATGACTATCATGTAGTGATCACGTGACTTAATGGCGCTGATCATGTGACTGATCATGCGCTGATCATGTTTGCTATCATACACTGATCATGTGCCTCTGGAGGCAATAAACAAAGAGCTGAGTAGGCACGAATCAAACAGTCAGCAGGCACCAATCATGGAACTCAGCTGTGAGGAATCATGCTGCTCAGCTGGCAATAATCAAGCAGCTGAGCAGGCAGGAATTACGCAGCACAGCTGGCAATTGTCAAGCAGATGACAGGCAGGAATCGTGCAGCTCAGCTGGCAATTGTCAAGCAGATGAGCAGACAGTAATCACGCAGCTCAGCAGGCCCTGATCACGTGACTGAGCATGCACTATACACGTGAATCATGCTGCTCAGCTGGCAATAATCAAGCACTGAGCAGGCAGGAATTACACAGCACAGCTGGCAATTGTCAAGCAGATGACAGGCAGGAATCGTGCAGCTCAGCTGGAAATTGTCAAGCAGATGAGCAGACTGTAATCACGCAGCTCATCATGCACTGATCACGTGACTGATCATGCACTGTTCACGTGGCTGATCATACACTGATCACGTGACTGATCATGCACTGATCACGTGGATATCATGCACTGATCACGTGGCTGATCATACACTGATCACGTGTCTGACCATGCACTGATCACGTGGCTGATCATGCACTGATCACGTAACTGATCATGCACTGATCACGTGGCTATCATGCACTGATCACGTGGCTGATCATGCACTGATCACGTGGCTGATCACACACTGTCACGTGACTATCATGCACTGATCACGTGGCACTCATGCACTGATCACGTGGCTGATCATACTGATCACGTGACTGATCATGCACTGATCACGTGGCTATCATGCACTGCTCACGTGGCTGTCATGCAATGATCATGAAGCTATCATATACTGGTCACGTGACTGATCATGCACTGATCACGTAAATGATCATGCACTGATCACGTGACTGATCATGCACTGATCACGTGACTGATCATGCACTGATCACGTGACTGATCATGCACTGATCACGTGGCTCATCATGCACTGATCACGTGGCTGATCACACTGATCACGTGACTGATCATGCACTGATCACGTGACTGATCATGCACTGATCACGTGGCTATCATGCACTGATCACGTGGCTATCATGCACTGATCACGTGGCTGATCATGCACTGATCACGTGACTGATCATGCACTGATCACGTGGCTATCATGCACTGATCACGTGACTGATCATGCACTGATCACGTGGCTGATCATGCACTGATCACGTGACTGATCATGCACTGATCACATGACTGATCATGCACTGATCACGTGATTGATCATGCACTGATCACGTGGCTTATCATGCATTGATCATGTGATTCATCATGTGCTGATCATGTTTCTGTCATACACTGATCATGTGCCTCTGGAGGCAATGAACAAAGAGCTGAGTAGGCAGGAATCAGTAGGCAATAATCATGGAACTCAGCTCTGAGAAATCATGCTGCTCAGCTGGCAATAATCAAGTAGATGAGCAGGCAGGAATTATGCAGCACAGGTGGCAATTGTCAAGCAGATGACAGGCAGGAATCGTGCAGCTCAGCTGGCAATTGTCAAGCACATGAGCAGACAGTAATCACGAAGCTCAGCAGGCCCTGATCACGTGACTGAGCATGCACTGTTCACGTGGCTGATCACACACTGATCACGTGAATGATCATGCACTGATCACGTGGCTATCATGCACTGATCACGTGATTGATCATGCACTGATCACGTAATTGTATGCACTGATCACGTGGCTATCATGCACTGATCACGTGGCTGATCATGCACTGATCACGTGACTGATCATGCACTGATCACGTGGCTGATCATGCACTGATCACGTGGCTATCATGCACTGATCACGTGGCTGATCATGCAATGATCACGTAGCTACCATGTACTGATCACGTGACTGATCATGCACTGATCACGTAATTGATCATGCACTGATCACGTGGCTGATCATGCACTGATCACGTGACTGATCATGCACTGATCACATGTCTGATCATGCACTGATCACGTGGCTATCATGCATGGCTCACGTGGCTGAACATGCGATGATCACGCAGCTACCATGTACTGGTCACATGACTGATCATGCACTGATCACGTGACTGATCATGCAGTGATCACGTGGCTATCATGCACTACTCAAGTGGCTGATCATGCAATGATCATGTAGCTACCATGTAAAGGTCACGTGAATGATCATACACCCATCAGGTGACTGATCATGCACTGATCACGTGGCTATCATGCACTGATCACGAGACTGATCATGCACTGATCACGTCTATATCATGCACTGATCACATGACTGCCCATGCACTGATCACGTGGATGATCATACACTAATCATGTGACAGATCATGCACTGATCACGTGGCTGATCATGCACTGATACCGTGACTGTGCATGGACTGATCACATGACTATCATGTAGTGATCACGTGACTTAATGGCGCTGATCATGTGACTGATCATGCGCTGATCATGTTTGCTATCATACACTGATCATGTGCCTCTGGAGGCAATAAACAAAGAGCTGAGTAGGCACGAATCAAAAGTCAGCAGGCAATAATCATGGAACTCAGGTGTGAGGAATCATGCTGCTCAGCTGGCAATAATCAAGCAGCTGAGCAGGCAGGAATTACGCAGCACAGCTGGCAATTGTCAAGCAGATGACAGGCAGGAATCGTGCAGCTCAGCTGGCAATTGTCAAGCAGATGAGCAGACAGTAATCACGCAGCTCAGCAGGCCCTGATCACGTGACTGAGCATGCACTGTTCACGTGGCTGATCATACACTGATCACGTGATTGATCATGCACTGATCACTTGGATATCATGCACTGATCACGTGGCTGATCATACACTGTTCACGTGTCTGACCATGCACTGATCACGTGGCTGATCATACACTGCTCACGTAACTGATCATGCACTGATCACGTGGCTATCATGCACTGATCACGTGGCGGAACATGCACTGTTCACGTGGCTGATCACACACCTGTCACGTGACATATCATGCACTGATCACGTGGCACTCATGCACTGATCACGTGGCTGATCATACTCTGCTCACGTAACTCATCATGCACACATCACGTGGCTATCATGCACTGCTCACGTGGTTCGTCATGGAATGGTCACGTAGCTACCATATACTGGTCACGTGACTGATCATGCACAGATCACGTAAATGATCATGCACTGTTCACGTGACTGATCATGTACTGATCACGTGACTGATCATGCACTGATCACGTGGCTATCATGCTCTGCTCACGTGGCTGATCATGCAACAATCACGTAGCAACCATGTACTGATCACGTGACTGATCATGCACTGATCACGTAATTGATCCTGCACTGATCACGTGGCTCATCATGCACTGATCACGTGGCTGATCACACACGTATCACGTGACTGATCATGCACTGATCACGTGACTATCATGCACTGATCACGTGGCTATCATGCACTGATCACGTGGATATCATGCACTGATCACGTGGCTGATCACACACGTATCACGTGACTGATCATGCACTGATCACGTGGCTATCATGCACTGATCACGTGGCTATCATGCACTGATATCATGCACTGATCACGTGGCTGATCACAGACGATCACGTGACTGATCATGCACTGATCACGTGGCTGATCATGCACTGATCACGTGACTGATCATGCACTGATCACGTGACTGATCATGCACTGATCACGTGGCTGATCATGCACTGATCACGTGACTGATCATGCACTGATCACGTGACTGATCATGCACTGATCACGTGACTGATCATGCACTGATCACGTAATTGATCATGCACTGATCACGTGGCTGATCATGCACTGATCACGTGACTGATCATGCACTGATCACGTGACTGATCATGCACTGATCACGTGGCTATCATGCACTGATCACGTGGCTGATCATGCACTGATCACGTGACTGATCATGCACTGATCACTGGCTATCATGCACTGATCACGTGGCTATCATGCACTGATCACGTGGCTGATCATACACTGATCACGTGACTGATCATGCACTGGTCACGTCTATATCATGCACTGATCACATGACTGCCCATGCACTGATCACCCGGATGAACATACACTGATCACGTGACAGATCATGCACTGATCACGTGGCTATCATGCACTGATCACGTGGCTGATCATGCACTGATCACGTAGCTACCATGTACTGATCACGTGACTGATCATGCACTGATCACGTAATTGATCATGCACTGATCAGTGACTGATCATGCACTGATCACGTGAGTGATCATGCACTGATCACGTGACTGATCATGCACTGATCACGTGGCTATCATGCACTGATCACGTGGCTGATCATGCACTGATCACGTAGCTACCATGCACTGATCACGTGACTGATCATGCACTGATCACGTGGCTGATCATGCACTGATCACGTGGCTGATCATGCACTGATCACGTGACTGATCATGCACTGATCACGTGACTGATCATGCACTGATCACGTGGCTATCATGCACTGATCACGTGGCTGATCATGCACTGATCACGTGCCTGATCATGCACTGATCACATGGCTGATCATGCACTGATCACGTGACTGATCATGCACTGATCACGTGGCTATCATGCACTACTCACGTGGCTGATCATGCAATGATCATGTAGCTATCATGTACTGGTCACGTGACTGATCATGCACTGATCAGGTGACTGATCATGCACTGATCACGTGCCTGGTCATGCACTGATCACGTGACTGATCATGCACTGATCACGTGGCTATCATGCACTGATCACGTGGCTGATCATGCACTGATCACGTGGCTGATCATGCACTGATACCGTGACTGATCATGCACTGATCACATGACTATCATGCACTGATCACGTGACTTAATGCGCTGATCATGTGACTGATCATGCACTGATCATGTTTGCTATCATACACTGATCATGTGCCTCTGGAGGCAATAAACAAAGAGCTGAGTAGGCACGAATCAAACAGTCAGCAGGCACCAATCATGGAACTCAGCTGTGAGGAATCATGCTGCTCAGCTGGCAATAATCAAGCAGCTGAGCAGGCAGGAATTACGCAGCACAGCTGGCAATTGTCAAGCAGATGACAGGCAGGAATCGTGCAGCTCAGCTGGCAATTGTCAAGCAGATGAGCAGACAGTAATCACGCAGCTCATCATGCACTGATCACGTGACTGATCATGCACTGATACCGTGACTGAGCATGGACTGATCACATGACTATCATGTACTGATCACGTGACTTAATGGCGCTGATCATGTGACTGATCATGCACTGATCATGTTTGCTATCATACACTGATCATGTGCCTCTGGAGGCAATAAACAAAGAGCTGAGTAGGCACGAATCATAAGTCAGCAGGCAATAATCATGGAACTCATCTGTGAGGAATCATGCTGCTCAGCTGGCAATAATCAAGCAGCTGAGCAGGCAGGAATTACGCAGCACAGCTGGCAATTGTCAAGCAGATGACAGGCAGGAATCGTGCAGCTCAGCTGGCAATTGTCAAGCAGATGAGCAGACAGTAATCACGCAGCTCAGCAGGCCCTGATCACGTGACTGAGCATGCACTGTTCACGTGGCTGATCATACACTGATCACGTGATGATCATGCACTGATCACGTGGATATCATGCACTGATCACGTGGCTGATCATACACTGATCACGTGTCTGACCATGCACTGATCACGTGGCTGATCATACACTGCTCACGTAACTGATCATGCACTGATCACGTGGCTATCATGCACTGATCACGTGGCTGATCATACACTGATCACGTAACTGATCATGCACACATCACGTGGCTATCATGCACTGCTCACGTGGCTGTCATGGAATGATCACGTAGCTACCATATACTGGTCACGTGACTGATCATGCACAGATCACGTAAATGATCATGCACTGATCACGTGACTGATCATGCACTGATCACGTGACTGATCATGCACTGATCACGTGGCTATCATGCACTGCTCACGTGGCTGATCATGCAATGATCACGTAGCAACCATGTACTGGTCACGTGACTGATCATGCACTGATCACGTAATTGATCATGCACTGATCACGTGGCTGATCATGCACTGATCACGTGACTGATCATGCACTGATCACGTGGCTATCATGCACTGATCACGTGGCTATCATGCACTGATCACGTGGATATCATGCACTGATCACGTGGCTGATCACACACGATCACGTGACTGATCATGCACTGATCACGTGGCTATCATGCACTGATCACGTGGCTGATCATGCAATGATCACGTAGCTACCATGTACTGGTCACGTGACTGATCATGCACTGATCACGTAATTGATCATGCACTGATCACGTGGCTCATCATGCACTGATCACGTGGCTGATCACACGATCACGTGACTGATCATGCACTGATCACGTGACTGATCATGCACTGATCACGTGGCTATCATGCACTGATCACGTGGATATCATGCACTGATCACGTGGCTGATCACACGATCACGTGACTGATCATGCACTGATCACGTGGCTATCATGCACTGATCACGTGGCTGATCATGCACTGATCACGTAAATGATCATGCACTGATCAGTGACTGATCATGCACTGATCACGTGACTGATCATGCACTGATCACGTGGCTATCATGCACTGATCACGTGGCTGATCATGCACTGATCACGTAATTGATCATGCACTATCACGTGGCTGATCATGCACTGATCACGTGACTGATCATGCACTGATCACGTGACTGATCATGCACTGATCAGTGGCTATCATGCACTGATCACGTGGCTGATCATGCACTGATCACGTGACTGATCATGCACTGATCACTGGCTATCATGCACTGATCACGTGGCTATCATGCACTGATCACGTGGCTGATCATACACTGATCACGTGACTGATCATGCACTGATCACGTCTATATCATGCACTGATCACATGACTGATCATGCACTGATCACGCGGATGATCATACACTGATCATGTGACTGATCATGCACTGATCACGTGGCTATCATGCACTGATCACGTGGCTGATCATGCAATGATCACGTAGCTACCATGTACTGGTCACGTGACTGATCATGCACTGATCACGTAATTGATCATGCACTGATCAGTGACTGATCATGCACTGATCACGTGACTGATCATGCACTGATCACGTGACTGATCATGCACTGATCACGTGGCTATCATGCACTGATCACGTGGCTGATCATGCACTGATCACGTAGCTACCATATACTGATCACGTGACTGATCATGCACTGATCACGTGGCTGATCATGCACTGATCACGTGGCTGATCATGCACTGATCACGTGACTGATCATGCACTGATCACGTGACTGATCATGCACTGATCACGTGGCTATCATGCACTGATCACGTGGCTGGTCATGCACTGATCACGTGCCTGATCATGCACTGATCACATGACTGATCATGCACTGATCACGTGACTGATCATGCACTGATCACGTGGCTATCATGCACTACTCACGTGGCTGATCATGCAATGATCATGTAGCTACCATGTACTGGTCACGTGACTGATCATACACCCATCAGGTGATGATCATGCACTGATCACGTGCCTGATCATGCACTGATCACGTGACAAATCATGCACTGATCACATAGCTATCATGAAATGATCACCTGGCTGATCATGCACTGATCACGTGGCTGATCATGCACTGATACCGTGACTGAGCATGGACTGATCACATGACTATCATGTAGTGATCACGTGACTTAATGGCGCTGATCATGTGACTGATCATGCGCTGATCATGTTTGCTATCATACACTGATCATGTGCCTATGGAGGCAATAAACAAAGAGCTGAGTAGGCACGAATCAAACAGTCAGCAGGCACCAATCATGGAACTCAGCTGTGAGGAATCATGCTGCTCAGCTGGCAATAATCAAGCAGCTAGCAGGCAGGAATTACGCAGCACAGCTGTCAATTGTCAAGCAGATAACAGGCAGGAATCGTGCAGCTCAGCTGGCAATTGTCAAGCAGACGAGCAGACAGTAATCACGCAGCTCAGCAGGCCCTGATCACGTGACTGAGCATGCACTGTTCACGTGGCTGATCATACACTGATCACGTGATTGATCATGCACTGATCAGTTGGATATCATGCACTGATTACGAGGCTGATCATACACTGTTCACGTGTCTGACCATGCACTGATCACGTGGCTGATCATACACTGCTCACGTAACTGATCATGCACTGATCACGTGGCTATCATGCACTGATCACGTGGCTGAACATGCACTGTTCACGTGGCTGATCACACACCTGTCACGTGACATATCATGCACTGATCACGTGGCACTCATGCACTGATCACGTGGCTGATCATACTCTGCTCACGTAACTGATCATGCACACATCACGTGGCTATCATGCACTGCTCACGTGGCTCGTCATGGAATGATCATGAAGCTATCATATACTGGTCACGTGACTGATCATGCACTGATCACGTAAATGATCATGCACTGATCACGTGACTGATCATGTACTGATCACGTGACTGATCATGCACTGATCACGTGGCTGATCATGCACTGATCCGTGGCTGATCATGCACTGATCACGTGGCTGATCACACTGATCACGTGACTGATCATGCACTGATCACGTGACTGATCATGCACTGATCACGTGGCTATCATGCACTGATCACGTGGATATCATGCACTGATCACGTGGCTGATCACACACGTATCACGTGACTGATCATGCACTGATCACGTGGCTATCATGCACTGATCACGTGGCTATCATGCACTGATCACGTGGCTATCATGCACTGATCACGTGGCTGATCATGCACTGATCACGTGGCTGATCATGCACTGATCACGTAGCTATCATGTACTGATCACGTGACTGATCATGCACTGATCACGTGGCTGATCATGCACTGATCACGTGACTGATCATGCACTGATCACGTGGCTGATCATGCACTGATCACGCAGCTACCATGCACTGGTCACATGACTGATCATGCACTGATCACGTAATTGATCATGCACTGATCACCTGGCTTACCATGCATTGATTATGTGACTGATCATGTGCTGATCATGTTTCTGTCATACACTGATCATGTGCCTCTGGAGGCAATGAACAAAGAGCTGAGTAGGCAGGAATCAGTAGGCAATAATCATGGAACTCAGCTCTGAGAAATCATGCTGCTCAGCTGGCAATAATCAAGCATATGAGCAGGCAGGAATTATGCAGCACAGGTGGCAATTGTCAAGCAGATGACAGGCAGGAATCGTGCAGCTCAGCTGGCAATTGTCAAGCAGATGAGCAGACAGTAATCACGAGCTCAGCAGGCCCTGATCACGTGACTGAGCATGCACTGTTCACGTGGCTGATCACACACTGATCACGTGAATGATCATGCACTGATCACGTGGCTATCATGCACTGATCACGTGATTGATCATGCACTGATCACGTAATTGTATGCACTGATCACGTGGCTATCATGCACTGATCACGTGGCTGATCATGCACTGATCACGTGACTGATCATGCACTGATCACGTGGCTGATCATGCACTGATCACGTGGCTATCATGCACTGATCACGTGGCTGATCATGCAATGATCACGTAGCTACCATGTACTGGTCACGTGACTGATCATGCACTGATCACGTAATTGATCATGCACTGATCACGTGGCTGATCATGCACTGATCACGTGGCTGATCATACACTGATCACGTGACTGATCATGCACTGATCACGTGGCTGATCATGCACTGATCACGTGACTGATCATGCACTGATCACGTGTCTGATCATGCACTGATCACGTGGCTATCATGCACGGCTCACGTGGCTGATCATGCGATGATCACGCAGCTACCATGTACTGGTCACATGACTGATCATGCACTGATCACGTGACTGATCATGCAGTGATTACGTGGCTATCGTGCACTACTCACGTGGTTGATCATGCAATGATCATGTAGCTACCATGTACAGGTCACGTGAATGATCATACACCCATCAGGTGACTGATCATGCACTGATCACGTGGCTATCATGCACTGATCACGAGACTGATCATGCACTGATCACGTCTATATCATGCACTGATCACATGACTGCCCATGCACTGATCACGTGGATGATCATACACTAATCATGTGACAGATCATGCACTGATCACGTGGCTGATCATGCACTGATACCGTGACTGTGCATGGACTGATCACATGACTATCATGTAGTGATCACGTGACTTAATGGCGCTGATCATGTGACTGATCATGCGCTGATCATGTTTGCTATCATACACTGATCATGTGCCTCTGGAGGCAATAAACAAAGAGCTGAGTAGGCACGAATCAAAAGTCAGCAGGCAATAATCATGGAACTCAGCTGTGAGGAATCATGCTGCTCAGCTGGCAATAATCAAGCAGCTGAGCAGGCAGGAATTACGCAGCACAGCTGGCAATTGTCAAGCAGATGACAGGCAGGAATCGTGCAGCTCAGCTGGCAATTGTCAAGCAGATGAGCAGACAGTAATCACGCAGCTCAGCAGGCCCTGATCACGTGACTGAGCATGCACTGTTCACGTGGCTGATCATACACTGATCACGTGATTGATCATGCACTGATCACTTGGATATCATGCACTGATCACGTGGCTGATCATACACTGTTCACGTGTCTGACCATGCACTGATCACGTGTCTGGTCATACACTGCTCACGTAACTGATCATGCACTGATCACGTGGCTATCATGGACTGATCACGTGGCTGAACATGCACTGTTCACGTGGCTGATCACACACCTGTCACGTGACATATCATGCACTGATCACGTGGCACTCATGCACTGATCACGTGGCTGATCAAACTCTGCTCACGTAACTCATCATGCACACATCACGTGGCTATCATGCACTGCTCACGTGGTTCGTCATGGAATGGTCACGTAGTTACCATATACTGGTCACGTGACTGATCATGCACAGATCACGTAAATGATCATGCACTGTTAACGTGACTGATCATGTACTGATCACGTGACTGATCATGCACTGATCACGTGGCTATCATGCTCTGCTCACGTGGCTGATCATGCAACGATCACGTAGCAACCATGTACTCGTCTCGTGACTGATCATGCACTGATCACGTAATTGATCCTGCACTGATCACGTGGCTCATCATGCACTGATCCGGTGGCTGATCACACACGTATCACGTGACTGATCATGCATGATCACGTGACTATCATGAACTGATCACGTGGCTATCATGCACTGATCACGTGGATATCATGCACAGATCACGTGGCTGATCACACACATATCACGTGACTGATCATGCACTGATCACGTGGCTATCATGCACTGATCACGTGGCTATCATGCACTGATATCATGCACTGATCACGTGGCTGATCACACACGATCACGTGACTGATCATGCACTGATCCGTGGCTGATCATGCACTGATCACGTGACTGATCATGCACTGATCCGTGACTGATCATGCACTGATCACGTGGCTGATCATGCACTGATCACGTGACTGATCATGCACTGATCACGTGACTGATCATGCACTGATCACGTGACTGATCATGCACTGATCACGTAATTGATCATGCACTGTTCACGTGGCTGATCATGCACTGATCACGTGACTGATCATGCACTGATCACGTGACTGATCATGCACTGATCAGTGGCTATCATGCACTGATCACGTGGCTGATCATGCACTGATCACGTGACTGATCATGCACTGATCACTGGCTATCATGCACTGATCACGTGGCTATCATGCACTGATCACGTGGCTGATCATACACTGATCACGTGACTGATCATGCACTGATCACGTCTATCATGCACTGATCACATGACTGATCATGCACTGATCACGTGGCTGATCATACACTGATCACGTGACTGATCATGCACTGATCACGTGGCTATCATGCACTGCTCACGTGGCTGATCATGCACTGATCACGTAGCTATCATGCACTGATCACGTGACTGATCATGCACTGATCACGTGATTGATCATGCACTGATCAGTGACTGATCATGCACTGATCACGTGACTGATCATGCACTGATCACGTGACTGATCATGCACTGATCACGTGGCTATCATGCACTGATCACGTGGCTGATCATGCACTGATCACGTAACTACCATGCACTGATCACGTGACTGATCATGCACTGATCACGTGGCTGATCATGCACTGATCACGTGGCTGATCATGCACTGATCACGTGACTGATCATGCACTGATCACGTGACTGATCATGCACTGATCACGTGGCTATCATGCACTGATCACGTGGCTGATCATGCACTGATCACGTGCCTGATCATGCACTGATCACATGGCTGATCATGCACTGATCACGTGACTGATCATGCACTGATCACGTGGCTATCATGCACTGCTCACGTGGCTCTTCATGCAATGATCACGTAGCTACCATGTACTGGTCACGTGACTGATCATGCACTGATCACGTGACTGATCATGCACTGATCACGTGGCTATCATGCACTACTCACGTGGCTGATCATGCAATGATCATGTAGCTACCATGTACAGGTCACGTGAATGATCATACACCCATCAGGTGACTGATCATGCACTGATCACGTGGCTATCATGCACTGATCACGTGACTGATCATGCACTGATCACGTGGATGATCATACACTAATCATGTGACAGATCATGCACTGATCACGTGGCTGATCATGCACTGATACCGTGACTGTGCATGGACTGATCACATGACTATCATGTAGTGATCACGTGACTTAATGGCGCTGATCATGTGACTGATCATGCGCTGATCATGTTTTCTATCATACACTGATCATGTGCCTCTGGAGGCAATAAACAAAGAGCTGAGTAGGCACGAATCAAACAGTCAGCAGGCACCAATCATGGAACTCAGCTGTGAGGAATCATGCTGCTCAGCTGGCAAAATCAAGCAGCTGAGCAGGCAGGAATTACGCAGCACAGCTGGCAATTGTCAAGCAGATGACAGGCAGGAATCGTGCAGCTCAGCTGGCAATTGTCAAGCAGATGAGCAGACAGTAATCACGCAGCTCAGCAGGCCCTGATCACGTGACTGAGCATGCACTGTTCACGTGGCTGATCATACACTGATCACGTGTCTGATCATGCACTGATCACGTGGCTGATCATACACTGATCACGTACTGATCATGCACTGATCACGTGGCTATCATGCACTGATCACGTGGCGGAACATGCACTGTTCACGTGGCTGATCACACACCTGTCACGTGACATATCATGCACTGATCACGTGGCACTCATGCACTGATCACGTGGCTGATCATACTCTGCTCACGTAACTGATCATGCACACATCACGTGGCTATCATGCACTGCTCACGTGGCTCGTCATGGAATGATCACGTAGCTACCATATACTGATCACGTGACTGATCATGCACAGATCACGTAAATGATCATGCACTCTTCACGTGACTGATCATGTACTGATCACGTGACTGATCATGCACTGATCACGTGGCTATCATGCTCTGCTCACGTGGCTGATCATGCAACGATCACGTAGCAACCATGTACTGGTCACGTGACTGATCATGCACTGATCACGTAATTGATCCTGCACTGATCACGTGGCTCATCATGCACTGATCCGGTGGCTGATCACACACGTATCACGTGACTGATCATGCATGATCACGTGACTATCATGCACTGATCACGTGGCTATCATGCACTGATCACGTGGATATCATGCACTGATCACGTGGCTGATCACACACGTATCACGTGACTGATCATGCACTGATCACGTGGCTATCATGCACTGATCACGTGGCTATCATGCACTGATATCATGCACTGATCACGTGGCTGATCACACACGTATCACGTGACTGATCATGCACTGATCACGTGGCTGATCATGCACTGATCACGTGACTGATCATGCACTGATCACGTGACTGATCATGCACTGATCACGTGGCTGATCATGCACTGATCACGTGACTGATCATGCACTGATCCGTGACTGATCATGCACTGATCACGTGACTGATCATGCACTGATCACGAATTGATCATGCACTGATCACGTGGCTGATCATGCACTGATCACGTGACTGATCATGCACTGATCACGTGACTGATCATGCACTGATCACGTGGCTATCATGCACTGATCACGTGGCTGATCATGCACTGATCACGTGACTGATCATGCACTGATCACTGGCTATCATGCACTGATCACGTGGCTATCATGCACTGATCACGTGGCTGATCATACACTGATCACGTGACTGATCATGCACTGATCACGTCTATATCATGCACTGATCACATGACTGCCCATGCACTGATCACGTGGATGATCATACACTGATCATGTGACTGATCATGCACTGATCACGTGGCTATCATGCACTGATCACGTGGCTGATCATGCAATGATCACGTAGCTACCATGTACTGATCACGTGACTGATCATGCACTGATCACGTAATTGATCATGCACTGATCAGTTGACTTATCATGCACTGATCACGTGACTGATCATGCACTGATCACGTGACTGATCATGCACTGATCACGTGGCTATCATGCACTGATCACGTGGCTGATCATGCACTGATCACGTAGCTACCATGCACTGATCACGTGACTGATCATGCACTGATCACGTGGCTGATCATGCACTGATCCGTGGCTGATCATGCACTGATCACGTGGCTGATCATGCACTGATCACGTGGCTGATCATGCACTGATCACGTGACTGATCATGCACTGATCACGTGACTGATCATGCACTGATCACGTGGCTATCATGCACTGATCACGTGGCTGATCATGCACTGATCACGTGCCTGATCATGCACTGATCACATGGCTGATCATGCACTGATCACGTGACTGATCATGCACTGATCACGTGGCTATCATGCACTACTCACGTGGCTGATCATGCACTGATCATGTAGCTATCATGTACTGGTCACGTGACTGATCATACACCCATCAGGTGACTGATCATGCACTGATCACGTGCCTGATCATGCACTGATCACGTGACAAATCATGCACTGATCACATAGCTATCATGCACTGATCACGTGGCTGATCATGCACTGATCACGTGGCTGATCATGCACTGATACCGTGACTGAGCATGGACTGATCACATGACTATCATGTAGTGATCACGTGACTTAATGGCGCTGATCATGTGACTGATCATGCGCTGATCATGTTTGCTATCATACACTGATCATGTGCCTCTGGAGGCAATAAACAAAGAGCTGAGTAGGCACGAATCAAACAGTCAGCAGGCACCAATCATGGAACTCAGCTGTGAGGAATCATGCTGCTCAGCTGGCAATAATCAAGCAGCTGAGCAGGCAGGAATTACGCAGCACAGCTGGCAATTGTCAAGCAGATGACAGGCAGGAATCGTGCAGCTCAGCTGGCAATTGTCAAGCAGATGAGCAGACAGTAATCACGCAGCTCAGCAGGCCCTGATCACGTGACTGAGCATGCACTGTTCACGTGAATCATGCTGCTCAGCTGGCAATAATCAAGCAGCTGATCAGGCAGGAATTACACAGCACAGCTGGCAATTGTCAAGCAGATGACAGGCAGGAATCGTGCAGCTCAGCTGGCAATTGTCAAGCAGATGAGCAGACAGTAATCACGCAGCTCATCATGCACTGATCACGTGACTGATCATGCACTGATCACGTGGCTGATCATACACTGATCACGTGACTGATCATGCACTGATCACGTGGATATCATGCACTGATCACGTGGCTGATCATACACTGATCACGTGTCTGATCATGCACTGATCACGTGGCTGATCATGCACTGATCACGTAACTGATCATGCACTGATCACGTGGCTATCATGCACTGATCACGTGGCTGATCATGCACTGATCACGTGGCTGATCACACACCTGTCACGTGACTATCATGCACTGATCACGTGGCACTCATGCACTGATCACGTGGCTGATCATACACTGATCACGTGACTGATCATGCACATCACGTGGCTATCATGCACTGCTCACGTGGTTCGTCATGGACTGATCATGAAGCTACCATATACAGGTCACGTGACTGATCATGCACTGATCACGTGGCTGATCATGCACTGATCACGTGACTGATCATGCACTGATCACGTGACTGATCATGCACTGATCACGTGGCTATCATGCACTGATCACGTGGCTATCATGCACTGATCACGTGGCTGATCACACACGTATCACGTGACTGATCATGCACTGATCACGTGGCTATCATGCACTGATCACGTGGCTATCATGCACTGATCACGTGGCTATCATGCACTGATCACGTGGCTGATCATGCACTGATCACGTAGCTATCATGTACTGATCACGTGACTGATCATGCACTGATCACGTGGCTGATCATGCACTGATCACGTGACTGATCATGCACTGATCACGTGGCTGATCATGCAATGATCACGCAGCTACCATGTACTGGTCACATGACTGATCATGCACTGATCACGTAATTGATCATGCACTGATCACGTGGCTTATCATGCACTGATCATGTGACTGATCATGTGCTGATCATGTTTCTGTCATACACTGATCATGTGCCTCTGGAGGCAATGAACAAAGAGCTGAGTAGGCAGGAATCAGTAGGCAATAATCATGGAACTCAGCTCTGAGAAATCATGCTGCTCAGCTGGCAATAATCAAGTAGATGAGCAGGCAGGAATTATGCAGCACAGGTGGCAATTGTCAAGCAGATGACAGGCAGGAATCGTGCAGCTCAGCTGGCAATTGTCAAGCAGATGAGCAGTCAGTAATCACGCAGCTCAGCAGGCCCTGATCACGTGACTGAGCATGCACTGTTCACGTGGCTGATCACACACTGATCACGTGAATGATCATGCACTGATCACGTGGCTATCATGCACTGATCACGTGGCTGATCATGCACTGATCACGTAGCTACCATGCACTGATCACGTGACTGATCATGCACTGATCACGTAACTGATCATGCACTGATCACGTGGCTGATCATGCACTGATCACGTGGCTGATCATGCACTGATCACGTGACTGATCATGCACTGATCACGTGGCTGATCATGCACTGATCACGTGACTGATCATGCACTGATCTCGTGTCTGATCACGCACTGATCACGTGGCTATCATGCACTGCTCACGTGGCTGATCATGCATGATCACGCAGCTACCATGTACTGGTCACATGACTGATCATGCACTGATCACGTGACTGATCATGCACTGATCACGTGGCTATCATGCACTACTCACGTGGCTGATCATGCAATGATCATGTAGCTACCATGTAAAGGTCACGTGAATGATCATACACCCATCAGGTGACTGATCATGCACTGATCACGTGGCTATCATGCACTGATCACGAGACTGATCATGCACTGATCACGTCTATATCATGCACTGATCACATGCCTGCCCATGCACTGATCACGTGGATGATCATACACTAATCATGTGACAGATCATGCACTGATCACGTGGCTGATCATGCACTGATACCGTGACTGTGCATGGACTGATCACATGACTATCATGTAGTGATCACGTGACTTAATGGCGCTGATCATGTGACTGATCATGCGCTGATCATGTTTTCTATCATACACTGATCATGTGCCTCTGGAGGCAATAAACAAAGAGCTGAGTAGGCACGAATCAAAAGTCAGCAGGCAATAATCATGGAACTCAGCTGTGAGGAATCATGCTGCTCAGCTGGCAATAATCAAGCAGCTGAGCAGGCAGGAATTACGCAGCACAGCTGGCAATTGTCAAGCAGATGACAGGCAGGAATCGTGCAGCTCAGCTGGCAATTGTCAAGCAGATGAGCAGACAGTAATCACGCAGCTCAGCAGGCCCTGATCACGTGACTGAGCATGCACTGTTCACGTGGCTGATCATACACTGATCACGTGTCTGATCATGCACTGATCACGTGGCTGATCATACACTGCTCACGTACTGATCATGCACTGATCACGTGGCTATCATGCACTGATCACGTGGCGGAACATGCACTGTTCACGTGGCTGATCACACACCTGTCACGTGACATATCATGCACTGATCACGTGGCACTCATGCACTGATCACGTGGCTGATCATACTCTGCTCACGTAACTGATCATGCACACATCACGTGGCTATCATGCACTGCTCACGTGGTTCGTCATGGAATGATCACGTAGCTACCATATACTGGTCACGTGACTGATCATGCACAGATCACGTAAATGATCATGCACTGTTAACGTGACTGATCATGTACTGATCACGTGACTGATCATGCACTGATCACGTGGCTATCATGCACTGCTCACGTGGCTGATCATGCAACGATCACGTAGCAACCATGTACTGGTCACGTGACTGATCATGCACTGATCACGTAATTGATCCTGCACTGATCACGTGGCTCATCATGCACTGATCACGTGGCTGATCACACACTGATCACGTGACTGATCATGCATGATCACGTGACTATCATGAAGTGATCACGTGGCTATCATGCACTTATCACGTGGATATCATGCACTGATCACGTGGCTGATCACACACGTATCACGTGACTGATCATGCACTGATCACGTGGCTATCATGCACTGATCACGTGGCTATCATGCACTGATATCATGCACTGATCACGTGGCTGATCACACACGTATCACGTGACTGATCATGCACTGATCACGTGGCTGATCATGCACTGATCACGTGACTGATCATGCACTGATCACGTGACTGATCATGCACTGATCACGTGGCTGATCATGCACTGATCACGTGACTGATCATGCACTGATCCGTGACTGATCATGCACTGATCACGTGACTGATCATGCACTGATCACGTAATTGATCATGCACTATCACGTGGCTGATCATGCACTGATCCGTGACTGATCATGCACTGATCACGTGACTGATCATGCACTGATCAGTGGCTATCATGCACTGATCACGTGGCTGATCATGCACTGATCACGTGACTGATCATGCACTGATCACTGGCTATCATGCACTGATCACGTGCTATCATGCACTGATCACGTGGCTGATCATACACTGATCACGTGACTGATCATGCACTAATCACGTCTATATCATGCACTGATCACATGACTGCCCATGCACTGATCACCCGGCTGATCATGCACTGATCACGTGGCTGATCATGCACTGATCACGTGGCTATCATGCACTGCTCACGTGGCTGATCATGCAATGATCATGTAGCTACCATGTACTGGTCACGTGACTGATCATGCACTGATCACGTAATTGATCATGCACTGATCAGTTGACTTATCATGCACTGATCACGTGACTGATCATGCACTGATCACGTGACTGATCATGCACTGATCACGTGGCTATCATGCACTGCTCATGTGGCTGATCATGCACTGATCACGTAGCTACCATATACTGATCACGTGACTGATCATGCACTGATCACGTGGCTGATCATGCACTGATCACGTGGCTGATCATGCACTGATCACGTGACTGATCATGCACTGATCACGTGACTGATCATGCACTGATCACGTGGCTATCATGCACTGATCACGTGGCTGATCATGCACTGATCACGTGCCTGATCATGCACTGATCACATGGCTGATCATGCACTGATCACGTGACTGATCATGCACTGATCACGTGGCTATCATGCACTACTCACGTGGCTGATCATGCAATGATCATGTAGCTACCATGTACTGGTCACGTGACTGATCATACACCCATCAGGTGACTGATCATGCACTGATCACGTGCCTGATCATGCACTGATCACGTGACTGATCATGCACTGATCACATAGCTATCATGCACTGATCACGTGGCTGATCATGCACTGATCACGTGGCTGATCATGCACTGATACCGTGACTGAGCATGGACTGATCACATGACTATCATGAAGTGATCACGTGACTTAATGGCGCTGATCATGTGACTGATCATGCGCTGATCATGTTTGCTATCATACACAGATCATGTGCCTCTGGAGGCAATAAACAAAGAGCTGAGTAGGCACGAATCAAACAGTCAGCAGGCACCAATCATGGAACTCAGCTGTGAGGAATCATGCTGCTCAGCTGGCAATAATCAAGCAGCTGAGCAGGCAGGAATTACGCAGCACAGCTGGCAATTGTCAAGCAGATGACAGGCAGGAATCGTGCAGCTCAGCTGGCAATTGTCAAGCAGATGAGCAGACAGTAATCACGCAGCTCAGCAGGCCCTTATCACGTGACTGAGCATGCACTATTCACGTGAATCATGCTGCTCAGCTGGCAATAATCAAGCAGCTGATCAGGCAGGAATTACACAGCACAGCTGGCAATTGTCAAGCAGATGACAGGCAGGAATCGTGCAGCTCAGCTGGAAATTGTCAAGCAGATGAGCAGACAGTAATCACGCAGCTCATCATGCACTGATCACGTGACTGATCATGCACTGATCACGTGGCTGATCATGCACTGATCACGTGACTGATCATGCACTGATCACGTGGATATCATGCACTGATCACGTGGCTGATCATACACTGATCACGTGTCTGATCATGCACTGATCACGTGGCTGATCATGCACTGATCACGTAACTGATCATGCACTGATCACGTGGCTATCATGCACTGATCACGTGGCTGATCATGCACTGATCACGTGGCTGATCACACACTGTCACGTGACATATCATGCACTGATCACGTGGCACTCATGCACTGATCACGTGGCTGATCATACACTGATCACGTGACTGATCATGCACTGATCACGTGGCTATCATGCACTGATCACGTGGTTCGTCATGCAATGATCATGAAGCTATCATATACTGGTCACGTGACTGATCATGCACTGATCACGTAAATGATCATGCACTGATCACGTGACTGATCATGCACTGATCACGTGACTGATCATGCACTGATCACGTAACTGATCATGCACTGATCACGTGGCTCATCATGCACTGATCACGTGGCTGATCACACTGTATCACGTGACTGATCATGCACTGATCACGTGACTGATCATGCACTGATCACGTGGCTATCATGCACTGATCACGTGGCTATCATGCACTGATCACGTGGCTGATCATGCACTGATCACGTGACTGATCATGCACTGATCACGTGGCTACCATGTACTGATCACGTGACTGATCATGCACTGATCACGTGGCTGATCATGCACTGATCACGTGACTGATCATGCACTGATCACGTGGCTGATCATGCACTGATCACGTAATTGATCATGCACTGATCACGTGGCTTATCATGCATTGATCATGTGATTCATCATGTGCTGATCATGTTTCGTGTCATACACTGATCATGTGCCTCTGGAGGCAATGAACAAAGAGCTGAGTAGGCAGGAATCAGAAAGGCAATAATCATGGAACTCAGCTCTGAGAAATCATGCTGCTCAGCTGGCAATAATCAAGTAGATGAGCAGGCAGGAATTATGCAGCACAGGTGGCAATTGTCAAGGAGATGACAGGCAGGAATCGTGCAGCTCAGCTGGCAATTGTCAAGCAGATGAGCAGACAGTAATCACGCAGCTCAGCAGGCCCTGATCACGTGACTGAGCATGCACTGTTCACGTGGCTGATCACACACTATCACGTGAATGATCATGCACTGATCACGTGGCTATCATGCACTGATCACGTGATTGATCATGCACTGATCACGTAATTGTCATGCACTGATCACGTGGCTATCATGCACTGATCACGTGGCTGATCATGCACTGATCACGTGACTGATCATGCACTGATCACGTGGCTGATCATGCACTGATCACGTGGCTATCATGCACTGATCACGTGGCTGATCATGCACTGATCACGTAGCTACCATGTACTGATCACGTGACTGATCATGCACTGATCACGTAATTGATCATGCACTGATCACGTGGCTGATCATGCACTGATCACGTGACTGATCATGCACTGATCACGTGTCTGATCATGCACTGATCACGTGGCTATCATGCACTGATCACGTGGCTGATCATGCGATGATCACACAGCTACCATGTACTGGTCACATGACTGATCATGCACTGATCACGTGACTGATCATGCAGTGATCACGTGGCTATCATGCACTACTCAAGTGGCTGATCATGCAATGATCATGTAGCTACCATGTAAAGGTCACGTGAATGATCATACACCCATCAGGTGACTGATCATGCACTGATCACGTGGCTATCATGCACTGATCACGAGACTGATCATGCACTGATCACGTCTATATCATGCACTGATCACATGACTGCCCATGCACTGATCACGTGGATGATCATACACTAATCATGTGACAGACCATGCACTGATCACGTGGCTGATCATGCACTGATACCGTGACTGTGCATGGACTGATCACATGACTATCATGTAGTGATCACGTGACTTAATGGCGCTGATCATGTGACTGATCATGCGCTGATCATGTTTGCTATCATACACTGATCATGTGCCTCTGGAGGCAATAAACAAAGAGCTGAGTAGGCACGAATCAAAAGTCAGCAGGCAATAATCATGGAACTCAGGTGTGAGGAATCATGCTGCTCAGCTGGCAATAATCAAGCAGCTGAGCAGGCAGGAATTACGCAGCACAGCTGGCAATTGTCAAGCAGATGACAGGCAGGAATCGTGCAGCTCAGCTGGCAATTGTCAAGCAGATGAGCAGACAGTAATCACGCAGCTCAGCAGGCCCTGATCACGTGACTGAGCATGCACTGTTCACGTGGCTGATCATACACTGATCACGTGATTGATCATGCACTGATCACTTGGATATCATGCACTGATCACGTGGCTGATCATACACTGTTCACGTGTCTGACCATGCACTGATCACGTGGCTGATCATACACTGCTCACGTACTGATCATGCACTGATCACGTGGCTATCATGCACTGATCACGTGGCTGAACATGCACTGTTCACGTGGCTGATCACACACCTGTCACGTGACATATCATGCACTGATCACGTGGCAGTCATGCACTGATCACGTGGCTGATCATACTCTGCTCACGTAACTCATCATGCACACATCACGTGGCTATCATGCACTGCTCACGTGGTTCGTCATGGAATGGTCACGTAGCTACCATATACTGGTCACGTGACTGATCATGCACAGATCACGTAAATGATCATGCACTGTTCACGTGACTGATCATGTACTGATCACGTGACTGATCATGCACTGATCACGTGGCTATCATGCTCTGCTCACGTGGCTGATCATGCAACGATCACGTAGCAACCATGTACTCGTCTCGTGACTGATCATGCACTGATCACGTAATTGATCCTGCACTGATCACGTGGCTCATCACGCACTGATCCGGTGGCTGATCACACACGTATCACGTGACTGATCATGCATGATCACGTGACTATCATGCACTGATCACGTGGCTATCCTGCACTGATCACGTGGATATCATGCACTGATCACGTGGCTGATCACACACGTATCACGTGACTGATCATGCACTGATCACGTGGCTATCATGCACTGATCACGTGGCTATCATGCACTGATATCATGCACTGGTCATGTGGCTTATCACAGACGTATCACGTGAGTGATCATGCACTGATCACGTGGCTGATCATGCACTGATCACGTGACTGATCATGCACTGATCACGTGACTGATCATGCACTGATCACGTGGCTGATCATGCACTGATCACGTGACTGATCATGCACTGATCACGTGACTGATCATGCACTGATCACGTGACTGATCATGCACTGATCACGTAATTGATCATGCACTGATCACGTGGCTGATCATGCACTGATCACGTGACTGATCATGCACTGATCACGTGACTGATCATGCACTGATCACGTGGCTATCATGCACTGATCACGTGGCTGATCATACACTGATCACTTGACTGATAATGCACTGATCATCTGGCTATCATGCACTCATCACCTGGCTATCGTGCACTGATCACGTGGATGATCATACACTGATTCCGAGACTGATCATGCACTGATCACGTCTATATCATGCACTGATCACATGACTGCCCATGCACTGATCACCCGGATGAACATACACTGATCATGTGACAGATCATGCACTGATCACGTGGCTATCATGCACTGCTCACGTGGCTGATCATGCAATGATCACGTGGCTACCATGTACTGATCACGTGACTGATCATGCACTGATCACGTAATTGATCATGCACTGATCAGTTGACTGATCATGCACTGATCACGTGAGTGATCATGCACTGATCACGTGACTGATCATGCACTGATCACGTGGCTATCATGCACTGCTCACGTGGCTGATCATGCACTGATCACGTAGCTACCATATACTGATCACGTGACTGATCATGCACTGATCACGTGGCTGATCATGCACTGATCACGTGGCTGATCATGCACTGATCACGTGACTGATCATGCACTGATCACGTGACTGATCATGCACTGATCACGTGGCTATCATGCACTGATCACGTGGCTGATCATGCACTGATCACGTGCCTGATCATGCACTGATCACATGGCTGATCATGCACTGATCACGTGACTGATCATGCACTGATCACGTGGCTATCATGCACTACTCACGTGGCTGATCATGCAATGATCATGTAGCTATCATGTACTGGTCACGTGACTGATCATGCACTGATCAGGTGACTGATCATGCACTGATCACGTGCCTGATCATGCACTGATCACGTGACTGATCATGCACTGATCACGTAGCTATCATGCACTGATCACGTGGCTGATCATGCACTGATCACGTGGCTGATCATGCACTGATACCGTGACTGATCATGGACTGATCACATGACTATCATGTACTGATCACGTGACTTAATGGCGCTGATCATGTGACTGATCATGCGCTGATCATGTTTGCTATCATACACTGATCATGTGCCTCTGGAGGCAATAAACAAAGAGCTGAGTAGGCACGAATCAAACAGTCAGCAGGCACCAATCATGGAACTCAGCTGTGAGGAATCATGCTGCTCAGCTGGCAATAATCAAGCAGCTGAGCAGGCAGGAATTACGCAGCACAGCTGGCAATTGTCAAGCAGATGACAGGCAGGAATCGTGCAGCTCAGCTGGCAATTGTCAAGCAGATGAGCAGACAGTAATCACGCAGCTCATCATGCACTGATCACGTGACTGATCATGCACTGATACCGTGACTGATCATGGACTGATCACATGACTATCATGCACTGATCACGTGACTTAATGGCGCTGATCATGTGACTGATCATGCACTGATCATGTTTGCTATCATACACTGATCATGTGCCTCTGGAGGCAATAAACAAAGAGCTGAGTAGGCACGAATCATAAGTCAGCAGGCAATAATCATGGAACTCATCTGTGAGGAATCATGCTGCTCAGCTGGCAATAATCAAGCAGCTGAGCAGGCAGGAATTACGCAGCACAGCTGGCAATTGTCAAGCAGATGACAGGCAGGAATCGTGCAGCTCAGCTGGCAATTGTCAAGCAGATGAGCAGACAGTAATCACGCAGCTCAGCAGGCCCTGATCACGTGACTGAGCATGCACTGTTCACGTGGCTGATCATACACTGATCACGTGATGATCATGCACTGATCACGTGGATATCATGCACTGATCACGTGGCTGATCATACACTGATCACGTGTCTGACCATGCACTGATCACGTGGCTGATCATGCACTGATCACGTAACTGATCATGCACTGATCACGTGGCTATCATGCACTGATCACGTGGCTGATCATACACTGATCACGTAACTGATCATGCACACATCACGTGGCTATCATGCACTGCTCACGTGGCTGTCATGGAATGATCACGTAGCTACCATATACTGGTCACGTGACTGATCATGCACTGATCACGTAAATGATCATGCACTGATCACGTGACTGATCATGCACTGATCACGTGACTGATCATGCACTGATCACGTGGCTATCATGCACTGCTCACGTGGCTGATCATGCAATGATCACGTAGCAACCATGTACTGGTCACGTGACTGATCATGCACTGATCACGTAATTGATCATGCACTGATCACGTGGCTGATCACACATGATCACGTGACTGATCATGCACTGATCACGTGGCTATCATGCACTGATCACGTGGCTATCATGCACTGATCACGTGGATATCATGCACTGATCACGTGGCTGATCACACACGTATCACGTGACTGATCATGCACTGATCACGTGGCTATCATGCACTGATCACGTGGCTGATCATGCAATGATCACGTAGCTACCATGTACTGGTCACGTGACTGATCATGCACTGATCACGTAATTGATCATGCACTGATCACGTGGATCATCATGCACTGATCACGTGGCTGATCACACGTATCACGTGACTGATCATGCACTGATCACGTGACTGATCATGCACTGATCACGTGGCTATCATGCACTGATCACGTGGATATCATGCACTGATCACGTGGCTGATCACACACGTATCACGTGACTGATCATGCACTGATCACGTGGCTATCATGCACTGATCACGTGGCTGATCATGCACTGATCACGTAACTGATCATGCACTGATCAGTGACTGATCATGCACTGATCACGTGACTGATCATGCACTGATCACGTGGCTATCATGCACTGATCACGTGGCTGATCATGCACTGATCACGTAATTGATCATGCACTATCACGTGGCTGATCATGCACTGATCACGTGACTGATCATGCACTGATCACGTGACTGATCATGCACTGATCAGTGGCTATCATGCACTGATCACGTGGCTGATCATGCACTGATCACGTGACTGATCATGCACTGATCACTGGCTATCATGCACTGATCACGTGGCTATCATGCACTGATCACGTGGCTGATCATACACTGATCACGTGACTGATCATGCACTGATCACGTCTATATCATGCACTGATCACATGACTGCCCATGCACTGATCACGTGGATGATCATACACTGATCACGTGACTGATCATGCACTGATCACGTGGCTATCATGCACTGATCACGTGGCTGATCATGCAATGATCACGTAGCTACCATGTACTGGTCACGTGACTGATCATGCACTGATCACGTAATTGATCATGCACTGATCAGTGACTGATCATGCACTGATCACGTGACTGATCATGCACTGATCACGTGACTGATCATGCACTGATCACGTGGCTATCATGCACTGCTCACGTGGCTGATCATGCAATGATCACGTAGCTACCATATACTGGTCAAGTGACTGATCATGCACTGATCACGTGGCTGATCATGCACTGATCACGTGGCTGATCATGCACTGATCACGTGACTGATCATGCACTGATCACGTGACTGATCATGCACTGATCACGTGGCTATCATGCACTGATCACTTGGCTGGTCATGCACTGATCACGTGCCTGGTCATGCACTGATCACATGACTGATCATGCACTGATCACGTGACTGATCATGCACTGATCACGTGGCTATCATGCACTACTCACGTGGCTGATCATGCAATTATCATGTAGCTACCATGTACTGGTCACGTGACTGATCATACACCCATCAGGTGATGATCATGCACTGATCACCTGCCTGATCATGCACTGATCACGTGACAAATCATGCACTGATCACATAGCTATCATGAACTGATCACCTGGCTGATCATGCACTGATCACGTGGCTGATCATGCACTGATACCGTGACTGAGCATGGACTGATCACATGACTATCATGTAGTGATCACGTGACTTAATGGCGCTGATCATGTGACTGATCATGCGCTGATCATGTTTGCTATCATACACTGATCATGTGCCTCTGGAGGCAATAAACAAAGAGCTGAGTAGGCACGAATCAAACAGTCAGCAGGCACCAATCATGGAACTCAGCTGTGAGGAATCATGCTGCTCAGCTGGCAATAATCAAGCAGCTAGCAGGCAGGAATTACGCAGCACAGCTGGCAATTGTCAAGCAGATGACAGGCAGGAATCGTGCAGCTCAGCTGGCAATTGTCAAGCAGACGAGCAGACAGTAATCACGCAGCTCAGCAGGCCCTGATCACGTGACTGAGCATGCACTGTTCACGTGGCTGATCATACACTGATCACGTGATTGATCATGCACTGATCAGTTGGATATCATGCACTGATCACGAGGCTGATCATACACTGTTCACGTGTCTGACCATGCACTGATCACGTGGCTGATCATACACTGCTCACGTAACTGATCATGCACTGATCACGTGGCTATCATGCACTGATCACGTGGCTGAACATGCACTGTTCACGTGCCTGATCACACACCTGTCACGTGACATATCATGCACTGATCACGTGGCACTCATGCACTGATCACGTGGCTGATCATACTCTGCTCACGTAACTGATCATGCACACATCACGTGGCTATCATGCACTGCTCACGTGGTTCGTCATGGAATGATCATGAAGCTATCATATACTGGTCACGTGACTGATCATGCACTGATCACGTAAATGATCATGCACTGTTCACGTGACTGATCATGTACTGATCACGTGACTGATCATGCACTGATCACGTGGCTGATCATGCACTGATCACGTGGCTGATCATGCACTGATCACGTGGCTGATCACACTGTATCACGTGACTGATCATGCACTGATCACGTGACTGATCATGCACTGATCACGTGGCTATCATGCACTGATCACGTGGATATCATGCACTGATCACGTGGCTGATCACACACGTATCACGTGACTGATCATGCACTGATCACGTGGCTATCATGCACTGATCACGTGGCTATCATGCACTGATCACGTGGCTATCATGCACTGATCACGTGGCTGATCATGCACTGATCACGTGGCTGATCATGCACTGATCACGTAGCTACCATGCACTGATCACGTGACTGATCATGCACTGATCACGTGGCTGATCATGCACTGATCACGTGACTGATCATGCACTGATCACGTGGCTGATCATGCACTGATCACGCAGCTACCATGTACTGGTCACATGACTGATCATGCACTGATCACGTAATTGATCATGCACTGATCACCTGGCTTATCATGCATTGATCATGTGATTCATCATGTGCTGATCATGTTTCGTGTCATACACTGATCATGTGCCTCTGGAGGCAATGAACAAAGAGCTGAGTAGGCAGGAATCAGTAGGCAATAATCATGGAACTCAGCTCTGAGAAATCATGCTGCTCAGCTGGCAATAATCAAGTAGATGAGCAGGCAGGAATTATGCAGCACAGGTGGCAATTGTCAAGGAGATGACAGGCAGGAATCGTGCAGCTCAGCTGGCAATTGTCAAGCAGATGAGCAGACAGTAATCACGCAGCTCAGCAGGCCCTGATCACGTGACTGAGCATGCACTGTTCACGTGGCTGATCACACACTATCACGTGAATGATCATGCACTGATCACGTGGCTATCATGCACTGATCACGTGATTGATCATGCACTGATCACGTAATTGTATGCACTGATCACGTGGCTATCATGCACTGATCACGTGGCTGATCATGCACTGATCACGTGACTGATCATGCACTGATCACGTGGCTGATCATGCACTGATCACGTGGCTATCATGCACTGATCACGTGGCTGATCATGCAATGATCACGTAGCTACCAAGTACTGGTCACGTGACTGATCATGCACTGATCACGTAATTGATCATGCACTGATCACGTGGCTGATCATGCACTGATCACGTGGCTGATCATACACTGATCACGTGACTGATCATGCACTGATCACGTGGCTGATCATGCACTGATCACGTGACTGATCATGCACTGATCACGTGTCTGATCATGCACTGATCACGTGGCTATCATGCATGGCTCACGTGGCTGAACATGCGATGATCACGCAGCTACCATGTACTGGTCACATGACTGATCATGCACTGATCACGTGACTGATCATGCAGTGATCACGTGGCTATCGTGCTCTACTCACGTGGTTGATCATGCAATGATCATGTAGCTACCATGTACAGGTCACGTGAATGATCATACACCCATCAGGTGACTGATCATGCACTGATCACGTGGCTATCATGCACTGATCACGAGACTGATCATGCACTGATCACGTCTATATCATGCACTGATCACATGACTGCCCATGCACTGATCACGTGGATGATCATACACTAATCATGTGACAGATCATGCACTGATCACGTGGCTGATCATGCACTGATACCGTGACTGTGCATGGACTGATCACATGACTATCATGTAGTGATCACGTGACTTAATGGCGCTGATCATGTGACTGATCATGCGCTGATCATGTTTGCTATCATACACTGATCATGTGCCTCTGGAGGCAATAAACAAAGAGCTGAGTAGGCACGAATCATAAGTCAGCAGGCAATAATCATGGAACTCAGGTGTGAGGAATCATGCTGCTCAGCTGGCAATAATCAAGCAGCTGAGCAGGCAGGAATTACGCAGCACAGCTGGCAATTGTCAAGCAGATGACAGGCAGGAATCGTGCAGCTCAGCTGGCAATTGTCAAGCAGATGAGCAGACAGTAATCACGCAGCTCAGCAGGCCCTGATCACGTGACTGAGCATGCACTGTTCACGTGGCTGATCATACACTGATCACGTGATTGATCATGCACTGATCACTTGGATATCATGCACTGATCACGTGGCTGATCATACACTGTTCACGTATCTGACCATGCACTGATCACGTGTCTGGTCATACACTGCTCACGTAACTGATCATGCACTGATCACGTGGCTATCATGCACTGATCACGTGGCGGAACATGCACTGTTCACGTGGCTGATCACACACCTGTCACGTGACATATCATGCACTGATCACGTGGCACTCATGCACTGATCACGTGGCTGATCACACTCTGCTCACGTAACTCATCATGCACACATCACGTGGCTATCATGCACTGCTCACGTGGTTCGTCATGGAATGGTCACGTAGTTACCATATACTGGTCACGTGACTGATCATGCACAGATCACGTAAATGATCATGCACTGTTAACGTGACTGATCATGTACTGATCACGTGACTGATCATGCACTGATCACGTGGCTATCATGCTCTGCTCACGTGGCTGATCATGCAACGATCACGTAGGAACCATGTACTGGTCACGTGACTGATCATGCACTGATCACGTAATTGATCCTGCACTGATCACGTGGCTCATCACGCACTGATCCGGTGGCTGATCACACACGTATCACGTGACTGATCATGCATGATCACGTGACTATCATGCACTGATCACGTGGCTATCATGCACTGATCACGTGGATATCATGCACTGATCACGTGGCTGATCACACACGTATCACGTGACTGATCATGCACTGATCACGTGGCTATCATGCACTGATCACGTGGCTATCATGCACTGATATCATGCACTGATCACGTGGCTGATCACACACGTATCACGTGACTGATCATGCACTGATCACGTGGCTGATCATGCACTGATCACGTGACTGATCATGCACTGATCACGTGACTGATCATGCACTGATCACGTGGCTGATCATGCACTGATCACATGACTGATCATGCACTGATCACGTGACTGATCATGCACTGATCACGTGACTGATCATGCACTGATCACGTAATTGATCATGCACTGATCACGTGGCTGATCATGCACTGATCACGTGACTGATCATGCACTGATCACGTGACTGATCATGCACTGATCAGTGGCTATCATGCACTGATCACGTGGCTGATCATGCACTGATCACGTGACTGATCATGCACTGATCACTGGCTATCATGCACTGATCACGTGGCTATCATGCACTGATCACGTGGCTGATCATACACTGATCACGTGACTGATCATGCACTGATCACGTCTATATCATGCACTGATCACATGACTGATCATGCACTGATCACGTGGCTGATCATACACTGATCATGTGACTGATCATGCACTGATCACGTGGCTATCATGCACTGATCACGTGGCTGATCATGCAATGATCACGTAGCTACCATGTACTGATCACGTGACTGATCATGCACTGATCACGTAATTGATCATGCACTGATCAGTGACTTATCATGCACTGATCACGTGACTGATCATGCACTGATCACGTGACTGATCATGCACTGATCACGTGGCTATCATGCACTGCTCACGTGGCTGATCATGCAATGATCACGTAGCTACCATGCACTGGTCACGTGACTGATCATGCACTGATCACGTGGCTGATCATGCACTGATCACGTGGCTGATCATGCACTGATCACGTGACTGATCATGCACTGATCACGTGACTGATCATGCACTGATCACGTGGCTATCATGCACTGATCACGTGGCTGATCATGCACTGATCACGTGCCTGATCATGCACTGATCACATGGCTGATCATGCACTGATCACGTGACTGATCATGCACTGATCACGTGGCTATCATGCACTATCACGTGGCTGATCATGCAATGATCACGTAGCTACCATGTACTGGTCACGTGACTGATCATGCACTGATCACGTGACTGATCATGCACTGATCACGTGGCTATCATGCACTACTCACGTGGCTGATCATGCAATGATCATGTAGCTACCATGTACTGGTCACGTGAATGATCATACACCCATCAGGTGACTGATCATGCACTGATCACGTGGCTATCATGCACTGATCACGTGACTGATCATGCACTGATCACGTGGATGATCATACACTGATCATGTGACAGATCATGCACTGATCACGTGGCTGATCATGCACTGATACCGTGACTGTGCATGGACTGATCACATGACTATCAGGTAGTGATCACGTGACTTAATGGCGCTGATCATGTGACTGATCATGCGCTGATCATGTTTTCTATCATACACTGATCATGTGCCTCTGGAGGCAATAAACAAAGAGCTGAGTAGGCACGAATCAAACAGTCAGCAGGCACCAATCATGGAACTCAGCTGTGAGGAATCATGCTGCTCAGCTGGCAATAATCAAGCAGCTGAGCAGGCAGGAATTACGCAGCACAGCTGGCAATTGTCAAGCAGATGACAGGCAGGAATCATGCAGCTCAGCTGGCAATTGTCAAGCAGATGAGCAGACAGTAATCACGCAGCTCAGCAGGCCCTGATCACATGACTGAGCATGCACTGTTCACGTGGTTGATCATACACTGTTCACGTGTCTGACCATGCACTGATCACGTGTCTGGTCATACACTGCTCACGTACTGATCATGCACTGATCACATGGCTATCATGCACTGATCACGTGGCGGAACATGCACTGTTCACGTGGCTGATCACACACCTGTCACGTGACATAACATGCACTGATCACGCGGCACTCATGCCCTGATCACGTGGCTGATCATACTCTGCTCACGTAACTCATCATGCACACATCACGTGGCTATCATGCACTGCTCAAGTGGTTCGTCATGGAATGGTCACGTAGCTACCATATACTGATCACGTGACTGATCATGCACAGATCACGTAAATGATCATGCACTCTTAACGTGACTGATCATGTACTGATCACGTGACTGATCATGCACTGATCACGTGGCTATCATGCTCTGCTCACGTGGCTGATCATGCAACGATCACGTAGCAACCATGTACTCGTCTCGTGACTGATCATGCACTGATCATGTAATTGATCCTGCACTGATCACGTGGCTCATCATGATCACGTGGCTATCCTGCACTGATCACGTGGATATCATGCACTGATCACGTGGCTGATCACACGTATCACGTGACTGATCATGCACTGATCACGTGGCTATCATGCACTGATCACGTGGCTATCATGCATTGATATCATGCACTGGTCACGTGGCTTATCACACACGTATCACGTGAGTGATCATGCACTGATCACGTGGCTGATCATGCACTGATCACGTGACTGATCATGCACTGATCACGTGACTGATCATGCACTGATCACTTGGCTGGTCATACACTGATCACATGACTGATCATGCACTGTTCACGTGACTGATCATGTACTGATCACGTGACTGATCATGCACTGATCACGTAATTGATCATGCACTATTAACGTGGCTGATCATGCAATGATCACGTGACTGATCATGCACTGATCACGTGACTGACCATCCACGGATCACGTGGCTATCAAGCACTGCTCACGTGGCTGATCATGCACTGATCACGTGACTGATAATGCACTGATCATCTGGCTATCATGCACTCATTACCTGGCTATCGTGCACTGATCACGTGGTTGATCATACACTGATTCCGAGACTGATCATGCACTGATCACGTCTATATCATGCACTGATCACATGACTGCCCATGCACTGATCACCCGGATGAACATACACTGATCTTGTGACAGATCATGCACTGATCACGTGGCTATCATGCACTGCTCACGCGGCTGTTCATGCAATGATCACGTAGCTACCATGTACTGGTCACGTGAGTGATCATGCACTGATCACGTAATTGATCATGCACTGATCAGTTGACTTATCATGCACTGTTCACGTGAGTGATCATGCACTGATTACGTGACTGACCATGCACTGATCTCGTGGCTATCATGCACGGCTCATGTGGCTGATCATGCAATGATCACCTAGCTACCATATACTGGGCACGTGACTGATCATGCACTGATCACGTAATTGATCATGCACTGATCATGTGGCTGATCATGCACTGATCACGTGGCTGATCATCCACTGATCACGTGACTGATCATGCACTGATCACGTGACTGATCATGCACTGATCATGTGGCTATCATGCGCTGATCACTTGGCTGGTCATGCACTGATCACGTGCCTGGTCATGCACAGATTACATGGCTGATCATGCACTGAACACGTGACTCATCATGCACTGAGCACGTGGCTATCATGAACTACTCAAGTGGTTGATCATGCAATGATCATGTAGCTACCATGTAAAGGTCACGTGAATGATCATACAACCATCAGGTGACAGATCATGCACTGATCACGTGGCTATCATGCACTGATCACGAGACTGATCATGCACTGATCACGTCTATATCATGCACTGATCACATGCCTGCCCATGCACTGATCACGTGGATGATCATACACTAATCATGTGACAGATCATGCACTGATCACGTGGCTGATCATGCACTGATACCGTGACTGTACATGGACTGATCACATGACTATCATGTAGTGATCACGTGACTTAATGGCGCTGATCATGTGACTGATCATGCGCTGATCATGTTTTCTATCATACACTGATCATGTGCCTCTGGAGGCAATAAACAAAGAGCTGAGTAGGCACGAATCGTAAGTCAGCAGTCAATAATCATGGAACTCAGCTGTGAGGAATCATGCTGCTCAGCTGGCAATAATCAAGCAGCTGAGCAGGCAGGAATTACGCAGCACAGCTGGCAATTGTCAAGCAGATGACAGGCAGGAATCGTGCAGCTCAGCTGGCAATTGTCAAGCAGATGAGCAGACAGTAATCACGCAGCTCAGCAGGCCCTGATCACATGACTGAGCATGCACTGTTCACGTGGCTGATCATACACTGTTCACGTGTCTGACCATGCACTGATCACGTGTCTGGTCATACACTGCTCACGTACTGATCATGCACTGATCACGTGGCTATCATGCACTGATCACGTGGCGGAACATGCACTGTTCACGTGGCTGATCACACACCTGTCACGTGACATATCATGCACTGATCACGCGGCACTCATGCACTGATCACGTGGCTGATCATACTCTGCTCACGTAACTCATCATGCACACATCACGTGGCTATCATGCACTGCTCACGTGGTTCGTCATGGAATGATCACGTAGCTACCATATACTGGTCACGTGACTGATCATGCACAGATCACGTAAATGATCATGCACTGTTAACGTGACTGATCATGTACTGATCACGTGACTGATAATGCACTGATCACGTGGCTATCATGCACTGCTCACGTGGCTGATCATGCAACGATCACGTAGCAACCATGTACTCGTCTCGTGACTGATCGTGCACTGATCACGTAATTGATCCTGCACTGATCACGTGGCTCATCACGCACTGATCCGGTGGCTGATCACACACCCATCACGTGACTGATCATGTATAGATCACGTGACTACTCATGAAGTGATCACGTGGCTATCCTGCACTGATCACGTGGATATCATGCACTGATCACGTGGCTGATCACACACGTATCACGTGACTGATCATGCACTGATCACGTGGCTATCATGCACTGATCACGTGGCTATCATGCACTGATATCATGCACTGGTCACGTGGCTTATCACACACGTATCACGTGACTGATCATGCACTGATCACGTGGCTGATCATACACTGATCACGTGACTGATCATGCACTGATCACGTGACTGATCATGCACTGATCACTTGGCTGGTCATACACTGATCACATGACTGATCATGCACTGTTCACGTGACTGATCATGTACTGATCACGTGACTGATCATGCACTGATCACGTAATTGATCATGCACTATTAACGTGGCTGATCATGCAATGATCACGTGACTGACCATGCACTGATCACGTGACTGACCATCCACGGATCAGTTGGCTATCATCCACTGATTACTTGGCTGATCATACACTGATCACTTGACTGATAATGCACTGATCATCTGGCTATCATGCACTCATTACCTGGCTATCGTGCACTGATCACGTGGTTGATCATACACTGATTCCGAGACTGATCATGCACTGATCACTTCTATATCATGCACTGATCACATGACTGCCCATGCACTGATCACCCGCGTGAACATACACTGATCATGTGACAGATCATGCACTGATCACGTGGCTATCATGCACTGCTCACGCGGCTGTTCATTCAATGATCACGTAGCTACCATGTACTGGTCACGTGAGTGATCGTGCACTGATCACGTAATTGATCATGCACTGATCAGTTGACTTATCATGCACTGTTCACGTGAGTGATCATGCACTGATCACGTGACTGATCGTGCACTGATCTCGTGGCTATCATGCACGGCTCATGTGGCTGATCATGCAATGATCTCCTAGCTACCATATACTGGTCACGTGACTGATCATGCACTGATCACGTGGCTGATCATGCACTGATCACGTGGCTGATCATCCACTGATCACGTGACTGATCATGCATTGATAACGTGACTGATCATGCACTGATCACGTGGCTATCATGCACTGATAACTTGGCTGGTCATACACTGATCACGTGCCTGTTCATGCACAGATTACATGGCTGATCATGCACTGAACACGTGACTCATCATGCACTGAGCACGTGGCTATCATGCACTACTCACGTGGCTGATCATGCAATCATCATGTAGCTACCAAGTACCGGTCAGGTGACTGATCATACACCCATTAGGTGACGGATCATACACTGATCACCTGCCTGGTCATGCACAGATCACGTGACAAATCATGAACTGATCACATAGCTATCATGAAATGATCACGTGGCTGATCATGCACTGATCACATTGCTGATCATGCACTAATACCGTGACTGAGCATGGACTGATCACATGACTATCATGTAGTGATCACGTGACTTAATGGCGCTGATCATGTGACTGATCATGCGCTGATCATGTTTGCTTTCATACACTGATCATATGCCTCTGGAGGCAATAAACAAAGAGCTGAGTAGGCACGGATCAAACAGTCAGCAGGCACCAGTCATGGAACTCAGCTGTGAGGAATCATGCTGCTCAGCTGGCAATAATCAAGCAGCTGAGCAGGCAGGAATTACACAGCACAGCTGGCAATTGTCAAGCAGATGACAGGTAGGAATCGTGCAGCTCAGCTGGCAATTGTCAAGCAGATGAGCAGACAGTAATCACGCAGCTCAGCAGGCCCTTATCACGTGACTGAGCATGCACTATTCACGTGAATCATGCTGCTCAGCTGGCAATAATCAAGCAGCTGAGCAGGCAGGAATTACACAGCACAGCTGGCAATTGTCAAGCAGATGACAGGCAGGAATCGTGCAGCTCAGCTGGAAATTGTCAAGCAGATGAGCAGACAGTAATCACGCAGCTCAGCAGGCCCTGATCACGTTACTGAGCATGCACTGTTCACGTGGCTGATCATACACTGATCACGTGATTGATCATGCACTGATCACTTGGATATCATGCACTGATCACGAGGCTGATCATACACTGTTCACGTGTCTGACCATGCACTGATCACGTGGCTGACCATACACTGATCACGTAACTGATCATGCACTGATCACGTGGCTATCATGCACTGATCACGTGGCTGAACAAGCACTGTTCACGTGGCTGATCACACACCTGTCACGTGACATATCATGCACTGATCACATGGCACTCATGCACTGATCACGTGGCTGATCATACTCTGTTCACGTCACTGATCATGCACACATCACGTGGCTATCATGCACTGCTCACGTGGTTCGTCATGGAATGATCATGAAGCTACCATATACAGGTCACGTGACTGATCATGCACAGATCACGTAAATGATCATGCACTGTTCACGTGACTGATCATGTACTGATTACGTGACTGATAATGCACTGATCACGTGGCTATCATGCTCTGCTCACGTGGCTGATCATGCAACGATCACGTAGCAACCATGTACTGGTCTTGGAACTGATCATGCACTGATCACGTAATTGATCCTGCACTGATCACGTGGCTCATCACGCACTGATCCGGTGGCTGATCACACTGTATCACGTGACTGATCATGTACAGATCACGTGACTAATCATGCACTGATCACGTGGCTCTCCTGCACTGATCACGTGGATATCATGCACTGATCACGTGGCTGATCACACACGTATCACGTGACTGATCATGCACTGATCACGTGGCTGATCATGCACTGATCACGTGGCTGATCATGCACTGATCACGTGGCTATCATGCACAGATAACGTGGCTGATCATGCAATGATCACATAGCTACCATGTACTGGTCACGTGACTGATCATGCACTGATCACGTGGCTGATCATGCACTGATCACGTGACTGATCTTGCACTGATCACGTGGCTGATCATGCAATGATCACGCAGCTACCATGTACTGGTCACATGACTGATCATGCACTGATCACGTAATTGATCATGCACTGATCACCTGGCTTACCATGCATTGATTATGTGATTCATCATGTGCTGATCATGTTTCGTGTCATACACTGATCATGTGCCTCTGGAGGCAATGAACAAAGAGCTAGGTAGGCAGGAATCAGTAGGCAATAATCATGGAACTCAGCTCTGAGAAATCATGCTGCTCAGCTGGCAATAATCAAGTAGATGAGCAGGCAGGAATTATGCAGCACAGGTGGCAATTGTCAAGGAGATGACAGGCAGGAATCGTACAGCTCAGCTGGCAATTGTCAAGCACATGAGCAGACAGTAATCACGAAGCTCAGCAGGCCCTGATCATGTGACTGATCATGCACTGTTCACGTCGCTGATCACACACCTATCACGTGAATGATCATGCACTGATCACGTGGCTCTCATGCACAGATCCCGTGATTGCGCATGCACTGATCACGTGTCATGCACTGATCACGTGGCTATCATGCACTGATGGCGTGGCTGATCATGCACTGATCACGTGACTGATCATGCACTGATCACATGGCTAATCATGCACTGATCAAGTGGCTATCATGCACTGCTCACGTGGCTGATCTGGCAATGATCACGTAGCTACCAAGTACTGGTCACGTGACTGATCATGCACTGATCACGTAATTGATCATGCTCTGATCACGTGGCTGATCATGCACTGATCACGTGACTGATCATGCACTGATCTCGTGTCTGATCACGCACTGATCACGTGGCTATCATGCATGGCTCACGTGGCTGAACATGCGATGATCACGCAGCTACCATGTACTGGTCACATGACTGATCATGCACTGATCATGTGACTGATCATGCAGTGATCACGTGGCTATCGTGCACTACTCACGTGGTTGATCATGCAATGATCATGTAGCTACCATGTAAAGGTCACGTGAATGATCATACACTCATCAGGTGACAGATCAAGCACTGATCACGTGGCTATCATGCACTGCTAACTTGGCTGATCATGCAATGATCACGCAGCTACCATGTACTGGTCACGTGACTGATCATGCACTGATGACGTAATTGATCATGCACTGATCATGTGGCTGATCATGCACTGATCACGTGACTGATCATGCACTGATCACGTGGCTGATCATGCCCTGATCACGTGGCTATCATGCACTTATCACATGGCTGGATATACACTGATCATATAACTACCATGTACCGGTCACGTGAATGATCATACACCCATCAGGTGACTGATCATGCACTGATCACGTGGCTATCATGCACTGACCACGATACTGATCATGCACTGATCTCGTCTAATCATGCACTGATCACATGACTGCCCATGCACTGATCACGTGGATGATCATACACTAATCATGTGACAGATCATGCACTTATCACGTGGCTGATCATGCACTGATACCGTGAATGAGCATGCCCTGATCAAGTGGCTATCATGCACTGATCACGTGGCTGATCATGCAATTATCATGTACCTACCATGTACCAGTCACGTGACTGATAATACACCCATCAGGTTACTGATCATGCACTGATCACGTGGCTATATTGCATTGTTAACGAGGCTGATCATACACTAATCACCTGCCTGGTCATGCACAGATCAGGTGACTAATCATGAACTAATTACTTAGCTATCATGTACTGATCACCTGGCTGATCATGCACTGATCATGTGGCTGATCATGCACTGATCACGTGGCTATCATGCACTGATGGCGTGGCTGATCATGCACTGATCACGTAGCTATCTTGCACTGATCACTTGACTGATCATACACTCATCACGGGACTGATCGTGCACTGATCACGGTGCTATCATGCATTGTCTACATGACTCCACATGCACTGATCACGTGGATGATCATGCACTGATCACGTGACTGACCATGCACTGATCACGTGGCTGATCATGCACTGATCACGTAATTGATCATGCACTGATCATTTGGCTGATCATGCACTGATCACGTGGCTGATCATGCAATGATCACGTGACTGACCATGCACTGATCACGTGACTGATCATCCACTGATCAGTTGGCTATCATGCACTTATTACTTGGCTGATCATACACTGATCATGTGACTGATAATGCACTGATCATCTGGCTATCGTGCACTCATTACCTGGCTATCATGCACTGATCACGTGGTTGATCATACACTGATCACGAGACTGATCATGCACTGATCACGTCTATATCATGCACTGATCACATGTCTGCCCATGCACTGATCACCCGGATGATCATACACTGATCATGCGACAGATCATGCACTGATCACGTGGCTATCATGCACTGCTCACGCGGCTGTTCATGCAATGATCACGTAGCTACCATGTACTGGTCACGTGAGTGATCATGCACTGATCCAGTAATTGATCATGCACTGATCAGGTGACTTATCATGCACTGATGACGTGAGTGATCATGCACTGGTCACGTGACTGATCATGCACTGATCTCGTGGCTATCATGCACGGCTCATGTGGCTGATCATGCAATAATCACCTAGCTACCATATACTGGTCACGTGACTGATCATGCACATATCACGTAAATGATCACACACTGTTCACGTGACTGATCATGTACTGATCACGTGACTGATCATGCACTGATCATGTGACTGATTATGCACTGATCACGTGGCTATCATGCACTGATCACTTGGCTGGTCATACACTGATCACGTGCCTGGTCATGCACAGAGTACATGACTGATCATGCACTGAACATGTGGCTGATCATGCACTGATCACGTGGCTGATCATGCACTGATCACGTGGCTATCATGCACTGATCACGTGGCTGATCAGGCAATGATCACGTAGCTACCATGTACCGGTCAGGTGACTGATCATACACCCATTAGGTGACGGATCATACACTGATCACCTGCCTGGTCATGCACAGATCACATGACAAATCATGAACTGATCACATGGCTATCATGAAATGATCACCAGGCTGATCATGCACTGATCACGTGGCTGATCATGCACTGATACCGTGACTGAGCATGGACTGATCACATGACTATCATGTAGTGATCACGTGACTTAATGGCGCTGATCATGTGACTGATCATGCGCTGATCATGTTTGCTTTCATACACTGATCATGTGCCTCTGGAGGCAATAAACAAAGAGCTGAGTAGGCACGAATCAAACAGTCAGCAGGCAAAAATCATGGAACTCAGCTGTGAGGAATCATGCTGCTCAGCTGGCAATAATTAAGCAGCTGAGCAGGCAGGAATTACGCAGCACAGCTGGCAATTGTCAAGCAGATGACAGGCAGGAATCGTGCAGCTCAGCTGGCAATTGTCAAGCAGATGAGCAGACAGTAATCACGCAGCTCAGCAGGCCCTGATCACGTGACTGAGCATGCACTGTTCATGTGGCTGATCATACACGGATCACGTGATGATCATGCACTGATCACTTGGATATCATGCACTGATAACGTGGCTGATCATACACTGTTCACGTGTCTGACCATGAAGTGATCACGTGGCAGATCATACACTGCTCAGGTAACTGATCATGCACTGATCACGTGGCTGAACATGCACTGTTCACGTGGCTGATCACACACCTGTCATGTGACATATCATGCACTGATCACGTGGCACTCATGCACTGATCACGTGGCTGATCATCCTCTCCTCACGTAACTGATCATGTGCACATCACGTGGCTATCATGAACTGCTCACGTGGCTTGTCATGGAATGTTCACGTAGCTACCATATACTGGTCACGTGACTGATCATGCAAAGATCACGTAAACGATCATGCACTGTTCACGTGAGTGATCATGTACTGATCACGTGACTGATAATGCACTGATCACGTGGCTATCATGCTCTGCTCACGTGGCTGATCATGCAAGGATCACGTAGCAACCATGTACTGGTCACGTGACTGATCATGCACTGATCACGTAGTTGATCCTGCACTGATCACGTGGCTGATCACACATGTATCACGTGACTGATCAAGCAATGATCACGTGGCTCTCATGCACTGATTACGTGGCTATCATGCACTGATCACGTGGATAACATGCACTGATCACGTGGCTGATCACTCACGTATCACATGACTGATCATGCACTGATCACATGGCTATCATGCACTGATCACGTGGCTATCATGCACTGATCACGTGGCTGATCACGCAATGATCACGTAGCTACCATGTACTCGTCACGTGACTGATCATGCACTGATCACGTAATTGATCCTGCACTCATCACATGGCTCATCATGCACTGATCCGGTGGCTGATCACACACTGATCACGTGACTGATCATGTACAGATAACGTGAAAAATCATGAAGTGATCACGTGGCTATCCTGCACTGATCACGTGGATATCATGCACTGATCACGTGGCTGATCACACACGTAGCACGAGACTGATCATGCACTGATGACGTGGCTATCATGCATTGATCACATGGCTATCATGCACTGCTCACGTGGCTGATGATGCAATGATCACGCAGCTACCATGTACTGGTCACATGACTGATCATGCACTGATCACATAGTTGATCATGCACTGATCACCTGGCTTATCATGCATTGATCATGTGACTGATCATGTGCTGATCATGTTTGGTGTCACACACTGATCATGTGCCTCTGGAGGCAATGAACATAGAGCTGAGTGGGCAGGAATCAGTCAGCAGGCTATAATCATGGAACTCACCTCTGAGAAATCATGCTGCTCAGCTGGCAATAATCAAGTAGATGAGCAGGCAGGAATTATGCAGCACAGGTGGCAATTGTCAAGGAGATGACAGGCAGGAATCGTGCAGCTCAGCTGGAAATTGTCAAGCAGATGAGCAGACAGTAATCACACAGCTCAGCAGGCCCTGATCACGTGACTGAGCATGCACTGTTCACATGGCTGATCACACACTGATCACGTGACTGATCATGCACTGATCACGTGACTGATCATGCACTGATCATGTAGCTATCTTGCACTGATCACTTGGCTGATCATACACTCATCACGGGACTGATCGTGCACTGATCATGGTGCTATCATGCATTGACTACATGACTCCACATGCACTGATCACGTGGATGATCATGCACTGGTCACGTGACTGATCATGCACTGATCACGTGACTGATCATGCACTGATCACATGGCTAATCATGCACTGATCACGTGGCTATCATGCACTGCTCACATGGCTGATCTGGCAATGATCACGTAGCTACCAAGTACTGGTCACGTGACTGATCATGCACTGATCACGTAATTGATCATGCACTGATCATGTGGCTGATCATGCACTGATCACGTGGCTGATCATGCACTGATAACGTGACTGATCATGCACTGATCACGTGACTGAACATGCACTGATCACGTGGCTATCATGCACTGATCACTTGGCTGGACATACACTGATCACGTGCCTGGTCATGCACTGATCACGTGGCTGATCATGCACTGATCACGTGACTGATCATGCACTGATCTCGTGTCTGATCATGCACTGACCACGTGGCTATCATGCACTGCTCACGTGGCTGAACATGCAATGATCAACCAGCTACCATGTACTGTTCACATGACTGACCATGCACTGATCACGTGACTGATCATGCAGTGATCACGTGGCTATCGTGCACTACTCACGTGGCTGATCATGCAATGATCATGTAGCTACCATGTACAGGTCACGTGAATGATCATACACACATCAGGTGACAGATCATGCACTGATCACGTGGCTATCATGCACTGATCACGAGACTGATCATGCACTGATCACGTCTATATCATGCACTGATCACATGACTGCCCATGCACATATCACGTGGATGATCATACACTAATCATGTGACAGATCATGCACTGATCACGTGGCTGATCATGCACTGATACCGTGACTGTGCATGGACTGATCACATGACTATCATGTAGTGATCACGTGACTTAATGGCGCTGATCATGTGACTGATCATGCGCTGATCATGTTTTCTATCATGCACTGATCATGTGCCTCTGGAGGCAATAAACAAAGAGCTGAGTAGGCACGAATCAAACAGTCAGCAGGCAAAAATCATGGAACTCAGCTGTGAGGAATCATGCTGCTCAGCTGGCAATAATCAAGCAGCTGAGCAGGCAGGAATTACGCAGCACAGCTGGCAATTGTCAAGCAGATGACAGGCAGGAATCGTGCAGCTCAGCTGGCAATTGTCAAGCAGATGAGCAGACAGTAATCACGCAGCTCAGCAGGCCCTGATCACGTGACTGAGCATGCACTGTTCACGTGGCTGATCATACACTGATCACGTGATTGATCATGCACTGATCACTTGGATATCATGCACTGATCACGTGGCTGATCATACACTGTTCACGTGTCTGACCATGTACTGATCACGTGGCTGATCATAAACTGCTCACGTAACTGATCATGTACTGATCACGTGGCTATCATGCACTGCTCACATGACTGATCATGCACTGATCACGTGGCTATCATGCACTGATCACGTGGCTGATCATGCAGTGACCACGTAGCTACCATGCACTGGTCACGTGACTGATCATGCACTGATCACGTAATTGATCATGCACTGATCACTTGACTGATCATGCACAGATCACGTGACTGATCATGCACAGATCACGTGACTGATCATGCACTGATCACGTGGCTATCATGCACTGCTCACGTGGCTGATCATGCAATGATCACGCAGCTACCATGTACTGGTCACATGACTGATCATGCACTGATCACATAATTGATCATGCACTGATCACCTGGCTTATCATGCATTGATCATGTGACTGATCATGTGCTGATCATGTTTGGTGTCACACACTGATCATGTGCCTCTGGAGGCAATGAACATAGAGCTGAGTAGGCAGGAATCAGTCAGCAGGCTATAATCATGGAACTCACCTCTGAGAAATCATGCTGCTCAGCTGGCAATAATCAAGTAGATGAGCAGGCAGGAATTATGCAGCACAGGTGGCAATTGTCAAGGAGATGACAGGCAGGAATCGTGCAGCTCAGCTGGAAATTGTCAAGCAGATGAGCAGACAGTAATCACACAGCTCAGCAGGCCCTGATCACGTAACTGAGCATGCACTGATCATGTGACTGATCATGCACTGATCACGTAGCTATCTTGCACTGATCACTTGGCTGATCATACACTCATCACGGGACTGATCGTGCACTGATCACGGCGCTATCATGCATTGACTACATGACTCAACATGCACTGATCACGTGGATGATCATGCACTGATCACGTGACTGATCATGCACTGATCACGTGACTGATCATGCACTGATCACATGGCTAATCATGCACTGCTCACGTTGCTGATCTTGCAATGATCACGTAGCTACCAAGTACTGGTCACGTGACTGATCATGCACTGATCACGTAGGTGATCATGCACTGATCATGTGGCTGATCATGCACTGATCACGTGGCTGATCATACACTGATCACATGACTGATCATGCACTGATCACGTGACTGATCATGCACTGATCACGTGACTATCATGCACTGATCACTTGGCTGGACATACATTGATCACGTGCCTGGTCATGCACTGATCACGTGGCTGATCATGCAGTAATCACGTGACTGATCATGCACAGATCTCGTGTCTGATCATGCACTGATCACGTGGCTATCATGCACTGCTCATGTGGCTGATCATGCATGATCACGCAGCTACCATGTACTGGTCACATGACTGATCATGCACTGATCACGTGACTGATCATGCATTGATCGCGTGGCTATCGCGCACTACTCACGTGGGTGATCATGCAATGGTCATGTAGCTACCATGTACTGGTCACATGACTGATCATGCACTGATCACGTGACTATCATGCACTGATCACTTGGCTGGACATACACTGATCACCTGCCTGGTCATGCACAGATCACGTGACAAATCATGAACTGATCACATATCTATCATGAACTGATCACCTGGCTGATCATGCACTGATCACGTGGCTGATCATGCACTGATACCGTGACTGAGCATGGACTGATCACATGACTATCATGTAGTGATCACGTGACTTAATGGCTCTGATCATGCGCTGATCATGTTTGCTATCATGCACTGATCATGTGCCTCTGGAGGCAATAAACAAAGAGCTGAGTAGGCACGAATCAAACAGTCAGCAGGCAATAATCATGGAACTCAGGTGTGAGGAATCATGCTGTTCAGCTGGCAATAATCAAGCAGCTGAGCAGGCAGGAATTACGCAGCACAGCTGTCAATTGTCAAGCAGATGACAGGCAGGAATCGTGCAGCTCAGCTGGCAATTGTCAAGCAGATGAGCAGACAGTAATCATGCAGCTCAGCAGGCCCAGATCACGTGACTGAGCATGCACTGTTCACGTGGCTGATCATACACTGATCACGTGATTGATCATGCACTGATCACTTGGATATCATGCACTGATCACGTGGCTGATCATACACTGTTCACGTGTCTGACCATGCACTGCTCACGTGGCTGAACATACAGAACTCAAGTAACCGATCATGCACTGATCACTTGGCTATCATGCACTGATCACGTGACTGAACATGCACTGTTCACGTGGCTGACCACACACCTGTCACGTGACATATCATGCACTGATCACGTGGCACTCATGCACTGATCACGTGGTTGATCATATTCTGCTCACGTAACTCATCATGCACACATCACGTTTCTATCATGCATTACTCACGGGGCTCGTCATGGAATGATCACGTAGCTACCATATACTGGTCACGTGACTGATCATGCACAGATCACGTAAATGATCACGCACTGTTCACGTGACTGATCACGCACTGATCACGTGACTGATCATGCACTGATCACATGGCTGATCATGCACTGATCACGTAATTGATCTTGCACTTATCATTTGGCTGATCATGCACTGATCACGTGGCTGATCATACACTGATCCCGTGACTGATCATGTACTGATCACGTGATTAATCATGCACAGATCACGTAATTGATCATGCACTGATCACGTGGCTGATCATGCAATGATCACGTGACTGACCATGCACTGATCACGTGACTGATCATCCACTGGTCAGTTGGCTATCGTGCACTTATTACTTGGCTGATCATACACTGATCATGTGACTGATAATGCACTGATCATCTGGCTATCGTGCACTCATTACCTGGCTATCGTGCACTGATCACGTGGTTGATCATACACTGATCACGAGACTGATCATGCACTGATCACGTCTACATCATGCACTGATCACATGTCTGCCCATGCACTGATCACCCGGATGATCATACACTGATCATGCGACAGATCATGCACTGCTCACGCGGCTGTTCATGCAATGATATCGTAGCTACCATGTACTGGTCACGTGAGTGATCATGCACTGATCACGAAATTGATCATGCACTGATCAGGTGACTTATCATGCACTGTTAACGTGAGTGATCATGCACTGATCACGTGACTGATCATGCACTGATCTCGTGGCTATCATGCACGGCTCATGTGGCTGTTCATGCAATGATCACCTAGCTACCATATACTGGTCACGTGACTGATCATGCACTGATCACGTAATTGATCATGCACTGATCATGTGGCTGAACATGCACTGATAACGTGGCTGATCATCCACTGATCACGTGACTGATCATGCACTGATCACGTGACTGATTATGCACTGATCACGTGGCTATCATGCACTGATCACTTGGCTGGTCTTACACTGATCACTTGCCTGATCATACACCCATCAGGTGACGGATCATGCACTGATCACATGGCTGATCATGCACTGATCACGTGACTGATCATGCACTGATCTCGTGTCTGATCATGCACTGATCACGTGGCTATCATGCACTGCTCACTTGGCTGATCATGCGATGATCACGCAGCTACCATGTACTGGTCACATGACTGATCATGCACTGATCACGTGACTGATCATGCAGTGATCACCTGGCTATCGCGCACTACTCACTTGGCTGATCATGCAATGATCATGTAGCTACCATGTACAGGTCACGTGAATGATTATACACCCATCAAGTGACTGATCATGCACTGATCACGTGGCTATCATGCACTGATCACGAGACTGATCATGCACTGATCACGTAATTGATCCTGCACTGATCACATGGATCATAACGCACTGATCCGGTGGCTGAACACACGTATCACGTGACTGATCATGTACAGATAACGTGAATAATCATGAAGTGATCACGTGGCTATCCTGCACTGATCACGTGGATATCATGCACTGATCACGTGGCTGATCACACACATATCACGTGACTGATCATGCACTGATGACGTGGCTATCATGCATTGATCACGTGGCTATCATGCACTGATCACGTAAATGATCATGTACTGTTCAGTTGACTGATCATGTCCTGATCACGTGACTGATCATGCATTGATCACGTCTATATCATGCACTGATCACATGACTGCCCATGCACTGGTCACGTGGATGATCATACACTAATCATGTGACAGATCATGCACTGATCACGTGGCTGATCATGCACTGATACCGTGACTGTGCATGGACTGATGACATGACTATCATGTAGTGATCACGTTACTTAATGGCGCTGATCATGTGACTGATCATGCGCTGATCATGTTTTCTATCATACACTGATCATGTGCCTCTGGAGGCAATAAACAAAGAGCTGAGTAGGCACGAATCAAACAGTCAGCAGGCAAAAATCATGGAACTCAGCTGTGAGGAATCATGCTGCTCAGCTGGCAATAATCAAGCAGCTGAGCAGGCAGGAATTACGCAGCACAGCTGGCAATTGTCAAGCAGATGACAGGCAGGAATCGTGCAGCTCAGCTGGCAATTGTCAAGCAGATGAGCAGACAGTAATCACGCAGCTCAGCAGGCCCTGATCACGTGACTGAGCATGCACTGTTCACGTGGCTGATCATACACTGATCACGTGATTGATCATGCACTGATCACGTGGCTGATCATCCACTGATCACGTGACTGATCATGCACTGATAACGTGACTGATCATGCACTGATCACGTGGCTATCATGCACTGATAACTTGGCTGGTCATACACTGATCACGTGCCTGTTCATGCACAGATTACATGGCTGATCATGCACTGAACACGTGACTCATCATGCACTGAGCACGTGGCTATCATGCACTACTCACGTGGCTGATCATGCAATCATCATGTAGCTACCAAGTACCGGTCAGGTGACTGATCATACACCCATTAGGTGACGGATCATACACTGATCACCTGCCTGGTCATGCACAGATCACGTGACAAATCATGAACTGATCACATAGCTATCATGAAATGATCACCTGGCTGATCATGCACTGATCACATTGCTGATCATGCACTAATACCGTGACTGAGCATGGACTGATCACATGACTATCATGTAGTGATCACGTGACTTAATGGCGCTGATCATGTGACTGATCATGCGCTGATCATGTTTGCTTTCATACACTGATCATATGCCTCTGGAGGCAATAAACAAAGAGCTGAGTAGGCACGAATCAAACAGTCAGCAGGCACCAGTCATGGAACTCAGCTGTGAGGAATCATGCTGCTCAGCTGGCAATAATCAAGCAGCTGAGCAGGCAGGAATTACACAGCACAGCTGGCAATTGTCAAGCAGATGACAGGTAGGAATCGTGCAGCTCAGCTGGCAATTGTCAAGCAGATGAGCAGACAGTAATCACGCAGCTCAGCAGGCCCTTATCACGTGACTGAGCATGCACTATTCACGTGAATCATGCTGCTCAGCTGCCAATAATCAAGCAGCTAGCAGGCAGGAATTACACAGCACAGCTGGCAATTGTCAAGCAGATGACAGGCAGGAATCGTGCAGCTCAGCTGGAAATTGTCAAGCAGATGAGCAGACAGTAATCACGCAGCTCAGCAGGCCCTGATCACGTTACTGAGCATGCACTGTTCACGTGGCTGATCATGCACTGATCACGTGATTGATCATGCACTGATCACTTGGATATCATGCACTGATCACGAGGCTGATCATACACTGTTCACGTGTCTGACCATGCACTGATCACGTGGCTGACCATACACTGATCACGTAACTGATCATGCACTGATCACGTGGCTATCATGCACTGATCACGTGGCTGAACAAGCACTGTTCACGTGGCTGATCACACACCTGTCACGTGACATATCATGCACTGATCACATGGCACTCATGCACTGATCACGTGGCTGATCATACTCTGTTCACGTCACTGATCATGCACACATCACGTGGCTATCATGCACTGCTCACGTGGTTCGTCATGGAATGATCATGAAGCTACCATATACAGGTCACATGACTGATCATGCACAGATCACGTAAATGATCATGCACTGTTCACGTGACTGATCATGTACTGATTACGTGACTGATAATGCACTGATCACGTGGCTATCATGCTCTGCTCACGTGGCTGATCATGCAACGATCACGTAGCAACCATGTACTGGTCTCAGAACTGATCATGCACTGATCACGTAATTGATCCTGCACTGATCACGTGGCTCATCACGCACTGATCCGGTGGCTGATCACACTCGTATCACGTGACTGATCATGTACAGATCACGTGACTAATCATGAAGTGATCACGTGGCTCTCCTGCACTGATCACGTGGATATCATGCACTGATCACGTGGCTGATCACACACGTATCACGTGACTGATCATGCACTGATCACGTGGCTATCATGCACTGCTCACGTGGCTATCATGCACTGATCACGTGGCTATCATGCACAGATAACGTGGCTGATCATGCAATGATCACATAGCTACCATGTACTGGTCACGTGACTTATCATGCACTGATCACGTGGCTGATCATGCACTGATCACGTGACTGATCTTGCACTGATCACGTGGCTGATCATGCAATGATCACGCAGCTACCATGTACTGGTCACATGACTGATCATGCACTGATCACGTAATTGATCATGCACTGATCACCTGGCTTACCATGCATTGATTATGTGATTCATCATGTGCTGATCATGTTTCGTGTCATACACTGATCATGTGCCTCTGGAGGCAATGAACAAAGAGCTAGGTAGGCAGGAATCAGTAGGCAATAATCATGGAACTCAGCTCTGAGAAATCATGCTGCTCAGCTGGCAATAATCAAGTAGATGAGCAGGCAGGAATTATGCAGCACAGGTGGCAATTGTCAAGGAGATGACAGGCAGGAATCGTACAGCTCAGCTGGCAATTGTCAAGCACATGAGCAGACAGTAATCACGAAGCTCAGCAGGCCCTGATCATGTGACTGATCATGCACTGTTCACGTCGCTGATCACACACCTATCACGTGAATGATCATGCACTGATCACGTGGCTCTCATGCACAGATCACGTGATTGCGCATGCACTGATCACGTAATTGTCATGCACTGATCACGTGGCTATCATGCACTGATGACGTGGCTGATCATGCCCTGATCACGTGACTGATCATGCACTGATCACATGGCTAATCATGCACTGATCAAGTGGCTATCATGCACTGCTCACGTGGCTGATCTGGCAATGATCACGTAGCTACCAAGTACTGGTCACGTGACTGATCATGCACTGATCACGTAATTGATCATGCTCTGATCACGTGGCTGATCATGCACTGATCACGTGACTGATCATGCACTGATCTCGTGTCTGATCACGCACTGATCACGTGGCTATCATGCATGGCTCACGTGGCTGAACATGCGATGATCACGCAGCTACCATGTACTGGTCACATGACTGATCATGCACTGATCATGTGACTGATCATGCAGTGATCACGTGGCTATCGTGCACTACTCACGTGGTTGATCATGCAATGATCATGTAGCTACCATGTAAAGGTCACGTGAATGATCATACACTCATCAGGTGACAGATCAAGCACTGATCACGTGGCTATCATGCACTGCTAACTTGGCTGATCATGCAATGATCACGCAGCTACCATGTACTGGTCACGTGACTGATCATGCACTGATGACGTAATTGATCATGCACTGATCATGTGGCTGATCATGCACTGATCACGTGACTGATCATGCACTGATCACGTGGCTGATCATGCACTGATCACGTGGCTATCATGCACTTATCACATGGCTGGATATACACTGATCATATAACTACCATGTACCGGTCACGTGAATGATCATACACCCATCAGGTGACTGATCATGCACTGATCACGTGGCTATCATGCACTGACCACGATACTGATCATGCACTGATCTCGTCTAATCATGCACTGATCACATGACTGCCCATGCACTGATCACGTGGATGATCATACACTAATCATGTGACAGATCATGCACTTATCACGTGGCTGATCATGCACTGATACCGTGAATGAGCATGCCCTGATCAAGTGGCTATCATGCACTGATCACGTGGCTGATCATGCAATTATCATGTACCTACCATGTACCAGTCACGTGACTGATAATACACCCATCAGGTTACTGATCATGCACTGATCACGTGGCTATATTGCATTGTTAACGAGGCTGATCATACACTAATCACCTGCCTGGTCATGCACAGATCAGGTGACTAATCATGAACTAATTACTTAGCTATCATGTACTGATCACCTGGCTGATCATGCACATGATCATGTGGCTATCATGCAATGATCACGTGGCTATCATGCACTGATGACGTGGCTGATCATGCACTGATCACGTAGCTATCTTGCACTGATCACTTGACTGATCATACACTCATCACGGGACTGATCGTGCACTGATCACGGTGCTATCATGCATTGTCTACATGACTCCACATGCACTGATCACGTGGATGATCATGCACTGATCACGTGACTGACCATGCACTGATCACGTGGCTGATCATGCACTGATCACGTAATTGATCATGCACTGATCATTTGGCTGATCATGCACTGATCACGTGGCTGATCATGCAATGATCACGTGACTGACCATGCACTGATCACGTGACTGATCATCCACTGATCAGTTGGCTATCATGCACTTATTACTTGGCTGATCATACACTGATCATGTGACTGATAATGCACTGATCATCTGGCTATCGTGCACTCATTACCTGGCTACCGTGCACTGATCACGTGGTTGATCATACACTGATCACGAGACTGATCATGCACTGATCACGTCTATATCATGCACTGATCACATGTCTGCCCATGCACTGATCACCCGGATGATCATACACTGATCATGCGACAGATCATGCACTGATCACGTGGCTATCATGCACTGCTCACGCGGCTGTTCATGCAATGATCACGTGGCTACCATGCACTGGTCACGTGGCTGATCATGCACTGATCACGTAATTGATCATGCACTGATCAGGTGACTTATCATGCACTGTTAACGTGAGTGATCATGCACTGGTCACGTGACTGATCATGCACTGATCTCGTGGCTATCATGCACGGCTCATGTGGCTGATCATGCAATAATCACCTAGCTACCATATACTGGTCACGTGACTGATCATGCACATATCACGTAAATGATCACACACTGTTCACGTGACTGATCATGTACTGATCACGTGACTGATCATGCACTGATCATGTGACTGATTATGCACTGATCACGTGGCTATCATGCACTGATCACTTGGCTGGTCATACACTGATCACGTGCCTGGTCATGCACAGAGTACATGACTGATCATGCACTGAACATGTGGCTATCATGCACTGATCACGTGGCTATCATGCACTGATCACGTGGCTATCATGCACTGATCACGTGGCTGATCAGGCAATGATCACGTAGCTACCATGTACCGGTCAGGTGACTGATCATACACCCATTAGGTGACGGATCATACACTGATCACCTGCCTGGTCATGCACAGATCACATGACAAATCATGAACTGATCACATGGCTATCATGAAATGATCACCAGGCTGATCATGCACTGATCACGTGGCTGATCATGCACTGATACCGTGACTGAGCATGGACTGATCACATGACTATCATGTAGTGATCACGTGACTTAATGGCGCTGATCATGTGACTGATCATGCGCTGATCATGTTTGCTTTCATACACTGATCATGTGCCTCTGGAGGCAATAAACAAAGAGCTGAGTAGGCACGAATCAAACAGTCAGCAGGCAAAAATCATGGAACTCAGCTGTGAGGAATCATGCTGCTCAGCTGGCAATAATTAAGCAGCTGAGCAGGCAGGAATTACGCAGCACAGCTGGCAATTGTCAAGCAGATGACAGGCAGGAATCGTGCAGCTCAGCTGGCAATTGTCAAGCAGATGAGCAGACAGTAATCACGCAGCTCAGCAGGCCCTGATCACGTGACTGAGCATGCACTGTTCATGTGGCTGATCATACACGGATCACGTGATGATCATGCACTGATCACTTGGATATCATGCACTGATAACGTGGCTGATCATACACTGTTCACGTGTCTGACCATGAAGTGATCACGTGGCAGATCATACACTGCTCAGGTAACTGATCATGCACTGATCACGTGGATATCATGCACTGATCACGTGGCTGAACATGCACTGTTCACGTGGCTGATCACACACCTGTCATGTGACATATCATGCACTGATCACGTGGCACTCATGCACTGATCACGTGGCTGATCATCCTCTCCTCACGTAACTGATCATGTGCACATCACGTGGCTATCATGAACTGCTCACGTGGCTTGTCATGGAATGTTCACGTAGCTACCATATACTGGTCACGTGACTGATCATGCAAAGATCACGTAAACGATCATGCACTGTTCACGTGAGTGATCATGTACTGATCACGTGACTGATAATGCACTGATCACGTGGCTATCATGCTCTGCTCACGTGGCTGATCATGCAAGGATCACGTAGCAACCATGTACTGGTCACGTGACTGATCATGCACTGATCACGTAATTGATCCTGCACTGATCACGTGGCTGATCACACATGTATCACGTGACTGATCAAGCAATGATCACGTGGCTCTCATGCACTGATTACGTGGCTATCATGCACTGATCACGTGGATAACATGCACTGATCACGTGGCTGATCACTCACGTATCACATGACTGATCATGCACTGATCACATGGCTATCATGCACTGATCACGTGGCTATCATGCACTGATCACGTGGCTGATCACGCAATGATCACGTAGCTACCATGTACTGTCACGTGACTGATCATGCACTGATCACGTAATTGATCCTGCACTCATCACATGGCTCATCATGCACTGATCCGGTGGCTGATCACACACGTATCACGTGACTGATCATGTACAGATAACGTGAAAAATCATGAAGTGATCACGTGGCTATCCTGCACTGATCACGTGGATATCATGCACTGATCACGTGGCTGATCACACACGTAGCACGAGTCTGATCATGCACTGATGACGTGGCTATCATGCATTGATCACATGGCTATCATGCACTGCTCACGTGGCTGATGATGCAATGATCACGCAGCTACCATGTACTGGTCACATGACTGATCATGCACTGATCACATAGTTGATCATGCACTGATCACCTGGCTTATCATGCATTGATCATGTGACTGATCATGTGCTGATCATGTTTGGTGTCACACACTGATCATGTGCCTCTGGAGGCAATGAACATAGAGCTGAGTAGGCAGGAATCAGTCAGCAGGCTATAATCATGGAACTCACCTCTGAGAAATCATGCTGCTCAGCTGGCAATAATCAAGTAGATGAGCAGGCAGGAATTATGCAGCACAGGTGGCAATTGTCAAGGAGATGACAGGCAGGAATCGTGCAGCTCAGCTGGAAATTGTCAAGCAGATGAGCAGACAGTAATCACACAGCTCAGCAGGCCCTGATCACGTGACTGAGCATGCACTGTTCACATGGCTGATCACACACCTATCACGTGACTGATCATGCACTGATCATGTGACTGATCATGCACTGATCATGTAGCTATCTTGCACTGATCACTTGGCTGATCATACACTCATCACGGGACTGATCGTGCACTGATCATGGTGCTATCATGCATTGACTACATGACTCACATGCACTGATCACGTGGATGATCATGCACTGGTCACGTGACTGATCATGCACTGATCACGTGACTGATCATGCACTGATCACATGGCTAATCATGCACTGATCACGTGGCTATCATGCACTGCTCACGTGGCTGATCTGGCAATGATCAAGTAGCTACCAAGTACTGGTCACGTGACTGATCATGCACTGATCACGTAATTGATCATGCACTGATCATGTGGCTGATCATGCACTGATCACGTGGCTGATCATACACTGATAACGTGACTGATCATGCACTGATCACGTGACTGAACATGCACTGATCACGTGGCTATCATGCACTGATCACTTGGCTGGACATACACTGATCACGTGCCTGGTCATGCACTGATCACGTGGCTGATCATGCACTGATCACGTGACTGATCATGCACTGATCTCGTGTCTGATCATGCACTGACCACGTGGCTATCATGCACTGCTCACGTGGCTGAACATGCAATGATCAACCAGCTACCATGTACTGTTCACATGACTGATCATGAACTGATCACGTGACTGATCATGCAGTGATCACGTGGCTATCGTGCACTACTCACGTGGCTGATCATGCAATGATCATGTAGCTACCATGTACAGGTCACGTGAATGATCATACACACATCAGGTGACAGATCATGCACTGATCACGTGGCTATCATGCACTGATCACGAGACTGATCATGCACTGATCACGTCTATATCATGCACTGATCACATGACTGCCCATGCACATATCACGTGGATGATCATACACTAATCATGTGACAGATCATGCACTGATCACGTGGCTGATCATGCACTGATACCGTGACTGTGCATGGACTGATCACATGACTATCATGTAGTGATCACGTGACTTAATGGCGCTGATCATGTGACTGATCATGCCCTGATCATGTTTTCTATCATGCACTGATCATGTGCCTCTGGAGGCAATAAACAAAGAGCTGAGTAGGCACGAATCAAACAGTCAGCAGGCAAAAATCATGGAACTCAGCTGTGAGGAATCATGCTGCTCAGCTGGCAATAATTAAGCAGCTGAGCAGGCAGGAATTACGCAGCACAGCTGGCAATTGTCAAGCAGATGACAGGCAGGAATCGTGCAGCTCAGCTGGCAATTGTCAAGCAGATGAGCAGACAGTAATCACGCAGCTCAGCAGGCCCTGATCACGTGACTGAGCATGCACTGTTCACGTGGCTGATCATACACTGATCACGTGATTGATCATGCACTGATCACTTGGATATCATGCACTGATCACGTGGCTGATCATACACTGTTCACATGTCTGACCATGTACTGATCACGTGGCTGATCATAAACTGCTCACGTAACTGATCATGTACTGATCACGTGGCTATCATGCACTGCTCACATGACTGATCATGCACTGATCACGTGGCTATCATGCACTGATCACGTGGCTGATCATGCAATGACCACGTAGCTACCATGCACTGGTCACGTGACTGATCATGCACTGATCAGTAATTGATCATGCACTGATCACTTGACTGATCATGCACAGATCACGTGACTGATCATGCACAGATCACGTGACTGATCATGCACTGATCACGTGGCTATCATGCACTGCTCACGTGGCTGATCATGCAATGATCACGCAGCTACCATGTACTGGTCACATGACTGATCATGCACTGATCACATAATTGATCATGCACTGATCACCTGGCTTATCATGCATTGATCATGTGACTGATCATGTGCTGATCATGTTTGGTGTCACACACTGATCATGTGCCTCTGGAGGCAATGAACATAGAGCTGAGTAGGCAGGAATCAGTCAGCAGGCTATAATCATGGAACTCACCTCTGAGAAATCATGCTGCTCAGCTGGCAATAATCAAGTAGATGAGCAGGCAGGAATTATGCAGCACAGGTGGCAATTGTCAAGGAGATGACAGGCAGGAATCGTGCAGCTCAGCTGGAAATTGTCAAGCAGATGAGCAGACAGTAATCACACAGCTCAGCAGGCCCTGATCACGTGACTGAGCATGCACTGATCATGTGACTGATCATGCACTGATCACGTAGCTATCTTGCACTGATCACTTGGCTGATCATACACTCATCACGGGACTGATCGTGCACTGATCACGGCGCTATCATGCATTGACTACATGACTCCACATGCACTGATCACGTGGATGATCATGCACTGATCACGTGACTGATCATGCACTGATCACGTGACTGATCATGCACTGATCACATGGCTAATCATGCACTGCTCACGTTGCTGATCTGGCAATGATCACGTAGCTACCAAGTACTGGTCACGTGACTGATCATGCACTGATCACGTAATTGATCATGCATTGATCATGTGGCTGATCATGCACTGATCACGTGGCTGATCATACACTGATCACATGACTGATCATGCACTGATCACGTGACTGATCATGCACTGATCACGTGACTATCATGCACTGATCACTTGGCTGGACATACATTGATCACGTGCCTGGTCATGCACTGATCACGTGGCTGATCATGCAGTAATCACGTGACTGATCATGCACAGATCTCGTGTCTGATCATGCACTGATCACGTGGCTATCATGCACTGCTCATGTGGCTGATCATGCGATGATCACGCAGCTACCATGTACTGGTCACATGACTGATCATGCACTGATCACGTGACTGATCATGCATTGATCGCGTGGCTATCGCGCACTACTCACGTGGGTGATCATGCAATGATCATGTAGCTACCATGTACTGGTCACATGACTGATCATGCACTGATCACGTGACTATCATGCACTGATCACTTGGCTGGACATACACTGATCACCTGCCTGGTCATGCACAGATCACGTGACAAATCATGAACTGATCACATAGCTATCATGAACTGATCACCTGGCTGATCATGCACTGATCACGTGGCTGATCATGCACTGATACCGTGACTGAGCATGGACTGATCACATGACTATCATGTAGTGATCACGTGACTTAATGGCTCTGATCATGCGCTGATCATGTTTGCTATCATGCACTGATCATGTGCCTCTGGAGGCAATAAACAAAGAGCTGAGTAGGCACGAATCAAACAGTCAGCAGGCAATAATCATGGAACTCAGGTGTGAGGAATCATGCTGTTCAGCTGGCAATAATCAAGCAGCTGAGCAGGCAGGAATTACGCAGCACAGCTGTCAATTGTCAAGCAGATGACAGGCAGGAATCGTGCAGCTCAGCTGGCAATTGTCAAGCAGATGAGCAGACAGTAATCATGCAGCTCAGCAGGCCCAGATCACGTGACTGAGCATGCACTGTTCACGTGGCTGATCATACACTGATCACGTGATTGATCATGCACTGATCACTTGGATATCATGCACTGATCACGTGGCTGATCATACACTGTTCACGTGTCTGACCATGCACTGCTCACGTGGCTGAACATACAGAACTCAAGTAACCGATCATGCACTGATCACTTGGCTATCATGCACTGATCACGTGACTGAACATGCACTGTTCACGTGGCTGACCACACACCTGTCACGTGACATATCATGCACTGATCACGTGGCACTCATGCACTGATCACGTGGTTGATCATATTCTGCTCACGTAACTCATCATGCACACATCACGTTTCTATCATGCATTACTCACGGGGCTCGTCATGGAATGATCACGTAGCTACCATATACTGGTCACGTGACTGATCATGCACAGATCACGTAAATGATCACGCACTGTTCACGTGACTGATCACGTACTGATCACGTGACTGATCATGCACTGATCACATGGCTGATCATGCACTGATCACGTAATTGATCTTGCACTTATCATTTGGCTGATCATGCACTGATCACGTGGCTGATCATACACTGATCACGTGACTGATCATGTACTGATCACGTGATTAATCATGCACAGATCACGTAATTGATCATGCACTGATCACGTGGCTGATCATGCAATGATCACGTGACTGACCATGCACTGATCACGTGACTGATCATCCACTGGTCAGTTGGCTATCGTGCACTTATTACTTGGCTGATCATACACTGATCATGTGACTGATAATGCACTGATCATCTGGCTATCGTGCACTCATTACCTGGCTATCGTGCACTGATCACGTGGTTGATCATACACTGATCACGAGACTGATCATGCACTGATCACGTCTACATCATGCACTGATCACATGTCTGCCCATGCACTGATCACCCGGATGATCATACACTGATCATGCGACAGATCATGCACTGCTCACGCGGCTGTTCATGCAATGATATCGTAGCTACCATGTACTGGTCACGTGAGTGATCATGCACTGATCACGAAATTGATCATGCACTGATCAGGTGACTTATCATGCACTGTTAACGTGAGTGATCATGCACTGATCACGTGACTGATCATGCACTGATCTCGTGGCTATCATGCACGGCTCATGTGGCTGTTCATGCAATGATCACCTAGCTACCATATACTGGTCACGTGACTGATCATGCACTGATCACGTAATTGATCATGCACTGATCATGTGGCTGAACATGCACTGATAACGTGGCTGATCATCCACTGATCACGTGACTGATCATGCACTGATCACGTGACTGATTATGCACTGATCACGTGGCTATCATGCACTGATCACTTGGCTGGTCTTACACTGATCACTTGCCTGATCATACACCCATCAGGTGACGGATCATGCACTGATCACATGGCTGATCATGCACTGATCACGTGACTGATCATGCACTGATCACGTGTCTGATCATGCACTGATCACGTGGCTATCATGCACTGCTCACTTGGCTGATCATGCGATGATCACCCAGCTACCATGTACTGGTCACATGACTGATCATGCACTGATCACGTGACTGATCATGCAGTGATCACCTGGCTATCGCGCACTACTCACTTGGCTGATCATGCAATGATCATGTAGCTACCATGTACAGGTCACGTGAATGATTATACACCCATCAAGTGACTGATCATGCACTGATCACGTGGCTATCATGCACTGATCACGAGACTGATCATGCACTGATCACGTAATTGATCCTGCACTGATCACATGGATCATAACGCACTGATCCGGTGGCTGAACACACGTATCACGTGACTGATCATGTACAGATAACGTGAATAATCATGAAGTGATCACGTGGCTATCCTGCACTGATCACGTGGATATCATGCACTGATCACGTGGCTGATCACACACATATCACGTGACTGATCATGCACTGATGACGTGGCTATCATGCATTGATCACGTGGCTATCATGCACTGATCACGTAAATGATCATGTACTGTTCAGTTGACTGATCATGTCCTGATCACGTGACTGATCATGCATTGATCACGTCTATATCATGCACTGATCACATGACTGCCCATGCACTGGTCACGTGGATGATCATACACTAATCATGTGACAGATCATGCACTGATCACGTGGCTGATCATGCACTGATACCGTGACTGTGCATGGACTGATCACATGACTATCATGTAGTGATCACGTTACTTAATGGCGCTGATCATGTGACTGATCATGCGCTGATCATGTTTTCTATCATACACTGATCATGTGCCTCTGGAGGCAATAAACAAAGAGCTGAGTAGGCACAAATCATAAGTCAGCAGTCAATAATCATGGAACTCAGCTGTGAGGAATCATGCTGCTCAGCTGGCAATAATCAAGCAGCTGAGTAGGCAGGAATTACGCAGCACAGCTGGCAATTGTCAAGCAGATGACAGGCAGGAATCGTGCAGCTCAGCTGGCAATTGTCAAGCAGATGAGCAGACAGTAATCACGCAGCTCATCAGGCCGTGATCACGTGACTGAGCATGCACTGTTCACGTGGCTGATCATACACTGATCACGTGATTGATCATGCACTGATCACTTGGATATCATGCACTGATCACGTGGCTGATCAAACACTGTTCACGTGTCTGACCATGCACTGATCACTTGTCTGGTCATACACTGCTCACGTAACTGATCATGCACTGATCACGTAATAGATCATGCACTGATCATGTGGCTGATCATGCACTGATCACGTGGCTGATCATCCACTGATCACGTGACTGATCATGCACTGCTCACGTGACTGATCATGCACTGATCACGTGGCTATAATGCACTGATAACTTGGCTGGTCATACTCTGATCACGTGCCTGGTCATGCACAGATTACATGACTGATCATGCACTGAACACGTGACTGATCATGCACTGATCACGTGGCTATCATGCACTGATAACTTGGCTGGTCATACTCTGATCACGTGCCTGGTCATGCACAGATTACATGACTGATCATGCACTGATCACGTAAATGATCATGCACTGTTCAGTTGACTGATCATGTCCTCATCACGTGACTGATCATGCACTGATCACGTTTATATCATGCACTGATCACATGACTGCCCATGCACTGATCACGTGGATGATCATACACTAATCATGTGACAGATCATGCACTGATCACTTAGCTGATCATGCACTGATACCGAGACTGTGCATGGACTGATCACATGACTATCATGTAGTGATCACGTTACTTAATGGCGCTGATCATGTGACTGATCATGCGCTGATCATGTTTTCTATCATACACTGATCATGTGCCTCTGGAGGCAATAAACAAAGAGCTGAGTAGGCACAAATCATAAGTCAGCAGTCAATAATCATGGAACTCAGCTGTGAGGAATCATGCTGCTCAGCTGGCAATAATCAAGCAGCTGAGTAGGCAGGAATTACGCAGCACAGCTGGCAATTGTCAAGCAGATGACAGGCAGGAATCGTGCAGCTCAGCTGGCAATTGTCAAGCAGATGAGCAGACAGTAATCACGCAGCTCAACAGGCCCTGGTCACGTGACTGATCATGCACTGATCACGTAATAGATCATGCACGGATCATGTGGCTGATCATGCACTGATCACGTGGCTGATCATCCACTGATCAAATGACTGATCATGCACTGCTCACGTGACTGATCATGCACTGATCACGTGGCTATCATGCACTGATAACTTGGCTGGTCATACTCTGATCACGTGCCTGGTCATGCACAGATTACATGACTGATCATGCACTGAACACGTGACTGATCATGCACTGATCACGTGGCTATCATGCACTACTCACGTGGCTGATCATGCAATGATCATGTAGCTACCATGTACCGGTCAGGTGACTGATCATACACCCATTTGGTGACGGATCATACACTGATCACCTGCCTGGTCATGCACAGATCACGTAACAAATCATGAACTGATCACATAGCTATCATGAAATGATCACCTGGCTGATCATGCACTGATACCGTGACTGAGCATGGACTGATCACATGACTATCATGTACTGATCACGTGACATAATGGCGCTGATCATGTGACTGATCATGCGCTGATCATGTTTGCTTTCATACACTGATCATGTGCCTCTGGAGGCAATAAACAAAGAGCTGAGTAGGCACGAATCATAAGTCAGCAGGCACCAATCATGGAACTCAGCTGTGAGGAATCATGCTGCTCAGCTGGCAATAATCAAGCAGCTGAGCAGGCAGGAATTACGCAGCACAGCTGGCAATTGTCAAGCAGATGACAGGCAGGAATCGTTCAGCTCAGCTGGCAATTGTCAAGCAGATGAGCAGACAGTAATCACGCAGCTCAGCAGGCCCTGATCACGTGACTGAGCATGCACTATTCACGTGGCTGATCATACACGGATCACGTGATGATCATGCACTGATCACTTGGATATCATGCACTGATCACGTGGCTGATCCTACACTGTTCACGTGTCTGACCATGCACTGATCACGTGGCTGATCATACACTGCTCAGGTAACTGATCATGCACTGATCACGTGGATATCATGCACTGATCACGTGGCTGATCATACTCTGCTCACGTAACTGATCATGTACACATCACGTGGCTATCATGCACTGCTCACGTGGCTCGTCATGGAATGATCACGTAGCTACCATATATTGGTCACGTGACTGATCATGCACAGATCACGTAAATGATCATGCACTGTTCACGTGACTGATCATGTACTGATTACGTGACTGATCATGCACTGATCACGTGGCTATCATGCTCTGCTCACGTGGCTGATCATGCAAGGATCACGTAGCAACCATGTACTGGTCACGTGACTGATCATGCACTGATCACGTAATTGATCCTGCACTGATCACGTGGCTGATCACACATGTATCACGTGACTGATCAAGCAATGATCACGTGGCTCTCATGCACTGATCACGTGGATGTCATGCACTGATCACGTGGCTGATCACACACGTATCACATTACTGATCATGCACTGATCACGTGGCTATCATGCACTGATCACGTGGCTGATCACGCAATGATCACGTAGCTACCATGTACTGGTCACGTGACTGATCATGCACTGATCACGTAATTGATCCTGCACTGATCACATGGATCATCACGCACTGATTCGGTGGCTGAACACACGTATCACGTGACTGATCATGTACAGATAACGTGAATAATCATGAAGTGATCACGTGGCTATCCTGCACTGATCACGTGGATATCATGCACTGATCACGTGGCTGATCACACACGTATCACGTGACTGATCATGCACTGATGACGTGGCTATCATGCATTGATCACGTGGCTATCATGCACTGATCATGTAAATGATCATGCACTGTTCAGTTGACTGATCATGTCCTGATCACGTGACTGATCATGCACTGATCACGTGGCTATCATGCTCTGATCACGTGGCTGATCATGCAATGACCACGTAGCTACCATGCACTGGTCACGTGACTGATCATGCACAGATCACGTGACTGATCATGCACTGATCACGTGGCTATCACGCACTGCTCACGTGGCTGATCATGCAATGATCACGCAGCTACCATGTACTGGTCACATGACTGATCATGCACTGATCACATAATTGATCATGCACTGATCACCTGGCTTATCATGCATTGATCATGTGACTGATCATGTGCTGATCATGTTTGGTGTCACACACTGATCATGTGCCTCTGGAGGCAATGAACAAAGAGCTGAGTAGGCAGGAATCAGTCAGCAGGCTATAATCATGGAACTCACCTCTGAGAAATCATGCTGCTCAGCTGGCAATAATCAAGTAGATGAGCAGGCAGGAATTATGCAGCACAGGTGGCAATTGTCAAGGAGATAACAGGCAGGAATCGTGCAGCTCAGCTGGAAATTGTCAAGCAGATGAGCAGACAGTAATCACACAGCTCAGCAGGCCCTGATCACGTGACTGAGCATGCACTGTTCACATGGCTGATCACACACCTATCACGTGACTGATCATGCACTGATCATGTGACTGATCATGCACTGATCATGTAGCTATCTTGCACTGTTCACTTGGCTGATCATACACTCATCACGGTACTGATCGTGCACTGATCATGGCGCTATCATGCATTGACTACATGACTCCACATGCACTGATCACGTGGATGATCATGCACTGGTCACGTGACTGATCATGCACTGATCACGTGACTGATCATGCACTGATGACATGGCTAATCATTCACTGATCACGAGGCTATCATGCACTGCTCACGTGGCTGATCTGGCAATGATCACGTAGCTACCAAGAACTGGTCACGTGACTGATCATGCACTGATCACGTAATTGATCATGCACTGATCATGTGGCTGATCATGCACTGATCACGTGGCTGATCATACACTGATAACGTGACAGATCATGCACTGATCACGTGACTGAACATGCACTGATCACGTGGCTATCGTGCACTGATCACTTGGCTGGACATACACTGATCACGTGCCTGGTCATGCACTGATCACGTGGCTGATCATGCACTGATCACGTGACTGATCATGCACTGATCTCGTGTCTGATCATGCACTGATCACGTGGCTATCATGCACTGCTCACGTGGCTGATCATGCGATGATCACGCAACTACCATGTACTGGTCACATGACTGATCATGCACTGATCACGTGACTGATCATGCAGTGATCACGTGGCTATCGCGCACTACTCACGTGGCTGATCATGCAATGATCATGTAGCTACCATGTACAGGTCACGTGAATGATCATACACCCATCAGGTGACAGATCATGCACTGATATCGTGGCTATCATGCACTGATCACGAGACTGATCATGCACTGATCACGTCTATATCATGCACTGATCACATGACTGCCCGTGCACTGATCACGTGGATGATCATACACTAATCATGTGACAGATCATGCACTGTTCACGTGGCTGATCATGCACTGATACCGTGACTGTGCATGGACTGATCACATGACTATCATGTAGTGATCACGTGACTTAATGGCGCTGATCATGTGACTGATCATGCGCTGATCATGTTTTCTATCATACACTGATCATGTGCCTCTGGAGGCAATAAACAAAGAGCTGAGTAGGCACGAATCATAAGTCAGCAGTCAATAATCATGGAACTCAGCTGTGAGGAATCATGCTGCTCAGCTGGCAATAATCAAGCAGCTGAGCAGGCAGGAATTACGCAGCACAGCTGGCAATTGTCAAGCAGATGACAGGCAGGAATCGTGCAGCTCAGCTGGCAATTGTCAAGCAGATGAGCAGACAGTAATCACGCAGCTCAGCAGGCCCTGATCACGTGACTGAGCATGCACTGATCACGTGGCTATCACGCACTGCTCACGTGGCTGATCATGCAATGATCACGCAGCTACCATGTACTGGTCACATGACTGATCATGCACTGATCACATAATTGATCATGCACTGATCACCTGGCTTATCATGCATTGATCATGTGACTGATCATGTGCTGATCATGTTTGGTGTCACACACTGATCATGTGCTTCTGGAGGCAATGAACATAGAGCTGAGTAGGCAGGAATCAGTCAACAGGCTATAATCATGGAACTCACCTCTGAGAAATCATGCTGCTCAGCTGGCAATAATCAAGTAGATGAGCAGGCAGGAATTATGCAGCACAGGTGGCAATTGTCAAGCAGATGACAGGCAGGAATCGTGCAGCTCAGCTGGCAATTGTCAAGCAGATGAGCAGACAGTAATCACACAGCTCAGCAGGCCCTGATCACGTGACTGAGCATGCACTGTTCACATGGCTGATCACACACCTATCACGTGACTGATCATGCACTGATCATGTGACTGATCATGCACTGATTACGTAGCTATCTTGCACTGATCACTTGGCTGATCATACACTCATCACGTGACTGATCATGCACTGATCACGTGACTGATCATGCACTGATCATATGGCTAATCATGCACTGCTCACGTGGCTGATCTGGCAATGATCACGTAGCTACCAAGTACTGGTCACGTGACTGATCATGCACTGTTCACGTAATTGATCATGCACTGATCACGTGGCTGATCATGCACTGATCACGTGGCTGATCATGCAATGATCATGTAGCTACCTTGTACAGGTCACGTGAATGATCATACACCCATCAGGTGACAGATCATGCACTGATCACGTGGCTGATCATGCACTGATCACGTGACTGATCATTCACTGATCTCGTGTCTGATCATGCACTGATCACGTGGCTATCATGCACTGCTCACGTGGCTGATCATGCGATGATCACGCAGCTACCATGTACTGGTCACATGACTGATCATGCACTGATCACGTGACTGATCATGCAGTGATCACGTGGATATCATGCACTGATCACGTGGCTGAACATGCACTGTTCACGTGGCTTACCACACACCTGTCATGTGACTGAACATGCACTGATCACGTGGCACTCATGCACTGATCACGTGGCTGATCACACTCTGCTCACGTAACTGATCATGAACACATCACTTGGCTCTCATGCACTTCTCACCTGGCTGGTCATGCAATGTTCACGTAGCTACCATATACTGGTCACATGATTGATCATGCTCAGATTATGTAAATGATCATGCACTGTTCAGTTGACTAATCATGTACTGATCACGTGACTGATCATGCATTGATCACGTGACTGATCTTGCAATAATCACGTGGCTATCATGCACTGATCACGTGGCTATCATGCACTGCTCACGTGGCTGATCATGCAATGATCACGTAGCAACCATGTACTAGTCACGTGGCTGATCATGCACTGATCACGTAATTAATCCTGCACTGATTACTTGACACATCATGCACTGATCACGTGGCTGATCACACACGTATCACGTGACTGATCATGCACTGATCACGTGGCTATCATGCACTAAAAACGTGGCTATCATTCACTGATCACCTGGATATCATACACGGATCACGTGGCTGATCACACACGTATCACGTGACTGATCATGCACTGATCACGTGGCTATCATGCACTGATCACTTGGCTGGTCATACACTGATCACATGACTGATCATGCACTGTTCACGTGACTGATCATGCACTGATCACGTAATTGATCATGCACTATTCACGTGGCTGATCATGCAATGATCACGTGACTGACCATGCACTGATCACGTGACGGATCATCCACTGATCAGTTGGCTATCATGCACTGATTACTTGGCTGATTATACACTGATCACGTGACTGATAATGCACTGATCATCTGGCTATCATGCACTCATTACCTGGCTATCGTGCACTGATAACGTGGTTGATCATACACTGATCACGAGACAGATCATGCACTGATCAGGTCTATATCATGCACTGATCACATGACCACCCATGCACTGATAACCTGGATGATCATACACTGATCATGTGACAGTTCATGCAGTGATCACGTGGCTATCATGCACTGCTCACGCAGCTGTTCATGCAATGATGACGTAGCTACCATGTACTGGTCACGTGAGTGATCATGCACTGTTCACGTAATTGATCATGAACTGATCATGTGGCTGAACATGCACTGATCACGTGGCTGATCATCCACTGATCACGTGGCTGATCATGCAATGATCACGTGGCTATCATAATCAGATTACGTGGCTGATCATGCAATGATCACGTAGCTACCATGTAGTGGTCACGTGACTGATCATGCACTGATCACGTGACTGATCATGCACTGATCATATGAATGATCATGCACTGTTCACGAGACTCATCATACACTGATCACATGGATATCATGCACTGATCACGTGTTTGATCATAGGCTGTTCACGTGTCTGACCACACACATTTCACGTGACTGCACATGCACTGATCACGTGGCTTACCACACACCTGTCACGTGACTGAACATGCACTGATCACGTGGCACTCATGCACTGATCACGTGGCTGATCATACTCTGCTCACGTAACTGATCATGAACACATTACTTGGCTCTCATGCACTTCTCACCTGGCTGGTCATGCAATGTTCACGTAGCTACCATATACTGGTCACATGATTGATCATGCTCAGATTATGTAAATGATCATGCACTGTTCAGTTGACTGATCATGTACTGATCACGTGACTGATCATGCACTGATCACGTGACTGATCATGCACTAATCACGTGGTATCATGCACTGATCACGTGGCTATCATGCACTGCTCACGTGGCTGATCATGCAATGATCACGTAGCAACCATGTACTGGTCACGTGGCTGATCATGCACTGATCACGTAATTAATCCTGCACTGATCACCTGACACATCATGCACTGATCACGTGGCTGATCACACACGTATCACGTGACTTATCATGCACTGATCACGTGGCTATCATGCACTAATCACGTGGCTATCATTCACTGATCACGTGGATATCATGCACTGATCACGTGGCTGATCACACACGTATCACATGACTGATCATGCACTGATCACGTGGCTATCATGCACTGATCACGTGGCTATCATGAACTGATCACGTGGCTGATCATGCAATGATCACGTTGCTACCATGTACTGGTCACGTGACTGATCATGCACTGACAACGTAATTGATCATGCACTGATCATGTGGCTCATCATGCACTGATCACGTGGCTGATCATGCACTGATCACGTGATGATCATGCACTGATCACTTGGATATCATGCACTGATCACGAGGCTGATCATACACTGTTCACGTGTCTGACCATGCACTGATCACGTGGCTGATCATACACTGCTCACGTAACTGATCATGCACTGATCACGTGGCTATCATGCACTGATCACGTGGCTGAACATGCACTGTTCACGTGGCTGATCACACACCTGTCACGTGACATATCATGCACTGATCACATGGCACTCATGCACTGATCACGTGGCTGATCATACTCTGGTCACGTCACTGATCATGCACACATCACGTGGCTATCATGCACTGCTCACGTGGTTCGTCATGGAATGATCATGAAGCTACCATATACAGGTCACGTGACTGATCATGCACAGATCACGTAAATGATCATGCACTGTTCACGTGACTGATCATGTACTGATCACGTGACTCTTAATGCACTGATCACGTGGCTATCATGCTCTGCTCACGTGTCTGATCATGCAATGATCACGTAGCAACCATGTACTGGTCTCGTGACTGATCATGCACTGATCACGTAATTGATCATGCACTGATCACGTGGCTCATCACGCACTGATCCGGTGGCTGAGCACACTCGTATCACGTGACTGATCATGTACAGATCACGTGACTAATCATGAAGTGATCACGTGGCTATCCTGCACTGATCACGTGGATATCATGCACTGATCACGTGGCTGATCACACACGTATCACGTGACTGATCATGCACTGATCACGTGGCTATCATGCACTGCTCACGTGGCTATCATGCACTGATCACGTGGCTATCATGCACAGATCACGTGGCTGATCATGCAATGATCAGGTAGCTACCATGTACTGGTCACGTGACTGATCATGCACTGATCACGTGGCTGATCATGCACTGATCACGTGACTGATCTTGCACTGAACACGTGGCTGATCATGCAGTGATCACGCAGCTACCATGTACTGGTCACATGACTGATCATGCACTGATCACGTAATTGATCATGCACTGATCACCTGGCTTACCATGCATTGATTATGTGATTCATCATGTGCTGATCATGTTTCGTGTCATACACTGATCATGTGCCTCTGGAGGCAATGAACAAAGAGCTGAGTAGGCAGGAATCAGTAGGCAATAATCATGGAACTCAGCTCTGAGAAATCATGCTGCTCAGCTGGCAATAATCAAGTAGATGAGCAGGCAGGAATTATGCAGCACAGGTGGCAATTGTCAAGGAGATGACAGGCAGGAATCGTACAGCTCAGCTGGCAATTGTCAAGCACATGAGCAGACAGTAATCACGAAGCTCAGCAGGCCCTGATCACGTGACTGAGCATGCACTGTTCACGTCGCTGATCACACACCTATCACGTGAATGATCATGCACTGATCACGTGGCTCTCAGGCACAGATCACGTGATTGCGCATGCACTGATCACGTAATTGTATGCACTGATCACGTGGCTATCATGCACTGATGACGTGGCTGATCATGCCCTGATCACGTGACTGATCATGCACTGATCACATGGATAATCATGCACTGATCACGTGGCTATCATACACTGCTCACGTGGCTGATCTGGCAATGATCACGTAGCTACCAAGTACTGGTCACGTGACTGATCATGCACTGATCACGTAATTGATCATGCACTGATAATGTGGCTGATCATGCACTGATCACGTGACAGATCATGCACTGATCTCATGTCTGATCACGCACTGATCACGTGGCTATCATGCATGGCTCACGTGGCTGAACATGCGATGATCACGCAGCTACCATGTACTGGTCACATGACTGATCATGCAGTGATCATGTGACTGATCATGCAGTGATCACGTGGCTATCGTGCACTACTCACGTGGTTGATCATGCAATGATCATGTAGCTACCATGTAAAGGTCACGTGAATGATCATACAACCATCAGGTGACAGATCATGCACTGATCAGTTGGATATCATGCACTGATCACGAGGCTGATCATACACTGTTCACGTGTTTGACCATGCACTGATCACGTGGCTGATCATACACTGCTCACGTAACTGATCATGCACTGATCACGTGGCTATCATGCACTGATCACGTGGCTGATCATGCACTGATCACGTGCCTGATCATGCACTGATCACGTGACTATCATGCACTGATCACGTGACATCATGCACTGATCACGTGGCTGATCATGCACTGATCACGTGACTGATCATGCACTGATCACGTGGCTATCATGCACTGATCACGTGGCTGTCATGCAATGATCATGAAGCAATCATGCACTGGTCACGTGACTGATCATGCACTGATCACGTAAATGATCATGCACTGATCACGTGACTGATCATGCACTGATCACGTGACTGATCATGCACTGATCACGTGACTGATCATGCACTGATCACGTGGCTGATCATGCACTGATCACGTGGCTGATCACACTGATCACGTGACTGATCATGCACTGATCACGTGACTGATCATGCACTGATCACGTGGCTGATCATGCACTGATCACGTGGATATCATGCACTGATCACGTGGCTGATCACACACTGATCACGTGACTGATCATGCACTGATCACGTGGCTGATCATGCACTGATCACGTGGCTGATCATGCACTGATCACGTGGCTATCATGCACTGATCACGTGGCTGATCATGCACTGATCACGTGGCTGATCATGCACCTGTCACGTGACTATCATGCACTGATCACGTGGCATCATGCACTGATCACGTGGCTGATCATACACTGATCACGTGACTGATCATGCACTGATCACGTGGCTATCATGCACTGATCACGTGGCTGATCATGCAATGATCATGAAGCTATCATGCACTGATCACGTGACTGATCATGCACTGATCACGTGACTGATCATGCACTGATCACGTGACTGATCATGCACTGATCACGTGACTGATCATGCACTGATCACGTGATTGATCATGCACTGATCACGTGGCTGATCATGCACTGATCACGTGGCTGATCACACTGATCACGTGACTGATCATGCACTGATCACGTGACTGATCATGCACTGATCACGTGGCTATCATGCACTGATCACGTGGATATCATGCACTGATCACGTGGCTGATCACACACGTATCACGTGACTGATCATGCACTGATCACGTGGCTATCATGCACTGATCACGTGGCTATCATGCACTGATCACGTGGCTATCATGCACTGATCACGTGGCTGATCATGCACTGATCACGTGGCTGATCATGCACTGATCACGTGGCTATCATGTACTGGTCACGTGACTGATCATGCACTGATCACGTGGCTGATCATGCACTGATCACGTGACTGATCATGCACTGATCACGTGGCTGATCATGCACTGATCACGCAGCTACCATGCACTGGTCACATGACTGATCATGCACTGATCACGTAATTGATCATGCACTGATCACGTGGCTTATCATGCACTGATCATGTGATTCATCATGTGCTGATCATGTTTCTGTCATACACTGATCATGTGCCTCTGGAGGCAATGAACAAAGAGCTGAGTAGGCAGGAATCAGTAGGCAATAATCATGGAACTCAGCTCTGAGAAATCATGCTGCTCAGCTGGCAATAATCAAGTAGATGAGCAGGCAGGAATTATGCAGCACAGGTGGCAATTGTCAAGCAGATGACAGGCAGGAATCGTGCAGCTCAGCTGGCAATTGTCAAGCAGATGAGCAGACAGTAATCACGCAGCTCAGCAGGCCCTGATCACGTGACTGAGCATGCACTGTTCACGTGGCTGATCACACACTGATCACGTGACTGATCATGCACTGATCACGTGGCTATCATGCACTGATCACGTGACTGATCATGCACTGATCACGTAATTGTCATGCACTGATCACGTGGCTATCATGCACTGATCACGTGGCTGATCATGCACTGATCACGTGACTGATCATGCACTGATCACGTGGCTGATCATGCACTGATCACGTGGCTATCATGCACTGATCACGTGGCTGATCATGCACTGATCACGTAGCTACCATGCACTGATCACGTGACTGATCATGCACTGATCACGTAACTGATCATGCACTGATCACGTGGCTGATCATGCACTGATCACGTGGCTGATCATGCACTGATCACGTGACTGATCATGCACTGATCACGTGGCTGATCATGCACTGATCACGTGACTGATCATGCACTGATCACGTGTCTGATCATGCACTGATCACGTGGCTATCATGCACTGCTCACGTGGCTGATCATGCATGATCACGCAGCTACCATGTACTGGTCACATGACTGATCATGCACTGATCACGTGACTGATCATTCAGTGATCACGTGGCTATCGTGCTCTACTCACGTGGCTGATCATGCAATGATCATGTAGCTACCATGTAAAGGTCACGTGAATGATCATACACCCATCAGGTGACTGATCATGCACTGATCACGTGGCTATCATGCACTGATCACGAGACTGATCATGCACTGATCACGTCTATATCATGCACTGATCACATGACTGCCCATGCACTGATCACGTGGATGATCATACACTAATCATGTGACAGATCATGCACTGATCACGTGGCTGATCATGCACTGATACCGTGACTGTGCATGGACTGATCACATGACTATCATGTAGTGATCACGTGACTTAATGGCGCTGATCATGTGACTGATCATGCGCTGATCATGTTTTCTATCATACACTGATCATGTGCCTCTGGAGGCAATAAACAAAGAGCTGAGTAGGCACGAATCAAAAGTCAGCAGGCAATAATCATGGAACTCAGCTGTGAGGAATCATGCTGCTCAGCTGGCAATAATCAAGCAGCTGAGCAGGCAGGAATTACGCAGCACAGCTGGCAATTGTCAAGCAGATGACAGGCAGGAATCGTGCAGCTCAGCTGGCAATTGTCAAGCAGATGAGCAGACAGTAATCACGCAGCTCAGCAGGCCCTGATCACGTGACTGAGCATGCACTGTTCACGTGGCTGATCATACACTGATCACGTGATTGATCATGCAATGATCACTTGGATATCATGCACTGATCACGTGGCTGATCATACACTGTTCACGTGTCTGACCATGCACTGATCACGTGTCTGGTCATACACTGCTCACGTACTGATCATGCACTGATCACGTGGCTATCATGCACTGATCACGTGGCGGAACATGCACTGTTCACTTGGCTGATCACACACCTGTCACGTGACATATCATGCACTGATCACGTGGCACTCATGCACTGATCACGTGGCTGATCATACTCTGCTCACGTCACTGATCATGCACACATCACGTGGCTATCATGCACTGCTCACGTGGTTCGTCATGGAATGGTCACGTAGTTACCATATACTGGTCACGTGACTGATCATGCACAGATCACGTAAATGATCATGCACTGTTAACGTGACTGATCATGTACTGATCACGTGACTGATCATGCACTGATCACGTGGCTATCATGCACTGCTCACGTGGCTGATCATGCAACGATCACGTAGCAACCATGTACTGGTCACGTGACTGATCATGCACTGATCACGTAATTGATCCTGCACTGATCACGTGGCTCATCATGCACTGATCACGTGGCTGATCACACACGTATCACGTGACTGATCATGCACTGATCACGTGACTATCATGCACTGATCACGTGGCTATCATGCACTGATCACGTGGATATCATGCACTGATCACGTGGCTGATCATGCACTGATCACGTGACTGATCATGCACTGATCACGTGGCTATCATGCACTGATCACGTGACTGCATGCACTGATCACGTGATCATGCACTGATCACGTGACTGATCATGCACTGATCACGTGCTGATCATGCACTGATCACTGATCATGCACTGATCACTGATCATGCACTGATCACGTGACTGATCATGCACTGATCACGTGACTGATCATGCACTGATCACGTGACTGATCATGCACTGATCACGTGACTGGCACTGATCACTGATCACTGATTGATGATCATGACTGATCATGCACTGATCACGTGACTGATCATGCACTGATCACTGGCTATCATGCACTGATCACGTGGCTATCATGCACTGATCACGTGGCTGATCATGCACTGATCACGTGACTGATCATGCACTGATCACGTCTATATCATGCACTGATCACATGACTGATCATGCACTGATCACGTGGCTGATCATACACTGATCACGTGACTGATCATGCACTGATCACGTGGCTATCATGCACTGATCACGTGGCTGATCATGCAATGATCACGTAGCTATCATGTACTGGTCACGTGACTGATCATGCACTGATCACGTAATTGATCATGCACTGATCAGTGACTGATCATGCACTGATCACGTGACTGATCATGCACTGATCACGTGACTGATCATGCACTGATCACGTGGCTATCATGCACTGATCACGTGGCTGATCATGCAATGATCACGTAGCTACCATATACTGATCACGTGACTGATCATGCACTGATCACGTGGCTGATCATGCACTGATCACGTGGCTGATCATGCACTGATCACGTGACTGATCATGCACTGATCACGTGACTGATCATGCACTGATCACGTGGCTATCATGCACTGATCACTTGGCTGATCATGCACTGATCACGTGCCTGATCATGCACTGATCACATGGCTGATCATGCACTGATCACGTGACTGATCATGCACTGATCACGTGGCTATCATGCACTACTCACGTGGCTGATCATGCAATGATCATGTAGCTACCATGTACTGGTCACGTGACTGATCATACACCCATCAGGTGACTGATCATGCACTGATCACCTGCCTGATCATGCACTGATCACGTGACTGATCATGCACTGATCACATAGCTATCATGAACTGATCACGTGGCTGATCATGCACTGATCACGTGGCTGATCATGCACTAATACCGTGACTGAGCATGGACTGATCACATGACTATCATGTAGTGATCACGTGACTTAATGGCGCTGATCATGTGACTGATCATGCGCTGTTCATGTTTGCTTTCATACACTGATCATGTGCCTCTGGAGGCAATAAACAAAGAGCTGAGTAGGCACGAATCAAACAGTCAGCAGGCACCAATCATGGAACTCAGCTGTGAGGAATCATGCTGCTCAGCTGGCAATAATCAAGCAGCTGAGCAGGCAGGAATTACGCAGCAAAGCTGGCAATTGTCAAGCAGATGACAGGCAGGAATCGTGCAGCTCAGCTGGCAATTGTCAAGCAGATGAGCAGACAGTAATCACGCAGCTCAGCAGGCCCTGATCACGTGACTGAGCATGCACTGTTCACGTGAATCATGCTGCTCAGCTGCCAATAATCAAGCAGCTGAGCAGGCAGGAATTACACAGCACAGCTGGCAATTGTCAAGCAGATGACAGGCAGGAATCGTGCAGCTCAGCTGGCAATTGTCAAGCAGATGAGCAGACAGTAATCACGCAGCTCAGCAGGCCCTGATCACGTGACTGAGCATGCACTGTTCACGTGGCTGATCATACACTGATCACGTGATTGATCATGCACTGATCACTTGGATATCATGCACTGATCACGAGGCTGATCATACACTGTTCACGTGTCTGACCATGCACTGATCACGTGGCTGATCATACAGTGCTCAGGTAACTGATCATGCACTGATCACGTGGCTATCATGCACTGATCACGTGGCTGATCATGCACTGATCACGTGGCTGATCACACACTGTCACGTGACATATCATGCACTGATCACGTGGCACTCATGCACTGATCACGTGGCTGATCATACTCTGATCACGTCACTGATCATGCACACATCACGTGGCTATCATGCACTGCTCACGTGGCTCGTCATGGAATGATCACGAAGCTACCATATACAGGTCACGTGACTGATCATGCACTGATCACGTAAATGATCATGCACTGTTCACGTGACTGATCATGCACTGATCACGTGACTGATCATGCACTGATCACGTGGCTATCATGCACTGATCACGTGGCTGATCATGCAATGATCACGTAGCAACCATGTACTGGTCACGTGGCTGATCATGCACTGATCACGTAATTGATCATGCACTGATCACGTGGCTCATCATGCACTGATCACGTGGCTGATCACACTGATCACGTGACTGATCATGCACTGATCACGTGACTAATCATGCACTGATCACGTGGCTATCATGCACTGATCACGTGGATATCATGCACTGATCACGTGGCTGATCACACACGTATCACGTGACTGATCATGCACTGATCACGTGGCTATCATGCACTGATCACGTGGCTGATCATGCACTGATCACGTGGCTATCATGCACTGATCACGTGGCTGATCATGCACTGATCACGTAGCTATCATGTACTGATCACGTGACTGATCATGCACTGATCACGTGGCTGATCATGCACTGATCACGTGACTGATCATGCACTGATCACGTGGCTGATCATGCACTGATCACGCAGCTACCATGTACTGGTCACATGACTGATCATGCACTGATCACGTAATTGATCATGCACTGATCACCTGGCTTATCATGCATTGATCATGTGATTCATCATGTGCTGATCATGTTTCTGTCATACACTGATCATGTGCCTCTGGAGGCAATGAACAAAGAGCTGAGTAGGCAGGAATCAGTAGGCAATAATCATGGAACTCAGCTCTGAGAAATCATGCTGCTCAGCTGGCAATAATCAAGTAGATGAGCAGGCAGGAATTATGCAGCACAGGTGGCAATTGTCAAGGAGATGACAGGCAGGAATCGTGCAGCTCAGCTGGCAATTGTCAAGCAGATGAGCAGACAGTAATCACGCAGCTCAGCAGGCCCTGATCACGTGACTGAGCATGCACTGTTCACGTGGCTGATCACACACTGATCACGTGAATGATCATGCACTGATCACGTGGCTATCATGCACTGATCACGTGATTGTCATGCACTGATCACGTAATTGTCATGCACTGATCACGTGGCTATCATGCACTGATCACGTGGCTGATCATGCACTGATCACGTGACTGATCATGCACTGATCACGTGGCTGATCATGCACTGATCACGTGGCTATCATGCACTGATCACGTGGCTGATCATGCAATGATCACGTAGCTACCATGTACTGGTCACGTGACTGATCATGCACTGATCACGTAATTGATCATGCACTGATCACGTGGCTGATCATGCACTGATCACGTGGCTGATCATGCACTGATCACGTGACTGATCATGCACTGATCACGTGGCTGATCATGCACTGATCACGTGACTGATCATGCACTGATCACGTGTCTGATCATGCACTGATCACGTGGCTATCATGCACTGCTCACGTGGCTGATCATGCATGATCACGCAGCTACCATGTACTGGTCACATGACTGATCATGCACTGATCACGTGACTGATCATGCACTGATCACGTGGCTATCATGCACTACTCACGTGGCTGATCATGCAATGATCATGTAGCTACCATGTACAGGTCACGTGAATGATCATACACCCATCAGGTGACTGATCATGCACTGATCACGTGGCTATCATGCACTGATCACGTGACTGATCATGCACTGATCACGTGGATGATCATACACTAATCATGTGACAGATCATGCACTGATCACGTGGCTGATCATGCACTGATACCGTGACTGTGCATGGACTGATCACATGACTATCATGTAGTGATCACGTGACTTAATGGCGCTGATCATGTGACTGATCATGCGCTGATCATGTTTGCTATCATACACTGATCATGTGCCTCTGGAGGCAATAAACAAAGAGCTGAGTAGGCACGAATCAAACAGTCAGCAGGCACCAATCATGGAACTCAGCTGTGAGGAATCATGCTGCTCAGCTGGCAATAATCAAGCAGCTGAGCAGGCAGGAATTACGCAGCACAGCTGGCAATTGTCAAGCAGATGACAGGCAGGAATCGTGCAGCTCAGCTGGCAATTGTCAAGCAGATGAGCAGACAGTAATCACGCAGCTCAGCAGGCCCTGATCACGTGACTGAGCATGCACTGTTCACGTGGCTGATCATACACTGATCACGTGTCTGATCATGCACTGATCACGTGGCTGATCATACACTGATCACGTACTGATCATGCACTGATCACGTGGCTATCATGCACTGATCACGTGGCTGATCATGCACTGTTCACGTGGCTGATCACACACCTGTCACGTGACATAATATGCACTGATCACGCGGCACTCATGCCCTGATCACGTGGCTGATCATACTCTGCTCACGTAACTGATCATGCACACATCACGTGGCTATCATGCACTGCTCACGTGGTTCGTCATGGAATGGTCACGTAGCTACCATATACTGATCACGTGACTGATCATGCACAGATCACGTAAATGATCATGCACTGTTCACGTGACTGATCATGTACTGATCACGTGACTGATCATGCACTGATCACGTGGCTATCATGCACTGCTCACGTGGCTGATCATGCAACGATCACGTAGCAACCATGTACTCGTCTCGTGACTGATCATGCACTGATCACGTAATTGATCCTGCACTGATCACGTGGCTCATCATGCACTGATCACGTGGCTGATCACACACGTATCACGTGACTGATCATGCACTGATCACGTGACTATCATGCACTGATCACGTGGCTATCATGCACTGATCACGTGGATATCATGCACTGATCACGTGTCTGATCACTCACGTATCACGTGACTGATCATGCACTGATCACGTGGCTATCATGCACTGATCACGTGGCTATCATGCATTGATATCATGCACTGGTCACGTGGCTGATCACACACTGATCACGTGACTGATCATGCACTGATCACGTGGCTGATCATGCACTGATCACGTGACTGATCATGCACTGATCACGTGACTGATCATGCACTGATCACGTGGCTGATCATGCACTGATCACGTGACTGATCATGCACTGATCACGTGACTGATCATGCACTGATCACGTGACTGATCATGCACTGATCACGTGGCTGATCATGCACTGATCACGTGGCTGATCATGCACTGATCACGTGACTGATCATGCACTGATCACGTGACTGATCATGCACTGATCACGTGGCTATCATGCACTGATCACGTGGCTGATCATGCACTGATCACGTGACTGATCATGCACTGATCACTGGCTATCATGCACTGATCACGTGGCTATCATGCACTGATCACGTGGCTGATCATGCACTGATCACGTGACTGATCATGCACTGATCACGTCTATATCATGCACTGATCACATGACTGATCATGCACTGATCACGTGGATGATCATACACTGATCACGTGACTGATCATGCACTGATCACGTGGCTATCATGCACTGATCACGTGGCTGATCATGCACTGATCACGTAGCTATCATGTACTGATCACGTGACTGATCATGCACTGATCACGTAATTGATCATGCACTGATCAGTGACTTATCATGCACTGATCACGTGACTGATCATGCACTGATCACGTGACTGATCATGCACTGATCACGTGGCTATCATGCACTGATCACGTGGCTGATCATGCACTGATCACGTAGCTATCATGCACTGATCACGTGACTGATCATGCACTGATCACGTGGCTGATCATGCACTGATCACGTGGCTGATCATGCACTGATCACGTGGCTGATCATGCACTGATCACGTGGCTGATCATGCACTGATCACGTGACTGATCATGCACTGATCACGTGACTGATCATGCACTGATCACGTGGCTATCATGCACTGATCACGTGGCTGATCATGCACTGATCACGTGCCTGATCATGCACTGATCACATGGCTGATCATGCACTGATCACGTGACTGATCATGCACTGATCACGTGGCTATCATGCACTACTCACGTGGCTGATCATGCACTGATCATGTAGCTATCATGTACTGGTCACGTGACTGATCATGCACCCATCAGGTGACTGATCATGCACTGATCACGTGCCTGATCATGCACTGATCACGTGACTGATCATGCACTGATCACATGGCTATCATGCACTGATCACGTGGCTGATCATGCACTGATCACGTGGCTGATCATGCACTGATACCGTGACTGAGCATGGACTGATCACATGACTATCATGTAGTGATCACGTGACTTAATGGCGCTGATCATGTGACTGATCATGCGCTGATCATGTTTGCTATCATACACTGATCATGTGCCTCTGGAGGCAATAAACAAAGAGCTGAGTAGGCACGAATCAAACAGTCAGCAGGCACCAATCATGGAACTCAGCTGTGAGGAATCATGCTGCTCAGCTGGCAATAATCAAGCAGCTGAGCAGGCAGGAATTACGCAGCACAGCTGGCAATTGTCAAGCAGATGACAGGCAGGAATCGTGCAGCTCAGCTGGCAATTGTCAAGCAGATGAGCAGACAGTAATCACGCAGCTCAGCAGGCCCTGATCACGTGACTGAGCATGCACTGTTCACGTGAATCATGCTGCTCAGCTGGCAATAATCATGCACTGATCAGGCAGGAATTACACAGCACAGCTGGCAATTGTCAAGCACATGACAGGCAGGAATCGTGCAGCTCAGCTGGCAATTGTCAAGCAGATGAGCAGACAGTAATCACGCAGCTCATCATGCACTGATCACGTGACTGATCATGCACTGATCACGTGGCTGATCATACACTGATCACGTGACTGATCATGCACTGATCACGTGGATATCATGCACTGATCACGTGGCTGATCATACACTGATCACGTGTCTGATCATGCACTGATCACGTGGCTGATCATGCACTGATCACGTAACTGATCATGCACTGATCACGTGGCTATCATGCACTGATCACGTGGCTGATCATGCACTGATCACGTGGCTGATCATACACTGTCACGTGACATATCATGCACTGATCACGTGGCACTCATGCACTGATCACGTGGCTGATCATACACTGATCACGTGACTGATCATGCACTGATCACGTGGCTATCATGCACTGATCACGTGGCTCGTCATGCAATGATCATGAAGCTACCATATACAGGTCACGTGACTGATCATGCACTGATCACGTGGCTGATCATGCACTGATCACGTGACTGATCATGCACTGATCACGTGACTGATCATGCACTGATCACGTGGCTATCATGCACTGATCACGTGGCTATCATGCACTGATCACGTGGCTGATCATGCACGATCACGTGACTGATCATGCACTGATCACGTGGCTATCATGCACTGATCACGTGGCTGATCATGCACTGATCACGTGGCTATCATGCACTGATCACGTGGCTGATCATGCACTGATCACGTAGCTATCATGTACTGATCACGTGACTGATCATGCACTGATCACGTGGCTGATCATGCACTGATCACGTGACTGATCATGCACTGATCACGTGGCTGATCATGCACTGATCACGCAGCTATCATGCACTGGTCACATGACTGATCATGCACTGATCACGTAACTGATCATGCACTGATCACGTGGCTTATCATGCACTGATCATGTGACTGATCATGTGCTGATCATGTTTCTGTCATACACTGATCATGTGCCTCTGGAGGCAATGAACAAAGAGCTGAGTAGGCAGGAATCAGTAGGCAATAATCATGGAACTCAGCTCTGAGAAATCATGCTGCTCAGCTGGCAATAATCAAGCAGATGAGCAGGCAGGAATTATGCAGCACAGGTGGCAATTGTCAAGCAGATGACAGGCAGGAATCGTGCAGCTCAGCTGGCAATTGTCAAGCAGATGAGCAGACAGTAATCACGCAGCTCAGCAGGCCCTGATCACGTGACTGAGCATGCACTGTTCACGTGGCTGATCACACACTGATCACGTGAATGATCATGCACTGATCACGTGGCTATCATGCACTGATCACGTGGCTGATCATGCACTGATCACGTGCTACCATGCACTGATCACGTGACTGATCATGCACTGATCACGTAACTGATCATGCACTGATCACGTGGCTGATCATGCACTGATCACGTGACTGATCATGCACTGATCACGTGGCTATCATGCACTGATCACGTGGCTGATCATGCACTGATCACGTGGCTGATCATGCACTGATCACGTGGCTGATCATGCACTGATCACGTGACTGATCATGCACTGATCACGTGGCTGATCATGCACTGATCACGTGGCTGATCATGCACTGATCACGTGGCTGATCATGCACTGATCACGTGACTGATCATGCACTGATCACGTGACTGATCATGCACTGATCACGTGGCTATCATGCACTGATCACGTGGCTGATCATGCACTGATCACGTGCTGATCATGCACTGATCACGTGACTGATCATGCACTGATCACGTGACTGATCATGCACTGATCACGTGGCTATCATGCACTATCACGTGGCTGATCATGCACTGATCACGTAGCTACCATGCACTGATCACGTGACTGATCATGCACTGATCACGTGACTGATCATGCACTGATCACGTGGCTGATCATGCACTGATCACGTGACTGATCATGCACTGATCACGTGGCTATCATGCACTGATCACGTGGCTGATCATGCACTGATCACGTGGCTGATCATGCACTGATCACGTGACTGATCATGCACTGATCACGTGACTATCATGCACTGATCACGTGACTTCATGCACTGATCACGTGACTGATCATGCACTGATCACGTCTATATCATGCACTGATCACGTGACCATCATGCACTGATCACGTGGATGATCATGCACTGATCACGTGACTGATCATGCACTGATCACGTGGCTATCATGCACTGATCACGTGGCTGATCATGCAATGATCACGTAGCTACCATGCACTGATCACGTGACTGATCATGCACTGATCACGACTGATCATGCACTGATCACGTGGCTGATCATGCACTGATCACGTGGCTGATCATGCACTGATCACGTGGCTGATCATGCACTGATCACGTGGCTATCATGCACTGATCACGTGGCTGATCATGCACTGATCACGTGGCTATCATGCACTGATCACGTGACTGATCATGCACTGATCACGTGACTGATCATGCACTGATCACGTGACTGATCATGCACTGATCACGTGACTGATCATGCACTGATCACGTGGCTATCATGCACTGATCACGTGGCTGATCATGCACTGATCACGTGGCTGATCATGCACTGATCACGTGACTGATCATGCACTGATCACGTGGCTGATCATGCACTGATCACGTGACTGATCATGCACTGATCACGTGGCATCATGCACTGATCACGTGGCTGATCATACACTGATCACGTGACTGATCATGCACACATCACGTGGCTATCATGCACTGATCACGTGGCTGATCATGCAATGATCACGTAGCTACCATATACTGGTCACGTGACTGATCATGCACTGATCACGTAAATGATCATGCACTGATCACGTGACTGATCATGCACTGATCACGTGACTGATCATGCACTGATCACGTGACTGATCATGCACTGATCACGTGGCTGATCATGCACTGATCACGTGGCTATCATGCACTGATCACGTGGCTGATCATGCACTGATCACGTAGCAATCATGCACTGATCACGTGGCTGATCATGCACTGATCACGTAATTGATCATGCACTGATCACGTGACTGATCATGCACTGATCACGTGGCTGATCACACACTGATCACGTGACTGATCATGCACTGATCACGTGGCTATCATGCACTGATCACGTGGCTATCATGCACTGATCACGTGGATATCATGCACTGATCACGTGGCTGATCACACACGATCACGTGACTGATCATGCACTGATCACGTGGCTATCATGCACTGATCACGTGGCTATCATGCACTGATCACGTGGCTGATCATGCACTGATCACGTAGCTACCATGTACTGGTCACGTGACTGATCATGCACTGATCACGTAATTGATCATGCACTGATCACGTGGCTGATCATGCACTGATCACGTGGCTGATCATGCACTGATCACGTAACTGATCATGCACTGATCACGTGACTGATCATGCACTGATCACGTGGCTATCATGCACTGATCACGTGGCTGATATACACTGATCACGTGCCTGATCATGCACTGATCACGTGGCTGATCATGCACTGATCACGTGACTGATCATGCACTGATCACGTGTCTGATCATGCACTGATCACGTGGCTATCATGCACTGCTCACGTGGCTGATCATGCATGATCACGCAGCTACCATGTACTGGTCACATGACTGATCATGCACTGATCACGTGACTGATCATGCAGTGATCACGTGGCTATCATGCACTTCTCACGTGGCTGATCATGCAATGATCATGTAGCTACCATGTACAGGTCACGTGAATGATCATACACCCATCAGGTGACTGATCATGCACTGATCACGTGGCTATCATGCACTGATCACGAGACTGATCATGCACTGATCACGTCTATATCATGCACTGATCACATGACTGCCCATGCACTGATCACGTGGCTGATCACACACTAATCATGTGACAGATCATGCACTGATCACGTGGCTGATCATGCACTGATACCGTGACTGAGCATGGACTGATCACATGACTATCATGTAGTGATCACGTGACTTAATGGCGCTGATCATGTGACTGATCATGCGCTGATCATGTTTGCTATCATACACTGATCATGTGCCTCTGGAGGCAATAAACAAAGAGCTGAGTAGGCACGAATCAAACAGTCAGCAGGCAGTAATCATGGAACTCAGGTGTGAGGAATCATGCTGCTCAGCTGGCAATAATCAAGCAGCTGAGCAGGCAGGAATTACGCAGCACAGCTGGCAATTGTCAAGCAGATGACAGGCAGGAATCGTGCAGCTCAGCTGGCAATTGTCAAGCAGATGAGCAGACAGTAATCACGCAGCTCAGCAGGCCCAGATCACGTGACTGAGCATGCACTGTTCACGTGGCTGATCATACACTGATCACGTGATTGATCATGCACTGATCACTTGGATATCATGCACTGATCACGTGGCTGATCATACACTGCTCACGTAACTGATCATGCACTGATCACGTGGCTATCATGCACTGATCACGTGGCTGAACATGCACTGTTCACGTGGCTGATCACACACCTGTCACGTGACATATCATGCACTGATCACGTGGCACTCATGCACTGATCACGTGGCTGATCATACTCTGCTCACGTAACTCATCATGCACACATCACGTGGCTATCATGCACTGCTCACGTGGCTGATCATGGAATGATCACGTAGCTACCATATACTGGTCACGTGACTGATCATGCACAGATCACGTAAATGATCATGCACTGTTCACGTGACTGATCATGTACTGATCACGTGACTGATCATGCACTGATCACGTGGCTGATCATGCACTGATCACGTGGCTGATCATGCACTGATCACGTGGCTGATCATGCACTGATCACGTGGCTGATCATGCACTGATCACGTGACTGATCATGCACTGATCACGTGACTGATCATGCACTGATCACGTGGCTATCATGCACTGATCACGTGGCTGATCATGCACTGATCACGTGACTGATCATGCACTGATCACGTGACTGATCATGCACTGATCACGTGACTGATCATGCACTGATCACGTGGCTGATCATGCACTGATCACGTGGCTGATCATGCACTGATCACGTGACTGATCATGCACTGATCACGTGACTGATCATGCACTGATCACGTGGCTATCATGCACTGATCACGTGGCTGATCATGCACTGATCACGTGACTGATCATGCACTGATCACTGGCTATCATGCACTGATCACGTGGCTATCATGCACTGATCACGTGGCTGATCATGCACTGATCACGTGACTGATCATGCACTGATCACGTCTATATCATGCACTGATCACATGACTGTCATGCACTGATCACGTGGATGATCATACACTGATCATGTGACTGATCATGCACTGATCACGTGGCTATCATGCACTGATCACGTGGCTGATCATGCACTGATCACGTAGCTACCATGTACTGGTCACGTGACTGATCATGCACTGATCACGTAATTGATCATGCACTGATCACGTGACTGATCATGCACTGATCACGTGACTGATCATGCACTGATCACGTGACTGATCATGCACTGATCACGTGGCTTCATGCACTGATCACGTGGCTGATCATGCAATGATCACGTAGCTACCATGCACTGGTCACGTGACTGATCATGCACTGATCACGTAATTGATCATGCACTGATCACGTGGCTGATCATGCACTGATCACGTGGCTGATCATGCACTGATCACGTGACTGATCATGCACTGATCACGTGACTGATCATGCACTGATCACGTGGCTATCATGCACTGATCACGTGGCTGATCATGCACTGATCACGTGCCTGATCATGCACTGATCACATGACTGATCATGCACTGATCACGTGACTGATCATGCACTGATCACGTGGCTATCATGCACTACTCACGTGGCTGATCATGCAATGATCATGTAGCTACCATGTACTGGTCACGTGACTGATCATACACCCATCAGGTGACTGATCATGCACTGATCACGTGGCTGATCATGCACTGATCACCTGCCTGATCATGCACTGATCACGTGACAAATCATGCACTGATCACATGGCTATCATGAACTGATCACGTGGCTGATCATGCACTGATCACGTGGCTGATCATGCACTGATACCGTGACTGAGCATGGACTGATCACATGACTATCATGTAGTGATCACGTGACTTAATGGCGCTGATCATGTGACTGATCATGCGCTGATCATGTTTGCTATCATACACTGATCATGTGCCTCTGGAGGCAATAAACAAAGAGCTGAGTAGGCACGAATCAAACAGTCAGCAGGCAATAATCATGGAACTCAGGTGTGAGGAATCATGCTGCTCAGCTGGCAATAATCAAGCAGCTGAGCAGGCAGGAATTACGCAGCACAGCTGGCAATTGTCAAGCAGATGACAGGCAGGAATCGTGCAGCTCAGCTGGCAATTGTCAAGCAGATGAGCAGACAGTAATCACGCAGCTCAGCAGGCCCTGATCACGTGACTGAGCATGCACTGTTCACGTGGCTGATCATACACTGATCACGTGATGATCATGCACTGATCACTTGGATATCATGCACTGATCACGTGGCTGATCATACACTGTTCACGTGTCTGACCATGCACTGATCACGTGGCTGATCATACACTGCTCACGTAACTGATCATGCACTGATCACGTGGCTATCATGCACTGATCACGTGACTGATCATGCACTGATCACGTGACTGATCATGCACTGATCACGTGCTGATCATGCACTGATCACGTGGCTATCATGCACTGATCACGTGGCTGATCATGCAATGATCACGTAGCTACCATGCACTGATCACGTGACTGATCATGCACTGATCACGTAACTGATCATGCACTGATCACGTGGCTGATCATGCACTGATCACGTGACTGATCATGCACTGATCACGTGACTGATCATGCACTGATCACGTGGCTATCATGCACTGATCACGTGGCTGATCATACTGATCACGTGCTGATCATGCACTGATCACGTGGCTGATCATGCACTGATCACGTGACTGATCATGCACTGATCACGTGGCTATCATGCACTGATCACGTGGCTGATCATGCACTGATCACGTAGCTATCATGCACTGATCACGTGACTGATCATGCACTGATCACGTGACTGATCATGCACTGATCACGTGGCTGATCATGCACTGATCACGTGACTGATCATGCACTGATCACGTGGATATCATGCACTGATCACGTGGCTGATCATACACTGATCACGTGTCTGATCATGCACTGATCACGTGGCTGATCATGCACTGATCACGTGACTGATCATGCACTGATCACGTGGCTATCATGCACTGATCACGTGGCTGATCATGCACTGATCACGTGGCTGATCATGCACTGTCACGTGACTGATCATGCACTGATCACGTGGCACTCATGCACTGATCACGTGGCTGATCATACACTGATCACGTAACTGATCATGCACTGATCACGTGGCTATCATGCACTGATCACGTGGCTGATCATGCAATGATCACGTAGCTACCATATACTGGTCACGTGACTGATCATGCACTGATCACGTAAATGATCATGCACTGATCAGTGACTGATCATGCACTGATCACGTGACTGATCATGCACTGATCACGTGACTGATCATGCACTGATCACGTGGCTATCATGCACTGATCACGTGGCTATCATGCACTGATCACGTGGCTGATCATGCACTGATCACGTAGCAACCATGCACTGATCACGTGGCTGATCATGCACTGATCACGTAATTGATCATGCACTGATCACGTGACTGATCATGCACTGATCACGTGGCTGATCACACACGATCACGTGACTGATCATGCACTGATCACGTGGCTATCATGCACTGATCACGTGGCTATCATGCACTGATCACGTGGATATCATGCACTGATCACGTGGCTGATCATGCACTGATCACGTGACTGATCATGCACTGATCACGTGGCTATCATGCACTGATCACGTGGCTATCATGCACTGATCACGTGGCTGATCATGCAATGATCACGTAGCTATCATGCACTGATCACGTGACTGATCATGCACTGATCACGTAATTGATCATGCACTGATCACGTGACTGATCATGCACTGATCACGTGACTGATCATGCACTGATCACGTGGCTATCATGCACTGATCACTGGCTGATCATGCAATGATCACACAGCTACCATGTACTGATCACGTGACTGATCATGCACTGATCACGTAATTGATCATGCACTGATCACGTGGCTGATCATGCACTGATCACGTGACTGATCATGCACTGATCACGTGGCTATCATGCACTGATCACGTGGCTGATCATGCACTGATCACGCAGCTATCATGCACTGATCACGTGACTGATCATGCACTGATCACGTGACTGATCATGCACTGATCACGTGGCTGATCATGCACTGATCACGTGGCTATCATGCACTGATCACGTGGCTGATCATGCACTGATCACGTAGCTACCATGTACTGTCACGTGACTGATCATGCACTGATCACGTGACTGATCATGCACTGATCACGTGGCTATCATGCACTGATCACGTGACTGATCATGCACTGATCACGTCTGATCATGCACTGATCACATGACTGATCATGCACTGATCACGTGGCTGATCATACACTGATCACGTGACTGATCATGCACTGATCACGTGGCTATCATGCACTGATCACGTGACTGATCATACTGATCACGGCTGATCATGCACTGATCACGTGGCTGATCATGCACTGATCACGTGGCTGATCATGCACTGATCACGTGGCTATCATGCACTGATCACGTGGCTGATCATGCACTGATCACGTGACTGATCATGCACTGATCACGTGGCTGATCATGCACTGATCACGTGGCTGATCATACTGATCACGTGACTGATCATGCACTGATCACGTGGCTGATCATGCACTGATCACGTGACTGATCATGCACTGATCACGTGGCTATCATGCACTGATCACGTGGCTGATCATGCACTGATCACGTAGCAACCATGCACTGATCACGTGGCTGATCATGCACTGATCACGTAATTGATCATGCACTGATCACGTGGCTGATCATGCACTGATCACGTGGCTGATCATGCACTGATCACGTGACTGATCATGCACTGATCACGTGGCTATCATGCACTGATCACGTGGCTATCATGCACTGATCACGTGGATATCATGCACTGATCACGTGGCTGATCACACACTGATCACATGACTGATCATGCACTGATCACGTGGCTATCATGCACTGATCACGTGGCTATCATGCACTGATCACGTGGCTGATCATGCAATGATCACGTAGCTACCATGTACTGGTCACGTGACTGATCATGCACTGATCACGTAATTGATCATGCACTGATCACGTGGCTGATCATGCACTGATCACGTGGCTGATCATGCACTGATCACGTGACTGATCATGCACTGATCACGTGACTGATCATGCACTGATCACGTGGCTATCATGCACTGATCACGTGGCTGATCATGCACTGATCACGTGGCTGATCATGCACTGATCACGTGGCTGATCATGCACTGATCACGTGACTGATCATGCACTGATCACGTGGCTATCATGCACTGCTCACGTGGCTGATCATGCATGATCACGCAGCTACCATGTACTGGTCACATGACTGATCATGCACTGATCACGTGACTGATCATGCACTGATCACGTGGCTATCATGCACTACTCACGTGGCTGATCATGCAATGATCATGTAGCTACCATGTACAGGTCACGTGAATGATCATACACCCATCAGGTGACTGATCATGCACTGATCACGTGGCTATCATGCACTGATCACGAGACTGATCATGCACTGATCACGTCTATATCATGCACTGATCACATGACTGCCCATGCACTGATCACGTGGATGATCATACACTAATCATGTGACAGATCATGCACTGATCACGTGGCTGATCATGCACTGATACCGTGACTGAGCATGGACTGATCACATGACTATCATGTAGTGATCACGTGACTTAATGGCGCTGATCATGTGACTGATCATGCGCTGATCATGTTTGCTATCATACACTGATCATGTGCCTCTGGAGGCAATAAACAAAGAGCTGAGTAGGCACGAATCAAACAGTCAGCAGGCAATAATCATGGAACTCAGCTGTGAGGAATCATGCTGCTCAGCTGGCAATAATCAAGCAGCTGAGCAGGCAGGAATTACGCAGCACAGCTGGCAATTGTCAAGCAGATGACAGGCAGGAATCGTGCAGCTCAGCTGGCAATTGTCAAGCAGATGAGCAGACAGTAATCACGCAGCTCAGCAGGCCCTGATCACGTGACTGAGCATGCACTGTTCACGTGGCTGATCATACACTGATCACGTGATGATCATGCACTGATCACTTGGATATCATGCACTGATCACGTGGCTGATCATACACTGTTCACGTGTCTGACCATGCACTGATCACGTGGCTGATCATACACTGCTCACGTAACTGATCATGCACTGATCACGTGGCTATCATGCACTGATCACGTGGCTGATCATGCACTGATCACGTGACTGATCATGCACTGATCACGTGCTGATCATGCACTGATCACGTGGCTATCATGCACTGATCACGTGGCTGATCATGCAACTGATCACGTAGCTACCATGCACTGGTCACGTGACTGATCATGCACTGATCACGTAATTGATCATGCACTGATCACGTGGCTGATCATGCACTGATCACGTGACTGATCATGCACTGATCACGTGACTGATCATGCACTGATCACGTGGCTATCATGCACTGATCACGTGGCTGATCATACTGATCACGTGCATCATGCACTGATCACGTGGCTGATCATGCACTGATCACGTGACTGATCATGCACTGATCACGTGGCTATCATGCACTGATCACGTGGCTGATCATGCACTGATCACGGCTATCATGCACTGATCACGTGACTGATCATGCACTGATCACGTGGCTGATCATGCACTGATCACGTGACTGATCATGCACTGATCACGTGGCTGATCATGCACTGATCACGTGTCTGATCATGCACTGATCACGTGGCTGATCATGCACTGATCACGTGACTGATCATGCACTGATCACGTGGCTATCATGCACTGATCACGTGGCTGATCATGCACTGATCACGTGGCTGATCATGCACTGTCACGTGACTGATCATGCACTGATCACGTGGCATCATGCACTGATCACGTGGCTGATCACACTGATCACGTGACTGATCATGCACTGATCACGTGGCTATCATGCACTGATCACGTGGCTGATCATGCACTGATCACGTAGCTACCATATACTGGTCACATGACTGATCATGCACTGATCACGTAAATGATCATGCACTGATCAGTGACTGATCATGCACTGATCACGTGACTGATCATGCACTGATCACGTGACTGATCATGCACTGATCACGTGGCTATCATGCACTGATCACGTGGCTATCATGCACTGATCACGTGGCTGATCATGCACTGATCACGTAGCAACCATGCACTGATCACGTGGCTGATCATGCACTGATCACGTAATTGATCATGCACTGATCACGTGACTGATCATGCACTGATCACGTGGCTGATCACACACTGATCACGTGACTGATCATGCACTGATCACGTGGCTATCATGCACTGATCACGTGGCTATCATGCACTGATCACGTGGATATCATGCACTGATCACGTGGCTGATCACACACTGATCACGTGACTGATCATGCACTGATCACGTGGCTATCATGCACTGATCACGTGGCTATCATGCACTGATCACGTGGCTGATCATGCAATGATCACGTAGCTACCATGCACTGGTCACGTGACTGATCATGCACTGATCACGTAATTGATCATGCACTGATCACGTGACTGATCATGCACTGATCACGTGACTGATCATGCACTGATCACGTGGCTATCATGCACTGATCACGGCTGATCATGCAATGATCACGTAGCTACCATGTACTGATCACGTGACTGATCATGCACTGATCACGTAATTGATCATGCACTGATCACGTGGCTGATCATGCACTGATCACGTGACTGATCATGCACTGATCACGTGGCTATCATGCACTGATCACGTGGCTGATCATGCACTGATCACGCAGCTATCATGCACTGATCACGTGACTGATCATGCACTGATCACGTGACTGATCATGCACTGATCACGTGGCTGATCATGCACTGATCACGTGGCTATCATGCACTGATCACGTGGCTGATCATGCACTGATCATGTAGCTACCATGTACTGTCACGTGAATGATCATACACCCATCAGGTGACTGATCATGCACTGATCACGTGGCTATCATGCACTGATCACGTGACTGATCATGCACTGATCACGTCTAATCATGCACTGATCACATGACTGCCCATGCACTGATCACGTGGATGATCATACACTAATCATGTGACAGATCATGCACTGATCACGTGGCTGATCATGCACTGATACCGTGACTGAGCATGGACTGATCACATGACTATCATGTAGTGATCACGTGACTTAATGGCTCTGATCATGCACTGATCATGTTTGCTATCATACACTGATCATGTGCCTCTGGAGGCAATAAACAAAGAGCTGAGTAGGCACGAATCAAACAGTCAGCAGGCAATAATCATGGAACTCAGCTGTGAGGAATCATGCTGCTCAGCTGGCAATAATCAAGCAGCTGAGCAGGCAGGAATTACGCAGCACAGCTGGCAATTGTCAAGCAGATGACAGGCAGGAATCGTGCAGCTCAGCTGGCAATTGTCAAGCAGATGAGCAGACAGTAATCACGCAGCTCAGCAGGCCCTGATCACGTGACTGAGCATGCACTGTTCACGTGGCTGATCATACACTGATCACGTGATTGATCATGCACTGATCACTTGGATATCATGCACTGATCACGTGGCTGATCATACACTGTTCACGTGTCTGATCATGCACTGATCACGTGGCTGATCATACACTGATCACGTAACTGATCATGCACTGATCACGTGACTGATCATGCACTGATCACGTGACTGATCATGCACTGATCACGTGGCTATCATGCACTGATCACGTGGCTGATCATGCACTGATCACGTAGCTACCATGTACTGTCACGTGACTGATCATGCACTGATCACGTGACTGATCATGCACTGATCACGTGGCTATCATGCACTGATCACGTGGCTGATCATGCACTGATCACGTGACTGATCATGCACTGATCACGTGACTGATCATGCACTGATCACTAGCTATCATGCACTGATCACGTGGCTGATCATGCACTGATCACGTGGCTATCATGCACTGATCACGTGGCTGATCATGCACTGATACCGTGACTGATCATGGACTGATCACATGACTATCATGTAGTGATCACGTGACTTAATGGCACTGATCATGTGACTGATCATGCACTGATCATGTTTGCTATCATACACTGATCATGTGCCTCTGGAGGCAATAAACAAAGAGCTGAGTAGGCACGAATCAAACAGTCAGCAGGCAATAATCATGGAACTCAGCTGTGAGGAATCATGCTGCTCAGCTGGCAATAATCAAGCAGCTGAGCAGGCAGGAATTACACAGCACAGCTGGCAATTGTCAAGCAGATGACAGGCAGGAATCATGCAGCTCAGCTGGCAATTGTCAAGCAGATGAGCAGACAGGAATCACGCAGCTCAGCAGGCCCTGATCACGTGACTGATCATGCACTGTTCACGTGGCTGATCATACACTGATCACGTGACTGATCATGCACTGATCACGTGGATATCATGCACTGATCACGTGGCTGATCATACACTGATCACGTGTCTGATCATGCACTGATCACGTGGCTGATCATGCACTGATCACGTGACTGATCATGCACTGATCACGTGACTGATCATGCACTGATCACGTGGCTTATCATGCATTGATCATGTGACTGATCATGTGCTGATCATGTTTGGTGTCATACACTGATCATGTGCATCTGGAGGCAATGAACAAAGAGCTGAGTAGGCAGGAATCAGTCAGCAGGCTATAATCATGGAACTCAGCTCTGAGAAATCATGCTGCTCAGCTGGCAATAATCAAGTAGATGAGCAGGCAGGAATTACGCAGCACAGGTGGCAATTGTCAAGCAGATGACAGGCAGGAATCGTGCAGCTCAGCTGGCAATTGTCAAGCAGATGAGCAGACAGTAATCACGCAGCTCAGCAGGCCCTGATCACGTGACTGAGCATGCACTGTTCACGTGGCTGATCACACACTGATCACGTGACTGATCATGCACTGATCACGTGGCTATCATGCACTGATCACGTGACTGATCATGCACTGATCACGTAATTGTCATGCACTGATCACGTGGCTATCATGCACTGATCACGTGGCTGATCATGCACTGATCACGTGACTGATCATGCACTGATCACGTGGCTATCATGCACTGATCACGTGGCTGATCATGCACTGATCACGGGACTGATCATGCACTGATCACAGGCTATCATGCACTGACACATGACTGATCATGCACTGATCACGTGGATGATCATGCACTGATCACGTGACTGATCATGCACTGATCACGTGACTGATCATGCACTGATCACGTGGCTGATCATGCACTGATCACGTGGCTGATCATGCACTGATCACGTGACTATCATGCACTGATCACGTGACTGATCATGCACTGATCACGTGACTGATCATGCACTGATCACGTGGCTATCATGCACTGATCACGTGACTGATCATACTGATCACGTGCTGATCATGCACTGATCACGTGGCTGATCATGCACTGATCACGGGCTATCATGCACTGATCACGTGGCTATCATGCACTGATCACGTGGCTGATCATGCACTGATCACGTGACTGATCATGCACTGATCACGTGGCTGATCATGCACTGATCACGTGGCTGATCATACTGATCACGTGACTGATCATGCACTGATCACGTGGCTGATCATGCACTGATCACGTGACTGATCATGCACTGATCACGTGGCTATCATGCACTGATCACGTGGCTATCATGCACTGATCACGTGACTGATCATACTGATCACGTGACTGATCATGCACTGATCACGTGGCTGATCATGCACTGATCACGTGGCTATCATGCACTGATCACGTGGCTATCATGCACTGATCACGTGGCTGATCATGCACTGATCACGTGACTGATCATGCACTGATCACGTGGCTATCATGCACTGATCACGTGGCTGATCATACTGATCACGTGGCTGATCATGCACTGATCACGTGGCTGATCATGCACTGATCACGTGACTGATCATGCACTGATCACGTGACTGATCATGCACTGATCACGTGACTGATCATGCACTGATCACGTGGCTATCATGCACTGATCAGTGGCTATCATGCACTGATCACGTGGCTGATCATGCACTGATCACGTGACTGATCATGCACTGATCACGTGGCTATCATGCACTGATCACGTGGCTGATCATGCACTGATCACGTGACTGATCATGCACTGATCACGTGGCTATCATGCACTGATCACGTGGCTGATCATGCACTGATCACGTGGCTATCATGCACTGATCACGTGACTGATCATGCACTGATCACGTGGCTATCATGCACTGATCACGTGGCTGATCATACTGATCACGTGCTGATCATGCACTGATCACGTGGCTGATCATGCACTGATCACGTGACTGATCATGCACTGATCACGTGGCTATCATGCACTGATCACGTGGCTATCATGCACTGATCACGTGGCTGATCATACTGATCACGTGCTGATCATGCACTGATCACGTGGCTGATCATGCACTGATCACGTGACTGATCATGCACTGATCACGTGGCTGATCATGCACTGATCACGTGGCTATCATGCACTGATCACGTGGCTGATCATGCACTGATCACGTGGCTATCATGCACTGATCACGTGACTGATCATGCACTGATCACGTAACTGATCATGCACTGATCACGTGACTGATCATGCACTGATCACGTGACTGATCATGCACTGATCACGTGGCTATCATGCACTGCTCACGTGGCTGATCATGCAATGATCACGTAGCTACCATGTACTGGTCACGTGACTGATCATGCACTGATCACGTGACTGATCATGCACTGATCACGTGGCTATCATGCACTGATCACGTGGCTGATCATGCACTGATCACGTGCCTGTCATGCACTGATCACGTGACTGATCATGCACTGATCACGTAGCTATCATGCACTGATCACGTGGCTGATCATGCACTGATCACGTGGCTGATCATGCACTGATCACGTGGCTATCATGCACTGATCACGTGGCTGATCATGCACTGATACCGTGACTGAGCATGGACTGATCACATGACTATCATGTAGTGATCACGTGACTTAATGGCGCTGATCATGTGACTGATCATGCGCTGATCATGTTTGCTATCATACACTGATCATGTGCCTCTGGAGGCAATAAACAAAGAGCTGAGTAGGCACGAATCAAACAGTCAGCAGGCAATAATCATGGAACTCAGCTGTGAGGAATCATGCTGCTCAGCTGGCAATAATCAAGCAGCTGAGCAGGCAGGAATTACGCAGCACAGCTGGCAATTGTCAAGCAGATGACAGGCAGGAATCATGCAGCTCAGCTGGCAATTGTCAAGCAGATGAGCAGACAGTAATCACGCAGCTCAGCAGGCCCTGATCACGTGACTGAGCATGCACTGTTCACGTGGCTGATCATACACTGATCACGTGATTGATCATGCACTGATCACTTGGATATCATGCACTGATCACGTGGCTGATCATACACTGTTCACGTGTCTGACCATGCACTGATCACGTGGCTGATCATACACTGCTCACGTGACTGATCATGCACTGATCACGTGACTGATCATGCACTGATCACGTGGCTGATCATGCACTGATCACGTGACTGATCATGCACTGATCACGTGGACATCATGCACTGATCACGTGGCTGATCATGGCTGATCACGTGTCTGATCATGCACTGATCACGTGGCTGATCATACACTGATCACGTAACTGATCATGCACTGATCACGTGGCTATCATGCACTGATCACGTGGCTGATCATGCACTGATCACGTGGCTGATCACACACTGTCACGTGACTGATCATGCACTGATCACGTGGCATCATGCACTGATCACGTGGCTGATCATACACTGATCACGTGACTGATCATGCACTGATCACGTGGCTATCATGCACTGATCACGTGGCTGATCATGCAATGATCACGTAGCTACCATATACTGGTCACGTGACTGATCATGCACTGATCACGTAAATGATCATGCACTGATCACGTGACTGATCATGCACTGATCACGTGACTGATCATGCACTGATCACGTGGCTATCATGCACTGATCACGTGGCTGATCATGCAATGATCACGTAGCAACCATGTACTGGTCACGTGACTGATCATGCACTGATCACGTAATTGATCATGCACTGATCACGTGACTGATCATGCACTGATCACGTGGCTGATCACACACTGATCACGTGACTGATCATGCACTGATCACGTGGCTATCATGCACTGATCACGTGGCTGATCATACACTGATCACGTGACTGATCATGCACTGATCACGTGGCTATCATGCACTGATCACGTGGCTATCATGCACTGATCACGTGGCTGATCATGCACTGATCACGTAGCTATCATGCACTGTCACGTGACTGATCATGCACTGATCACGTAATTGATCATGCACTGATCACGTGACTGATCATGCACTGATCACGTGACTGATCATGCACTGATCACGTGGCTATCATGCACTGATCACGTGGCTGATCATGCACTGATCACGCAGCTACCATGCACTGATCACGTGACTGATCATGCACTGATCACGTAATTGATCATGCACTGATCACGTGGCTGATCATGCACTGATCACGTGACTGATCATGCACTGATCACGTGGCTGATCATGCACTGATCACGTGGCTATCATGCACTGATCACGTGGCTGATCATGCACTGATCACGTAGCTACCATGCACTGGTCACGTGACTGATCATGCACTGATCACGTGACTGATCATGCACTGATCACGTGGCTATCATGCACTGATCACGTGGCTGATCATGCACTGATCACGTGCCTGATCATGCACTGATCACGTGACTGATCATGCACTGATCACGTAGCTATCATGCACTGATCACGTGGCTGATCATGCACTGATCACGTGGCTATCATGCACTGATCACGTGGCTATCATGCACTGATCACGTGGCTGATCATGCACTGATACCGTGACTGAGCATGGACTGATCACATGACTATCATGTAGTGATCACGTGACTTAATGGCGCTGATCATGTGACTGATCATGCGCTGATCATGTTTGCTATCATACACTGATCATGTGCCTCTGGAGGCAATAAACAAAGAGCTGAGTAGGCACGAATCAAACAGTCAGCAGGCAATAATCATGGAACTCAGCTGTGAGGAATCATGCTGCTCAGCTGGCAATAATCAAGCAGCTGAGCAGGCAGGAATTACGCAGCACAGCTGGCAATTGTCAAGCAGATGACAGGCAGGAATCATGCAGCTCAGCTGGCAATTGTCAAGCAGATGAGCAGACAGTAATCACGCAGCTCAGCAGGCCCTGATCACGTGACTGAGCATGCACTGTTCACGTGGCTGATCATACACTGATCACGTGATTGATCATGCACTGATCACTTGGATATCATGCACTGATCACGTGGCTGATCATACACTGTTCACGTGTCTGACCATGCACTGATCACGTGGCTGATCATACACTGCTCACGTAACTGATCATGCACTGATCACGTGGCTGATCATGCACTGATCACGTGGCTGATCATGCACTGATCACGTGGCTATCATGCACTGTCACGTGACTGATCATGCACTGATCACGTAATTGATCATGCACTGATCACGTGGCTGATCATGCACTGATCACGTGACTGATCATGCACTGATCACGTGACTGATCATGCACTGATCACGTGGCTATCATGCACTGATCACGTGGCTGATCATGCACTGATCACGTAATGATCATGCACTGATCACGTGGCTGATCATGCACTGATCATGTGACTGATCATGCACTGATCATGTTTGGTGTCATACACTGATCATGTGCATCTGCAGGCAATGAACAAAGCTGAGTAGGCAGGAATCAGTCATCAGGCTATAATCATGGAACTCAGCTGTGAGAAATCATGCTGCTCAGCTGGCAATAATCAAGTAGATGAGCAGGCAGGAATTATGCAGCACAGGTGGCAATTGTCAAGGTGATGACAGGCAGGAATCGTGCAGCTCAGCTGGCAATTGTCAAGCAGATGAGCAGACAGTAATCACGCAGCTCAGCAGGCCCTGATCACGTGACTGAGCATGCACTGATCACGTGGCTGATCACACTGATCACGTGACTGATCATGCACTGATCACGTGGCTATCATGCACTGATCACGTGACTGATCATGCACTGATCACGTAACTGTCATGCACTGATCACGTGGCTATCATGCACTGATCACGTGGCTGATCATGCACTGATCACGTGACTGATCATGCACTGATCACGTGGCTATCATGCACTGATCACGTGACTGATCATGCACTGATCACGGGACTGATCATGCACTGATCACGGGCTATCATGCACTGACACATGACTGACATGCACTGATCACGTGGATGATCATGCACTGATCACGTGACTGATCATGCACTGATCACGTGACTGATCATGCACTGATCACGTGGCTGATCATGCACTGATCACGTGGCTGATCATGCACTGATCACGTGCTATCATGCACTGATCACGTGACTGATCATGCACTGATCACGTGACTGATCATGCACTGATCACGTGGCTATCATGCACTGATCACGTGGCTGATCATACTGATCACGTGACTGATCATGCACTGATCACGTGGCTGATCATGCACTGATCACGTGGCTGATCATGCACTGATCACGTGGCTATCATGCACTGATCACGTGGCTGATCATGCACTGATCACGTAGCTATCATGCACTGATCACGTGACTGATCATGCACTGATCACGTGACTGATCATGCACTGATCACGTGACTGATCATGCACTGATCACGTGGATATCATGCACTGATCACGTGGCTGATCATGCACTGATCACGTGTCTGATCATGCACTGATCACGTGGCTGATCATACACTGATCACGTAACTGATCATGCACTGATCACGTGGCTATCATGCACTGATCACGTGGCTGATCATGCACTGATCACGTGGCTGATCACACACTGTCACGTGACTGATCATGCACTGATCACGTGGCACTCATGCACTGATCACGTGGCTGATCATACACTGATCACGTAACTGATCATGCACTGATCACGTGGCTATCATGCACTGATCACGTGGCTGATCATGCAATGATCACGTAGCTACCATATACTGGTCACGTGACTGATCATGCACTGATCACGTAAATGATCATGCACTGATCACGTGACTGATCATGCACTGATCACGTGACTGATCATGCACTGATCACGTGGCTATCATGCACTGCTCACGTGGCTGATCATGCAATGATCACGTAGCAACCATGTACTGATCACGTGACTGATCATGCACTGATCACGTAATTGATCATGCACTGATCACGTGACTGATCATGCACTGATCACGTGGCTGATCACACACTGATCACGTGACTGATCATGCACTGATCACGTGGCTATCATGCACTGATCACGTGGCTGATCACACTGATCACGTGACTGATCATGCACTGATCACGTGGCTGATCATGCACTGATCACGTGGCTATCATGCACTGATCACGTGGCTGATCATGCACTGATCACGTAGCTACCATGCACTGATCACGTGACTGATCATGCACTGATCACGTAATTGATCATGCACTGATCACGTGACTGATCATGCACTGATCACGTGACTGATCATGCACTGATCACGTGGCTATCATGCACTGATCACGTGGCTGATCATGCACTGATCACGCAGCTATCATGCACTGATCACGTGACTGATCATGCACTGATCACGTAATTGATCATGCACTGATCACGTGGCTGATCATGCACTGATCACGTGACTGATCATGCACTGATCACGTGACTGATCATGCACTGATCACGTGGCTATCATGCACTGATCACGTGGCTGATCATGCACTGATCATGTAGCTACCATGTACTGGTCACGTGAATGATCATACACCCATCAGGTGACTGATCATGCACTGATCACGTGGCTATCATGCACTGATCACGAGACTGATCATGCACTGATCACGTCTAATCATGCACTGATCACATGACTGCCCATGCACTGATCACGTGGATGATCATACACTAATCATGTGACAGATCATGCACTGATCACGTGGCTGATCATGCACTGATACCGTGACTGAGCATGGACTGATCACATGACTATCATGTAGTGATCACGTGACTTAATGGCGCTGATCATGTGACTGATCATGCGCTGATCATGTTTGCTATCATACACTGATCATGTGCCTCTGGAGGCAATAAACAAAGAGCTGAGTAGGCACGAATCAAACAGTCAGCAGGCAATAATCATGGAACTCAGCTGTGAGGAATCATGCTGCTCAGCTGGCAATAATCAAGCAGCTGAGCAGGCAGGAATTACGCAGCACAGCTGGCAATTGTCAAGCAGATGACAGGCAGGAATCGTGCAGCTCAGCTGGCAATTGTCAAGCAGATGAGCAGACAGTAATCACGCAGCTCAGCAGGCCCTGATCACGTGACTGAGCATGCACTGTTCACGTGGCTGATCATACACTGATCACGTGATTGATCATGCACTGATCACTTGGATATCATGCACTGATCACGTGGCTGATCATACACTGTTCACGTGTCTGACCATGCACTGATCACGTGGCTGATCATACACTGCTCACGTGACTGATCATGCACTGATCACGTGGCTGATCATGCACTGATCACGTGGCTGATCATGCACTGATCACGTGACTGATCATGCACTGATCACGTGGCTATCATGCACTGATCACGTGGCTGATCATGCACTGATCACGTGGCTATCATGCACTGATCACGTGACTGATCATGCACTGATCACGTGACTGATCATGCACTGATCACGTGACTGATCATGCACTGATCACGTGACTGATCATGCACTGATCACGTGACTATCATGCACTGATCACGTGGCTGATCATGCACTGATCACGTGACTGATCATGCACTGATCACGTGGCTGATCATGCACTGATCACGTGACTGATCATGCACTGATCACGTGGCTATCATGCACTGATCACGTGGCTGATCATGCACTGATCACGTGGCTGATCACACACTGATCACGTGACTGATCATGCACTGATCACGTGGCATCATGCACTGATCACGTGGCTGATCATGCACTGATCACGTGACTGATCATGCACTGATCACGTGGCTATCATGCACTGATCACGTGGCTGATCATGCACTGATCACGTAGCTATCATGCACTGATCACGTGACTGATCATGCACTGATCACGTAACTGATCATGCACTGATCACGTGACTGATCATGCACTGATCACGTGACTGATCATGCACTGATCACGTGGCTATCATGCACTGATCACGTGGCTGATCATGCAATGATCACGTAGCTACCATGTACTGGTCACGTGACTGATCATGCACTGATCACGTAATTGATCATGCACTGATCACGTGACTGATCATGCACTGATCACGTGGCTGATCATGCACTGATCACGTGACTGATCATGCACTGATCACGTGGCTATCATGCACTGATCACGTGGCTGATCACACTGATCACGTGACTGATCATGCACTGATCACGTGGCTGATCATGCACTGATCACGTGGCTATCATGCACTGATCACGTGGCTGATCATGCACTGATCACGTAGCTATCATGCACTGATCACGTGACTGATCATGCACTGATCACGTGATTGATCATGCACTGATCACGTGACTGATCATGCACTGATCACGTGACTGATCATGCACTGATCACGTGGCTATCATGCACTGATCACGTGGCTGATCATGCACTGATCACGCAGCTATCATGCACTGATCACGTGACTGATCATGCACTGATCACGTAATTGATCATGCACTGATCACGTGGCTGATCATGCACTGATCACGTGACTGATCATGCACTGATCACGTGGCTGATCATGCACTGATCACGTGGCTATCATGCACTGATCACGTGGCTGATCATGCACTGATCACGTAGCTATCATGCACTGATCACGTGACTGATCATGCACTGATCACGTGACTGATCATGCACTGATCACGTGGCTATCATGCACTGATCACGTGGCTGATCATGCACTGATCACGTGCCTGTCATGCACTGATCACGTGACTGATCATGCACTGATCACGTGGCTATCATGCACTGATCACGTGGCTGATCATGCACTGATCACGTGGCTATCATGCACTGATCACGTGGCTATCATGCACTGATCACGTGGCTGATCATGCACTGATACCGTGACTGATCATGGACTGATCACATGACTATCATGCACTGATCACGTGACTTAATGCACTGATCATGTGACTGATCATGCGCTGATCATGTTTGCTATCATACACTGATCATGTGCCTCTGGAGGCAATAAACAAAGAGCTGAGTAGGCACGAATCAAACAGTCAGCAGGCAATAATCATGGAACTCAGCTGTGAGGAATCATGCTGCTCAGCTGGCAATAATCAAGCAGCTGAGCAGGCAGGAATTACACAGCACAGCTGGCAATTGTCAAGCAGATGACAGGCAGGAATCATGCAGCTCAGCTGGCAATTGTCAAGCAGATGAGCAGACAGTAATCACGCAGCTCAGCAGGCCCTGATCACGTGACTGAGCATGCACTGTTCACGTGGCTGATCATACACTGATCACGTGACTGATCATGCACTGATCACGTGGCTATCATGCACTGATCACGTGGCTGATCATACACTGATCACGTGACTGATCATGCACTGATCACGTGGCTATCATGCACTGATCACGTGGCTGATCATGCACTGATCACGTGGCTGATCATGCACTGATCACATGACTGATCATGCACTGATCACGTGACTGATCATGCACTGATCACGTGGCTATCATGCACTACTCACGTGGCTGATCATGCAATGATCATGTAGCTACCATGTACTGGTCACGTGACTGATCATGCACCATCAGGTGACTGATCATGCACTGATCACGTGGCTATCATGCACTGATCACGTGACTGATCATGCACTGATCACGTGACTGATCATGCACTGATCACGTGCTATCATGCACTGATCACGTGGCTGATCATGCACTGATCACGTGGCTATCATGCACTGATCACGTGGCTGATCATGCACTGATACCGTGACTGAGCATGGACTGATCACATGACTATCATGTAGTGATCACGTGACTTAATGGCACTGATCATGTGACTGATCATGCACTGATCATGTTTGCTATCATACACTGATCATGTGCCTCTGGAGGCAATAAACAAAGAGCTGAGTAGGCACGAATCAAACAGTCAGCAGGCAATAATCATGGAACTCAGCTGTGAGGAATCATGCTGCTCAGCTGGCAATAATCAAGCAGCTGAGCAGGCAGGAATTACACAGCAGCTGGCAATTGTCAAGCAGATGACAGGCAGGAATCATGCAGCTCAGCTGGCAATTGTCAAGCAGATGAGCAGACAGTAATCACGCAGCTCAGCAGGCCCTGATCACGTGACTGAGCATGCACTGTTCACGTGGCTGATCATACACTGATCACGTGATTGATCATGCACTGATCACTTGGATATCATGCACTGATCACGTGGCTGATCATACACTGATCACGTGTCTGATCATGCACTGATCACGTGGCTGATCATGCACTGATCACGTAGCTACATGCACTGATCACATGACTGATCATGCACTGATCACGTGGCTGATCATGCACTGATCACGTGGCTGATCATGCACTGATCACGTGACTGATCATGCACTGATCACGTGACTGATCATGCACTGATCACGTGGCTATCATGCACTGCTCACGTGGCTGATCATGCACTGATCACGCAGCTACCATGCACTGGTCACGTGACTGATCATGCACTGATCACGTAATTGATCATGCACTGATCACGTGGCTTATCATGCACTGATCATGTGACTGATCATGCACTGATCATGTTTGGTGTCATACACTGATCATGTGCATCTGGAGGCAATGAACAATGAGCTGAGTAGGCAGGAATCAGTCAGCAGGATATAATCATGGAACTCAGCTGTGAGAAATCATGCTGCTCAGCTGGCAATAATCAAGTAGATGAGCAGGCAGGAATTATGCAGCACAGGTGGCAATTGTCAAGAGATGACAGGCAGGAATCGTGCAGCTCAGCTGGCAATTGTCAAGCAGATGAGCAGACAGTAATCACGCAGCTCAGCAGGCCCTGATCACGTGACTGAGCATGCACTGTTCACGTGGCTGATCACACACTGATCACGTGACTGATCATGCACTGATCACGTGGCTATCATGCACTGATCACGTGACTGATCATGCACTGATCACGTAACTGTCATGCACTGATCACGTGGCTATCATGCACTGATCACGTGGCTGATCATGCACTGATCACGTGGCTATCATGCACTGATCACGTGGCTGATCATGCACTGATCACGGGACTGATCATGCACTGATCACGGGCTATCATGCACTGATCACATGACTGACATGCACTGATCACGTGGCTGATCATGCACTGATCACGTGACTGATCATGCACTGATCACGTGACTGATCATGCACTGATCACGTGGCTGATCATGCACTGATCACGTGACTGATCATGCACTGATCACGTGGCTGATCATGCACTGATCACGTGACTGATCATGCACTGATCACGTGGCTATCATGCACTGATCACGTGGCTGATCATGCACTGATCACGTGACTGATCATGCACTGATCACGTGACTGATCATGCACTGATCACGTGACTGATCATGCACTGATCACGTGGCTGATCATGCACTGATCACGTGGCTGATCATGCACTGATCACGTGACTGATCATGCACTGATCACGTGACTGATCATGCACTGATCAGTGGCTATCATGCACTGATCACGTGGCTGATCATGCACTGATCACGTGACTGATCATGCACTGATCACTGGCTATCATGCACTGATCACGTGGCTATCATGCACTGATCACGTGGCTGATCATGCACTGATCACGTGACTGATCATGCACTGATCACGTCTATATCATGCACTGATCACGTGACTGATCATGCACTGATCACGTGGATGATCATGCACTGATCACGTGACTGATCATGCACTGATCACGTGGCTATCATGCACTGATCACGTGGCTGATCATGCAATGATCACGTAGCTACCATGCACTGGTCACGTGACTGATCATGCACTGATCACGTAATTGATCATGCACTGATCAGTGACTGATCATGCACTGATCACGTGACTGATCATGCACTGATCACGTGACTGATCATGCACTGATCACGTGGCTATCATGCACTGATCACGTGGCTGATCATGCACTGATCACGTAGCTACCATGCACTGATCACGTGACTGATCATGCACTGATCACGTGACTGATCATGCACTGATCACGTGGCTGATCATGCACTGATCACGTGGCTGATCATGCACTGATCACGTGACTGATCATGCACTGATCACGTGACTGATCATGCACTGATCACGTGGCTATCATGCACTGATCACTGGCTGATCATGCACTGATCACGTGCCTGATCATGCACTGATCACATGACTGATCATGCACTGATCACGTGACTGATCATGCACTGATCACGTGGCTATCATGCACTACTCACGTGGCTGATCATGCAATGATCATGTAGCTACCATGTACTGGTCACGTGACTGATCATACACCCATCAGGTGACTGATCATGCACTGATCACGTGGCTGATCATGCACTGATCACCTGACTGATCATGCACTGATCACGTGACTGATCATGAACTGATCACATAGCTATCATGCACTGATCACGTGGCTGATCATGCACTGATACCGTGACTGAGCATGGACTGATCACATGACTATCATGTAGTGATCACGTGACTTAATGGCGCTGATCATGTGACTGATCATGCGCTGATCATGTTTGCTATCATACACTGATCATGTGCCTCTGGAGGCAATAAACAAAGAGCTGAGTAGGCACGAATCAAACAGTCAGCAGGCAATAATCATGGAACTCAGCTGTGAGGAATCATGCTGCTCAGCTGGCAATAATCAAGCAGCTGAGCAGGCAGGAATTACGCAGCACAGCTGGCAATTGTCAAGCAGATGACAGGCAGGAATCGTGCAGCTCAGCTGGCAATTGTCAAGCAGATGAGCAGACAGTAATCACGCAGCTCAGCAGGCCCTGATCACGTGACTGAGCATGCACTGTTCACGTGGCTGATCATACACTGATCACGTGATGATCATGCACTGATCACTTGGATATCATGCACTGATCACGTGGCTGATCATACACTGTTCACGTGTCTGACCATGCACTGATCACGTGGCTGATCATACACTGATCACGTGAACTGATCATGCACTGATCACGTGGCTATCATGCACTGATCACGTGGCTGATCATGCACTGATCACGTGGCTGATCATGCACTGATCACGTGGCTATCATGCACTGATCACGTGGCTGATCATGCACTGATCACGTGACTGATCATGCACTGATCACGTGGCTATCATGCACTGATCACGTGGCTGATCATGCACTGATCACGGGACTGATCATGCACTGATCACGTGCTATCATGCACTGATCACGTGACTGATCATGCACTGATCACGTGGATGATCATGCACTGATCACGTGACTGATCATGCACTGATCACGTGGCTGATCATGCACTGATCACGTGGCTATCATGCACTGATCACGTGGCTGATCATGCACTGATCACGTGACTGATCATGCACTGATCACGTGACTGATCATGCACTGATCACGTCTATATCATGCACTGATCACGTGACTGATCATGCACTGATCACGTGGCTGATCATGCACTGATCACGTGGCTGATCATGCACTGATCACGTGGCTATCATGCACTGATCACGTGGCTGATCATGCACTGATCACTGACTGATCATGCACTGATCACGTGGCTATCATGCACTGATCACGTGGCTGATCATGCACTGATCACGTAGCTATCATGCACTGTCACGTGACTGATCATGCACTGATCACGTGACTGATCATGCACTGATCACGTGACTGATCATGCACTGATCACGTGACTGATCATGCACTGATCACGTGACTGATCATGCACTGATCACGTGGCTATCATGCACTGATCACGTGGCTGATCATGCAATGATCACGTAGCTACCATGCACTGATCACGTGACTGATCATGCACTGATCACGTGATTGATCATGCACTGATCACGTGGCTGATCATGCACTGATCACGTGGCTGATCATGCACTGATCACGTGACTGATCATGCACTGATCACGTGACTGATCATGCACTGATCACGTGGCTATCATGCACTGATCACGTGGCTGATCATGCACTGATCACGTGCCTGATCATGCACTGATCACATGACTGATCATGCACTGATCACGTGACTGATCATGCACTGATCACGTGGCTATCATGCACTGATCACGTGGCTGATCATGCACTGATCGTAGCTATCATGCACTGATCACGTGACTGATCATGCACCATCACGTGACTGATCATGCACTGATCACGTGGCTATCATGCACTGATCACGTGGCTGATCATGCACTGATCACGTAGCTCATGCACTGATCACGTGACTGATCATGCACTGATCACGTAATTGATCATGCACTGATCACGTGGCTGATCATGCACTGATCACGTGGCTGATCATGCACATCACTGACTGATCATGCACTGATCACGTGACTGATCATGCACTGATCACGTGGCTGATCATGCACTGATCACGTGGCTATCATGCACTGATCACGTGGCTATCATGCACTGATCACGTGGCTGATCATGCACTGATCACGTAGCTATCATGCACTGATCACGTGACTGATCATGCACTGATCACGTAACTGATCATGCACTGATCACGTGACTGATCATGCACTGATCACGTGACTGATCATGCACTGATCACGTGACTGATCATGCACTGATCACGTGGCTATCATGCACTGATCACGTGGCTGATCATGCACTGATCACGTGACTGATCATGCACTGATCACGTGGCTATCATGCACTGATCACGTGGCTATCATGCACTGATCACGTGGCTGATCATGCACTGATCACGTGGCTGATCATGCACTGATCACGTGACTGATCATGCACTGATCACGTGGCTATCATGCACTGATCACGTGGCTGATCATGCACTGATCACGTGGCTGATCATGCACTGATCACGTGACTGATCATGCACTGATCACGTGGCTATCATGCACTGATCACGTGGCTGATCATGCACTGATCACGTGACTGATCATGCACTGATCACGTGGCTGATCATGCACTGATCACGTAGCTATCATGCACTGATCACGTGACTGATCATGCACTGATCACGTGGCTGATCATGCACTGATCACGTGACTGATCATGCACTGATCACGTGGCTGATCATGCACTGATCACGTGACTGATCATGCACTGATCACGTGGCTGATCATGCACTGATCACGTGACTGATCATGCACTGATCACGTGGCTATCATGCACTGATCACGTGGCTGATCATGCACTGATCACGTGGCTATCATGCACTGATCACGTGGCTGATCATGCACTGATCACGTGACTGATCATGCACTGATCACGTGGCTATCATGCACTGATCACGTGGCTGATCATGCACTGATCACGTGGCTGATCATGCACTGATCACGTGACTGATCATGCACTGATCACGTGGCTGATCATGCACTGATCACGTGGCTATCATGCACTGATCACGTGGCTGATCATGCACTGATCACGTAGCTACCATGCACTGATCACGTGACTGATCATGCACTGATCACGTAATTGATCATGCACTGATCACGTGGCTGATCATGCACTGATCACGTGGCTGATCATGCACTGATCACGTGACTGATCATGCACTGATCACGTGACTGATCATGCACTGATCACGTGGCTATCATGCACTGATCACGTGGCTGATCATACTGATCACGTGACTGTCATGCACTGATCACGTGGCTGATCATGCACTGATCACGTGACTGATCATGCACTGATCACGTGGCTATCATGCACTGATCACGTGGCTATCATGCACTGATCACGTGGCTGATCATGCACTGATCACGTAGCTATCATGCACTGATCACGTGACTGATCATGCACTGATCACGTGGCTGATCATGCACTGATCACGTGACTGATCATGCACTGATCACGTGACTGATCATGCACTGATCACATGGATATCATGCACTGATCACGTGGCTGATCATGCACTGATCACGTGACTGATCATGCACTGATCACGTGGCTGATCATGCACTGATCACGTGACTGATCATGCACTGATCACGTGGATATCATGCACTGATCACGTGGCTGATCATGCACTGATCACGTGGCTGATCATGCACTGATCACGTGACTGATCATGCACTGATCACGTGGCTATCATGCACTGATCACGTGGCTGATCATGCACTGATCACGGACTGATCATGCACTGATCACGTGGCTGATCATGCACTGATCACGTAGCTATCATGCACTGATCACGTGACTGATCATGCACTGATCACGTGGCTGATCATGCACTGATCACGTGACTGATCATGCACTGATCACGTGGCTATCATGCACTGATCACGTGGCTATCATGCACTGATCACGTGGCTATCATGCACTGATCACGTGGCTGATCATGCACGATCACGTGACTGATCATGCACTGATCACGTGGCTATCATGCACTGATCACGTGACTGATCATGCACTGATCACGTGGCTGATCATGCACTGATCACGTGACTGATCATGCACTGATCACGTGACTGATCATGCACTGATCACGTGGCTATCATGCACTGATCACGTGGCTGATCATGCACTGATCACGCAGCTATCATGCACTGATCACGTGACTGATCATGCACTGATCACGTAATTGATCATGCACTGATCACGTGGCTGATCATGCACTGATCACGTGACTGATCATGCACTGATCACGTGACTGATCATGCACTGATCACGTGGCTATCATGCACTGATCACGTGGCTGATCATGCACTGATCACGCAGCTATCATGCACTGATCACGTGACTGATCATGCACTGATCACGTGGCTGATCATGCACTGATCACGTGGCTGATCATGCACTGATCACGTGGCTGATCATGCACTGATCACGTGACTGATCATGCACTGATCACGTGGCTATCATGCACTGATCACGTGGCTGATCATGCACTGATCATGTAGCTACCATGTACAGGTCACGTGAATGATCATACACCCATCAGGTGACTGATCATGCACTGATCACGTGGCTATCATGCACTGATCACGAGACTGATCATGCACTGATCACGTCTATATCATGCACTGATCACATGACTGCCCATGCACTGATCACGTGGATGATCATACACTAATCATGTGACAGATCATGCACTGATCACGTGGCTGATCATGCACTGATACCGTGACTGAGCATGGACTGATCACATGACTATCATGTAGTGATCACGTGACTTAATGGCGCTGATCATGTGACTGATCATGCGCTGATCATGTTTGCTATCATACACTGATCATGTGCCTCTGGAGGCAATAAACAAAGAGCTGAGTAGGCACGAATCAAACAGTCAGCAGGCAATAATCATGGAACTCAGCTGTGAGGAATCATGCTGCTCAGCTGGCAATAATCAAGCAGCTGAGCAGGCAGGAATTACGCAGCACAGCTGGCAATTGTCAAGCAGATGACAGGCAGGAATCGTGCAGCTCAGCTGGCAATTGTCAAGCAGATGAGCAGACAGTAATCACGCAGCTCAGCAGGCCCTGATCACGTGACTGAGCATGCACTGTTCACGTGGCTGATCATACACTGATCACGTGATTGATCATGCACTGATCACTTGGATATCATGCACTGATCACGTGGCTGATCATACACTGTTCACGTGTCTGACCATGCACTGATCACGTGGCTGATCATACACTGCTCACGTAACTGATCATGCACTGATCACGTGGCTATCATGCACTGATCACGTGGCTGATCATGCACTGTTCACGTGGCTGATCATGCACTGATCACGTGGCTGATCATGCACTGATCACGTGACTGATCATGCACTGATCACGTGGCTGATCATGCACTGATCACGTGGCTGATCATGCACTGATCACGTAATGGATCATGCACTGATCACGTGGCTGATCATGCAATGATCACGTAGCTACCATGCACTGATCACGTGACTGATCATGCACTGATCACGTAACTGATCATGCACTGATCACGTGGCTGATCATGCACTGATCACGTGACTGATCATGCACTGATCACGTGACTGATCATGCACTGATCACGTGGCTTATCATGCACTGATCATGTGACTGATCATGTGCTGATCATGTTTGGTGTCATACACTGATCATGTGCATCTGCAGGCAATGAACAAAGAGCTGAGTAGGCACGAATCAGTCAGCAGGCTATAATCATGGAACTCAGCTGTGATAAATCATGCTGCTCAGCTGGCAATAATCAAGTTGATGAGCAGGCAGGAATTATGCAGCACAGGTGGCAATTGTCAAGCAGATGACAGGCAGGAATCGTGCAGCTCAGCTGGCAATTGTCAAGCAGATGAGCAGACAGTAATCACGCAGCTCAGCAGGCCCTGATCACGTGACTGAGCATGCACTGTTCACGTGGCTGATCATACACTGATCACGTGACTGATCATGCACTGATCACGTGGCTATCATGCACTGATCACGTGACTGATCATGCACTGATCACGTGACTGATCATGCACTGATCACGTGGCTATCATGCACTGATCACGTGGCTGATCATGCACTGATCACGTGGCTATCATGCACTGATCACGTGGCTGATCATGCACTGATCACGGGACTGATCATGCACTGATCACGGGCTATCATGCACTGATCACATGACTGATCATGCACTGATCACGTGGCTGATCATGCACTGATCACGTGGCTGATCATGCACTGATCACGTGGCTGATCATGCACTGATCACGTGACTGATCATGCACTGATCACGTGACTGATCATGCACTGATCACGTGGCTATCATGCACTGATCACGTGACTGATCATGCACTGATCACGTAGCTATCATGCACTGTCACGTGACTGATCATGCACTGATCACGTGATTGATCATGCACTGATCACGTGGCTGATCATGCACTGATCACGTGACTGATCATGCACTGATCACGTGACTGATCATGCACTGATCACGTGACTGATCATGCACTGATCACGTGGCTATCATGCACTGATCACGTGGCTGATCATGCACTGATCACGTGCTGATCATGCACTGATCACGTGACTGATCATGCACTGATCACGTGGCTATCATGCACTGATCACGTGGCTGATCATGCACTGATCACGTGGTATCATGCACTGATCACGTGACTGATCATGCACTGATCACGTGACTGATCATGCACTGATCACGTGGCTATCATGCACTGATCACGTGGCTGATCATGCACTGATCACGTGGCTGATCATGCATGATCACGCAGCTATCATGCACTGATCACGTGACTGATCATGCACTGATCACGTGACTGATCATGCACTGATCACGTGGCTATCATGCACTGATCACGTGGCTGATCATGCACTGATCACGTAGCTACCATGCACTGATCACGTGACTGATCATGCACTGATCACGTGACTGATCATGCACTGATCACGTGGCTATCATGCACTGATCACGTGACTGATCATGCACTGATCACGTGGATATCATGCACTGATCACGTGGCTGATCATGCACTGATCACGTGTCTGATCATGCACTGATCACGTGGCTGATCATGCACTGATCACGTGACTGATCATGCACTGATCACGTGGCTATCATGCACTGATCACGTGGCTGATCATGCACTGATCACGTGGCTGATCATGCACTGATCACGTGACTATCATGCACTGATCACGTGGCACTCATGCACTGATCACGTGGCTGATCATACACTGATCACGTGACTGATCATGCACTGATCACGTGGCTATCATGCACTGATCACGTGGCTGTCATGCATGATCACGTAGCTACCATATACTGATCACGTGACTGATCATGCACTGATCACGTGGCTGATCATGCACTGATCACGTGACTGATCATGCACTGATCACGTGACTGATCATGCACTGATCACGTGGCTATCATGCACTGATCACGTGGCTGATCATGCACTGATCACGTAGCACCATGTACTGGTCACGTGACTGATCATGCACTGATCACGTAATTGATCATGCACTGATCACGTGGCTGATCATGCACTGATCACGTGGCTGATCATGCACTGATCACGTGGCTATCATGCACTGATCACGTGGATATCATGCACTGATCACGTGGCTGATCATGCACTGATCACGTGACTGATCATGCACTGATCACGTGACTGATCATGCACTGATCACGTGGCTGATCATGCACTGATCACGTGGCTATCATGCACTGTCACATGACTGATCATGCACTGATCACATGACTGATCATGCACTGATCACGTGGCTTATCATGCACTGATCATGTGACTGATCATGCACTGATCATGTTTGCTGTCATACACTGATCATGTGCCTCTGGAGGCAATGAACAAAGAGCTGAGTAGGCAGGAATCAGTCAGCAGGCAATAATCATGGAACTCAGCTCTGAGAAATCATGCTGCTCAGCTGGCAATAATCAAGCAGCTGAGCAGGCAGGAATTACGCAGCACAGTGGCAATTGTCAAGCAGATGACAGGCAGGAATCGTGCAGCTCAGCTGGCAATTGTCAAGCAGATGAGCAGACAGTAATCACGCAGCTCAGCAGGCCCTGATCACGTGACTGAGCATGCACTGTTCACGTGGCTGATCACACACTGATCACGTGACTGATCATGCACTGATCACGTGACTGATCATGCACTGATCACGTGGCTATCATGCACTGATCACGTGGCTGATCATGCACTGATCACAGGACTGATCATGCACTGATCACGGGCTATCATGCACTGACACACATCATGCACTGATCACGTGGCTGATCATGCACTGATCACGTGACTGATCATGCACTGATCACGTGACTGATCATGCACTGATCACGTGGCTGATCATGCACTGATCACGTGGCTATCATGCACTGATCACGTGGCTGATCATGCAATGATCACGTAGCTACCATGTACTGTCACGTGACTGATCATGCACTGATCACGTAATTGATCATGCACTGATCACGTGGCTGATCATGCACTGATCACGTGACTGATCATGCACTGATCACGTGACTGATCATGCACTGATCACGTGACTGATCATGCACTGATCACGTGGCTATCATGCACTGATCACGTGGCTGATCATGCACTGATCACGTGGCTGATCATGCATGATCACGCAGCTACCATGTACTGGTCACATGACTGATCATGCACTGATCACGTGACTGATCATGCACTGATCACGTGGCTATCATGCACTACTCACGTGGCTGATCATGCAATGATCATGTAGCTACCATGTACAGGTCACGTGAATGATCATACACCCATCAGGTGACTGATCATGCACTGATCACGTGGCTATCATGCACTGATCACGAGACTGATCATGCACTGATCACGTCTATATCATGCACTGATCACGTGGATGATCATACACTAATCATGTGACAGATCATGCACTGATCACGTGGCTGATCATGCACTGATACCGTGACTGAGCATGGACTGATCACATGACTATCATGTAGTGATCACGTGACTTAATGGCGCTGATCATGTGACTGATCATGCGCTGATCATGTTTGCTATCATACACTGATCATGTGCCTCTGGAGGCAATAAACAAAGAGCTGAGTAGGCACGAATCAAACAGTCAGCAGGCAATAATCATGGAACTCAGGTGTGAGGAATCATGCTGCTCAGCTGGCAATAATCAAGCAGCTGAGCAGGCAGGAATTACGCAGCACAGCTGCCAATTGTCAAGCAGATGAGCAGACATTAATCACGCAGCTCAGCAGGCCCAGATCACGTGACTGAGCATGCACTGTTCACGTGGCTGATCATACACTGATCACGTGACTGATCATGCACTGATCACGTGGCTATCATGCACTGATCACGTGGCTGATCATACACTGATCACGTGTCTGATCATGCACTGATCACGTGGCTGATCATACACTGATCACGTAACTGATCATGCACTGATCACGTGGCTGATCATGCACTGATCACGTGGCTATCATGCACTGATCACGTGGCTGATCATGCACTGATCACGTGACTGATCATGCACTGATCACTGGCTATCATGCACTGATCACTGGCTATCATGCACTGATCACGTGGCTGATCATGCACTGATCACGTGACTGATCATGCACTGATCACGTCTATATCATGCACTGATCACGTGACTGATCATGCACTGATCACGTGGATGATCATGCACTGATCATGTGACTGATCATGCACTGATCACGTGGCTATCATGCACTGATCACGTGGCTGATCATGCACTGATCACGTAGCTACCATGTACTGATCACGTGACTGATCATGCACTGATCACGTAATTGATCATGCACTGATCACGTGACTGATCATGCACTGATCACGTGACTGATCATGCACTGATCACGTGACTGATCATGCACTGATCACGTGGCTATCATGCACTGATCACGTGGCTGATCATGCAATGATCACGTAGCTACCATGTACTGGTCACGTGACTGATCATGCACTGATCACGTAATTGATCATGCACTGATCACGTGGCTGATCATGCACTGATCACGTGGCTGATCATGCACTGATCACGTGACTGATCATGCACTGATCACGTGACTGATCATGCACTGATCACGTGGCTATCATGCACTGATCACGTGGCTGATCATGCACTGATCACGTGCCTGATCATGCACTGATCACATGACTGATCATGCACTGATCACGTGACTGATCATGCACTGATCACGTGGCTATCATGCACTACTCACGTGGCTGATCATGCAATGATCATGTAGCTACCATGTACTGGTCACGTGACTGATCATACACCCATCAGGTGACTGATCATGCACTGATCACGTGGCTATCATGCACTGATCACGTGGCTGATCATGCACTGATCACGTGCCTGATCATGCACTGATCACGTGACTGATCATGCACTGATCACGTGGCTATCATGCACTGATCACGTGGCTGATCATGCACTGATCACGTGGCTGATCATGCACTGATACCGTGACTGAGCATGGACTGATCACATGACTATCATGTAGTGATCACGTGACTTAATGGCGCTGATCATGTGACTGATCATGCACTGATCATGTTTGCTATCATACACTGATCATGTGCCTCTGGAGGCAATAAACAAAGAGCTGAGTAGGCACGAATCAAACAGTCAGCAGGCAATAATCATGGAACTCAGGTGTGAGGAATCATGCTGCTCAGCTGGCAATAATCAAGCAGCTGAGCAGGCAGGAATTACGCAGCACAGCTGGCAATTGTCAAGCAGATGACAGGCAGGAATCATGCAGCTCAGCTGGCAATTGTCAAGCAGATGAGCAGACAGTAATCACGCAGCTCAGCAGGCCCAGATCACGTGACTGAGCATGCACTGTTCACGTGGCTGATCATACACTGATCACGTGACTGATCATGCACTGATCACGTGGCTATCATGCACTGATCACGTGGCTGATCATACACTGTTCACGTGTCTGACCATGCACTGATCACGTGGCTGATCATACACTGCTCACGTAACTGATCATGCACTGATCACGTGGCTGATCATGCACTGATCACGTGGCTGATCATGCACTGATCACGTGGCTGATCATGCACTGATCACGTGACTGATCATGCACTGATCACTGGCTATCATGCACTGATCACTGGCTATCATGCACTGATCACGTGGCTGATCATGCACTGATCACGTGACTGATCATGCACTGATCACGTCTATATCATGCACTGATCACGTGACTGATCATGCACTGATCACGTGGATGATCATGCACTGATCACGTGACTGATCATGCACTGATCACGTGGCTATCATGCACTGCTCACGTGGCTGATCATGCAATGATCACGTAGCTACCATGTACTGGTCACGTGACTGATCATGCACTGATCACGTAATTGATCATGCACTGATCACGTGGCTGATCATGCACTGATCACGTGGCTGATCATGCACTGATCACGTGACTGATCATGCACTGATCACGTGACTGATCATGCACTGATCACGTGGCTGATCATGCACTGATCACGTGACTGATCATGCACTGATCACGTGACTGATCATGCACTGATCACGTGGCTATCATGCACTGATCACGTGGCTGATCATGCACTGATCACGTGGCTGATCATGCACTGATCACGTGACTGATCATGCACTGATCACGTGACTGATCATGCACTGATCACGTGACTGATCATGCACTGATCACGTGACTGATCATGCACTGATCACGTGGCTATCATGCACTGATCACGTGGCTGATCATGCACTGATCACGTAGCTACCATGCACTGATCACGTGACTGATCATGCACTGATCACGTAACTGATCATGCACTGATCACGTGGCTGATCATGCACTGATCACGTGGCTGATCATGCACTGATCACGTGACTGATCATGCACTGATCACGTGACTGATCATGCACTGATCACGTGGCTATCATGCACTGATCACGTGGCTGATCATGCACTGATCACGTGCCTGATCATGCACTATCACATGACTGATCATGCACTGATCACGTGACTGATCATGCACTGATCACGTGGCTATCATGCACTACTCACGTGGCTGATCATGCAATGATCATGTAGCTACCATGTACTGGTCACGTGACTGATCATACACCCATCAGGTGACTGATCATGCACTGATCACGTGGCTATCATGCACTGATCACGTGGCTGATCATGCACTGATCACGTGCCTGGTCATGCACTGATCACGTGACTGATCATGCACTGATCACGTGGCTATCATGCACTGATCACGTGGCTGATCATGCACTGATCACGTGGCTGATCATGCACTGATACCGTGACTGAGCATGGACTGATCACATGACTATCATGTAGTGATCACGTGACTTAATGGCACTGATCATGTGACTGATCATGCACTGATCATGTTTGCTATCATACACTGATCATGTGCCTCTGGAGGCAATAAACAAAGAGCTGAGTAGGCACGAATCAAACAGTCAGCAGGCAATAATCATGGAACTCAGGTGTGAGGAATCATGCTGCTCAGCTGGCAATAATCAAGCAGCTGAGCAGGCAGGAATTACGCAGCACAGCTGGCAATTGTCAAGCAGATGACAGGCAGGAATCGTGCAGCTCAGCTGGCAATTGTCAAGCAGATGAGCAGACAGTAATCACGCAGCTCAGCAGGCCCTGATCACGTGACTGAGCATGCACTGTTCACGTGGCTGATCATACACTGATCACGTGATGATCATGCACTGATCACGTGGATATCATGCACTGATCACGTGGCTGATCATACACTGATCACGTGTCTGACCATGCACTGATCACGTGGCTGATCATACACTGATCACGTAACTGATCATGCACTGATCACGTGGCTATCATGCACTGATCACGTGGCTGATCATGCACTGATCACGTGACTGATCATGCACTGATCACGTGACTGATCATGCACTGATCACGTGGCTATCATGCACTGATCACGTGGCTGATCATGCACTGATCACGTGGCTGATCACACACTGTCACGTGACTATCATGCACTGATCACGTGGCATCATGCACTGATCACGTGGCTGATCATGCACTGATCACGTGACTGATCATGCACTGATCACGTGGCTATCATGCACTGATCACGTGGCTGATCATGCAATGATCACGTAGCTACCATGCACTGGTCACGTGACTGATCATGCACTGATCACGTGACTGATCATGCACTGATCACGTGACTGATCATGCACTGATCACGTGACTGATCATGCACTGATCACGTGGCTGATCATGCACTGATCACACAGCTACCATGCACTGATCATGACTGATCATGCACTGATCACATGACTGATCATGCACTGATCACGTGGCTTATCATGCACTGATCATGTGACTGATCATGTGCTGATCATGTTTGTGTCATACACTGATCATGTGCCTCTGGAGGCAATGAACATAGAGCTGAGTAGGCACGAATCAGTCAGCATGCAATAATCATGGAACTCAGCTCTGAGAAATCATGCTGCTCAGCTGGCAATAATCAAGTAGATGAGCAGGCAGGAATTACGCAGCACAGGTGGCAATTGTCAAGCAGATGACAGGCAGGAATCGTGCAGCTCAGCTGGCAATTGTCAAGCAGATGAGCAGACAGTAATCACGCAGCTCAGCAGGCCCTGATCACGTGACTGAGCATGCACTGTTCACGTGGCTGATCATACACTGATCACGTGACTGATCATGCACTGATCACGTGACTGATCATGCACTGATCACGTGGCTATCATGCACTGATCACGTGGCTGATCATGCACTGATCACAGGACTGATCATGCACTGATCACGGGCTATCATGCACTGATACATGACTGACATGCACTGATCACGTGGCTGATCATGCACTGATCACGTGACTGATCATGCACTGATCACGTGACTGATCATGCACTGATCACGTGGCTGATCATGCACTGATCACGTGGCTATCATGCACTGATCACGTGGCTGATCATGCAATGATCACGTAGCTACCATGTACTGGTCACGTGACTGATCATGCACTGATCACGTAATTGATCATGCACTGATCACGTGGCTGATCATGCACTGATCACGTGACTGATCATGCACTGATCACGTGACTGATCATGCACTGATCACGTGGCTATCATGCACTGATCACGTGGCTGATCATGCACTGATCACGTGGCTGATCATGCACTGATCACGCAGCTACCATGTACTGGTCACATGACTGATCATGCACTGATCACGTGACTGATCATGCACTGATCACGTGGCTATCATGCACTACTCACGTGGCTGATCATGCAATGATCATGTAGCTACCATGTACAGGTCACGTGAATGATCATACACCCATCAGGTGACTGATCATGCACTGATCACGTGGCTATCATGCACTGATCACGAGACTGATCATGCACTGATCACGTCTATATCATGCACTGATCACATGACTGCCCATGCACTGATCACGTGGATGATCATACACTAATCATGTGACAGATCATGCACTGATCACGTGGCTGATCATGCACTGATACCGTGACTGAGCATGGACTGATCACATGACTATCATGTAGTGATCACGTGACTTAATGGCGCTGATCATGTGACTGATCATGCGCTGATCATGTTTGCTATCATACACTGATCATGTGCCTCTGGAGGCAATAAACAAAGAGCTGAGTAGGCACGAATCAAACAGTCAGCAGGCAATAATCATGGAACTCAGGTGTGAGGAATCATGCTGCTCAGCTGGCAATAATCAAGCAGCTGAGCAGGCAGGAATTACGCAGCACAGCTGGCAATTGTCAAGCAGATGACAGGCAGGAATCGTGCAGCTCAGCTGGCAATTGTCAAGCAGATGAGCAGACAGTAATCACGCAGCTCAGCAGGCCCAGATCACGTGACTGAGCATGCACTGTTCACGTGGCTGATCATACACTGATCACGTGACTGATCATGCACTGATCACGTGGCTATCATGCACTGATCACGTGGCTGATCATACACTGTTCACGTGTCTGACCATGCACTGATCACGTGGCTGATCATACACTGCTCACGTAACTGATCATGCACTGATCACGTGGCTGATCATGCACTGATCACGTGGCTGATCATGCACTGATCACGTGGCTGATCATGCACTGATCACGTGACTGATCATGCACTGATCACTGGCTATCATGATCACTGGCTATCATGCACTGATCACGTGGCTGATCATGCACTGATCACGTGACTGATCATGCACTGATCACGTCTATATCATGCACTGATCACGTGACTGATCATGCACTGATCACGTGGATGATCATGCACTGATCACGTGACTGATCATGCACTGATCACGTGGCTATCATGCACTGCTCACGTGGCTGATCATGCAATGATCACGTAGCTACCATGTACTGGTCACGTGACTGATCATGCACTGATCACGTAATTGATCATGCACTGATCACGTGGCTGATCATGCACTGATCACGTGGCTGATCATGCACTGATCACGTGACTGATCATGCACTGATCACGTGGCTGATCATGCACTGATCACGTGACTGATCATGCACTGATCACGTGACTGATCATGCACTGATCACGTGGCTATCATGCACTGATCACGTGGCTGATCATGCAATGATCACGTAGCTACCATGTACTGGTCACGTGACTGATCATGCACTGATCACGTAATTGATCATGCACTGATCACGTGGCTGATCATGCACTGATCACGTGGCTGATCATGCACTGATCACGTGACTGATCATGCACTGATCACGTGACTGATCATGCACTGATCACGTGGCTATCATGCACTGATCACGTGGCTGATCATGCACTGATCACGTGCCTGATCATGCACTGATCACATGACTGATCATGCACTGATCACGTGACTGATCATGCACTGATCACGTGGCTATCATGCACTGATCACGTGGCTGATCATGCACTGATCACGTAGCTACCATGTACTGGTCAGTGACTGATCATGCACTGATCACGTGACTGATCATGCACTGATCACGTGGCTATCATGCACTACTCACGTGGCTGATCATGCAATGATCATGTAGCTACCATGTACTGGTCACGTGACTGATCATACACCCATCAGGTGACTGATCATGCACTGATCACGTGGCTATCATGCACTGATCACGTGGCTGATCATGCACTGATCACGTGCCTGATCATGCACTGATCACGTGACTGATCATGCACTGATCACGTGGCTATCATGCACTGATCACGTGGCTGATCATGCACTGATCACGTGGCTGATCATGCACTGATACCGTGACTGAGCATGGACTGATCACATGACTATCATGTAGTGATCACGTGACTTAATGGCACTGATCATGTGACTGATCATGCACTGATCATGTTTGCTATCATACACTGATCATGTGCCTCTGGAGGCAATAAACAAAGAGCTGAGTAGGCACGAATCAAACAGTCAGCAGGCAATAATCATGGAACTCAGGTGTGAGGAATCATGCTGCTCAGCTGGCAATAATCAAGCAGCTGAGCAGGCAGGAATTACGCAGCACAGCTGGCAATTGTCAAGCAGATGACAGGCAGGAATCGTGCAGCTCAGCTGGCAATTGTCAAGCAGATGAGCAGACAGTAATCACGCAGCTCAGCAGGCCCTGATCACGTGACTGAGCATGCACTGTTCACGTGGCTGATCATACACTGATCACGTGATGATCATGCACTGATCACTTGGATATCATGCACTGATCACGTGGCTGATCATACACTGTTCACGTGTCTGACCATGCACTGATCACGTGGCTGATCATACACTGCTCACGTAACTGATCATGCACTGATCACGTGGCTATCATGCACTGATCACGTGGCTGATCATGCACTGATCACGTGGCTGATCATGCACTGATCACGTGACTGATCATGCACTGATCACGTGGCTATCATGCACTGATCACGTGGCTGATCATGCACTGATCACGTGGCTGATCACACACTGATCACGTGACTGATCATGCACTGATCACGTGGCATCATGCACTGATCACGTGGCTGATCATGCACTGATCACGTGACTGATCATGCACTGATCACGTGGCTATCATGCACTGATCACGTGGCTGATCATGCAATGATCACGTAGCTACCATGCACTGGTCACGTGACTGATCATGCACTGATCACGTGACTGATCATGCACTGATCACGTGACTGATCATGCACTGATCACGTGACTGATCATGCACTGATCACGTGGCTGATCATGCACTGATCACACAGCTATCATGCACTGATCACATGACTGATCATGCACTGATCACATGACTGATCATGCACTGATCACGTGGCTTATCATGCACTGATCATGTGACTGATCATGTGCTGATCATGTTTGTGTCATACACTGATCATGTGCCTCTGGAGGCAATGAACAATAGAGCTGAGTAGGCAGGAATCAGTCAGCATGCTATAATCATGGAACTCAGCTCTGAGAAATCATGCTGCTCAGCTGGCAATAATCAAGTAGATGAGCAGGCAGGAATTACGCAGCACAGGTGGCAATTGTCAAGCAGATGACAGGCAGGAATCGTGCAGCTCAGCTGGCAATTGTCAAGCAGATGAGCAGACAGTAATCACGCAGCTCAGCAGGCCCTGATCACGTGACTGAGCATGCACTGTTCACGTGGCTGATCATACACTGATCACGTGACTGATCATGCACTGATCACGTGACTGATCATGCACTGATCACGTGGCTATCATGCACTGATCACGTGGCTGATCATACACTGATCACAGGACTGATCATGCACTGATCACGGGCTATCATGCACTGATACATGACTGACATGCACTGATCACGTGGCTGATCATGCACTGATCACGTGACTGATCATGCACTGATCACGTGACTGATCATGCACTGATCACGTGGCTGATCATGCACTGATCACGTGGCTATCATGCACTGATCACGTGGCTGATCATGCAATGATCACGAAGCTACCATGCACTGGTCACGTGACTGATCATGCACTGATCACGTAATTGATCATGCACTGATCACGTGGCTGATCATGCACTGATCACGTGACTGATCATGCACTGATCACGTGACTGATCATGCACTGATCACGTGGCTATCATGCACTGATCACGTGGCTGATCATGCACTGATCACGTGGCTGATCATGCATGATCACGCAGCTACCATGTACTGGTCACATGACTGATCATGCACTGATCACGTGACTGATCATGCACTGATCACGTGGCTATCATGCACTACTCACGTGGCTGATCATGCAATGATCATGTAGCTACCATGTACAGGTCACGTGAATGATCATACACCCATCAGGTGACTGATCATGCACTGATCACGTGGCTATCATGCACTGATCACGAGACTGATCATGCACTGATCACGTCTATATCATGCACTGATCACATGACTGCCCATGCACTGATCACGTGGATGATCATACACTAATCATGTGACAGATCATGCACTGATCACGTGGCTGATCATGCACTGATACCGTGACTGAGCATGGACTGATCACATGACTATCATGTAGTGATCACGTGACTTAATGGCGCTGATCATGTGACTGATCATGCGCTGATCATGTTTGCTATCATACACTGATCATGTGCCTCTGGAGGCAATAAACAAAGAGCTGAGTAGGCACGAATCAAACAGTCAGCAGGCAATAATCATGGAACTCAGGTGTGAGGAATCATGCTGCTCAGCTGGCAATAATCAAGCAGCTGAGCAGGCAGGAATTACGCAGCACAGCTGGCAATTGTCAAGCAGATGACAGGCAGGAATCGTGCAGCTCAGCTGGCAATTGTCAAGCAGATGAGCAGACAGTAATCACGCAGCTCAGCAGGCCCAGATCACGTGACTGAGCATGCACTGTTCACGTGGCTGATCATACACTGATCACGTGACTGATCATGCACTGATCACGTGGCTATCATGCACTGATCACGTGGCTGATCATACACTGTTCACGTGTCTGACCATGCACTGATCACGTGGCTGATCATACACTGCTCACGTAACTGATCATGCACTGATCACGTGGCTGATCATGCACTGATCACGTGGCTGATCATGCACTGATCACGTGGCTGATCATACACTGATCACGTGACTGATCATGCACTGATCACTGGCTATCATGCACTGATCACTGGCTATCATGCACTGATCACGTGGCTGATCATGCACTGATCACGTGACTGATCATGCACTGATCACGTCTATATCATGCACTGATCACGTGACTGATCATGCACTGATCACGTGGATGATCATGCACTGATCACGTGACTGATCATGCACTGATCACGTGGCTATCATGCACTGCTCACGTGGCTGATCATGCACTGATCACGTAGCTACCATGTACTGGTCACGTGACTGATCATGCACTGATCACGTAATTGATCATGCACTGATCACGTGGCTGATCATGCACTGATCACGTGGCTGATCATGCACTGATCACGTGACTGATCATGCACTGATCACGTGGCTGATCATGCACTGATCACGTGACTGATCATGCACTGATCACGTGACTGATCATGCACTGATCACGTGGCTATCATGCACTGATCACGTGGCTGATCATGCAATGATCACGTAGCTACCATGTACTGGTCACGTGACTGATCATGCACTGATCACGTAATTGATCATGCACTGATCACGTGGCTGATCATGCACTGATCACGTGGCTGATCATGCACTGATCACGTGACTGATCATGCACTGATCACGTGACTGATCATGCACTGATCACGTGGCTATCATGCACTGATCACGTGGCTGATCATGCACTGATCACGTGCCTGATCATGCACTGATCACATGACTGATCATGCACTGATCACGTGACTGATCATGCACTGATCACGTGGCTATCATGCACTGATCACGTGGCTGATCATGCAATGATCACGTAGCTACCATGTACTGGTCAGTGACTGATCATGCACTGATCACGTGACTGATCATGCACTGATCACGTGGCTATCATGCACTACTCACGTGGCTGATCATGCAATGATCATGTAGCTACCATGTACTGGTCACGTGACTGATCATACACCCATCAGGTGACTGATCATGCACTGATCACGTGGCTATCATGCACTGATCACGTGGCTGATCATGCACTGATCACGTGCCTGATCATGCACTGATCACGTGACTGATCATGCACTGATCACGTGGCTATCATGCACTGATCACGTGGCTGATCATGCACTGATCACGTGGCTGATCATGCACTGATACCGTGACTGAGCATGGACTGATCACATGACTATCATGTAGTGATCACGTGACTTAATGGCACTGATCATGTGACTGATCATGCACTGATCATGTTTGCTATCATACACTGATCATGTGCCTCTGGAGGCAATAAACAAAGAGCTGAGTAGGCACGAATCAAACAGTCAGCAGGCAATAATCATGGAACTCAGGTGTGAGGAATCATGCTGCTCAGCTGGCAATAATCAAGCAGCTGAGCAGGCAGGAATTACGCAGCACAGCTGGCAATTGTCAAGCAGATGACAGGCAGGAATCGTGCAGCTCAGCTGGCAATTGTCAAGCAGATGAGCAGACAGTAATCACGCAGCTCAGCAGGCCCTGATCACGTGACTGAGCATGCACTGTTCACGTGGCTGATCATACACTGATCACGTGATGATCATGCACTGATCACTTGGATATCATGCACTGATCACGTGGCTGATCATACACTGATCACGTGTCTGACCATGCACTGATCACGTGGCTGATCATACACTGCTCACGTAACTGATCATGCACTGATCACGTGGCTATCATGCACTGATCACGTGGCTGATCATGCACTGATCACGTGGCTGATCATGCACTGATCACGTGACTGATCATGCACTGATCACGTGGCTATCATGCACTGATCACGTGGCTGATCATGCACTGATCACGTGGCTGATCATGCACTGATCACGTGACTATCATGCACTGATCACGTGGCATCATGCACTGATCACGTGGCTGATCATACACTGATCACGTGACTGATCATGCACTGATCACGTGGCTATCATGCACTGATCACGTGGCTGATCATGCACTGATCACGTAGCTACCATGCACTGATCACGTGACTGATCATGCACTGATCACGTAACTGATCATGCACTGATCACGTGACTGATCATGCACTGATCACGTGACTGATCATGCACTGATCACGTGGCTGATCATGCACTGATCACGTGGCTGATCATGCACTGATCACGTGGCTGATCATGCACTGATCACGTGGCTATCATGCACTGATCACGTGGCTATCATGCACTGATCACGTGGCTGATCATGCACTGATCACGTGACTGATCATGCACTGATCACGTGACTGATCATGCACTGATCACGTGGCTGATCATGCACTGATCACACAGCTATCATGCACTGATCACGTGACTGATCATGCACTGATCACATGACTGATCATGCACTGATCACGTGGCTTATCATGCACTGATCATGTGACTGATCATGCACTGATCATGTTTGGTGTCATACACTGATCATGTGCCTCTGGAGGCAATGAACATAGAGCTGAGTAGGCACGAATCAGTCAGCATGCAATAATCATGGAACTCAGCTCTGAGAAATCATGCTGCTCAGCTGGCAATAATCAAGCAGCTGAGCAGGCAGGAATTACGCAGCACAGGTGGCAATTGTCAAGCAGATGACAGGCAGGAATCGTGCAGCTCAGCTGGCAATTGTCAAGCAGATGAGCAGACAGTAATCACGCAGCTCAGCAGGCCCTGATCACGTGACTGAGCATGCACTGTTCACGTGGCTGATCATACACTGATCACGTGACTGATCATGCACTGATCACGTGGCTATCATGCACTGATCACGTGGCTGATCATGCACTGATCACGTGTCTGATCATGCACTGATCACGTGGCTGATCATGCACTGATCACGTAACTGATCATGCACTGATCACGTGGCTATCATGCACTGATCACGTGGCTGATCATGCACTGATCACGTGACTGATCATGCACTGATCACGTGACTGATCATGCACTGATCACGTGGCTATCATGCACTGATCACGTGGCTGATCATGCACTGATCACGTGGCTGATCACACACTGATCACGTGACTGATCATGCACTGATCACGTGGCATCATGCACTGATCACGTGGCTGATCATGCACTGATCACGTGACTGATCATGCACTGATCACGTGGCTATCATGCACTGATCACGTGGCTGATCATGCACTGATCACGTAGCTACCATGCACTGATCACGTGACTGATCATGCACTGATCACGTGACTGATCATGCACTGATCACGTGACTGATCATGCACTGATCACGTGACTGATCATGCACTGATCACGTGGCTGATCATGCACTGATCACACAGCTACCATGCACTGATCACGTGACTGATCATGCACTGATCACATAACTGATCATGCACTGATCACGTGGCTTATCATGCACTGATCATGTGACTGATCATGTGCTGATCATGTTTGTGTCATACACTGATCATGTGCCTCTGGAGGCAATGAACATAGAGCTGAGTAGGCACGAATCAGTCAGCAGGCTATAATCATGGAACTCAGCTCTGAGAAATCATGCTGCTCAGCTGGCAATAATCAAGTAGATGAGCAGGCAGGAATTACGCAGCACAGGTGGCAATTGTCAAGCAGATGACAGGCAGGAATCGTGCAGCTCAGCTGGCAATTGTCAAGCAGATGAGCAGACAGTAATCACGCAGCTCAGCAGGCCCTGATCACGTGACTGAGCATGCACTGTTCACGTGGCTGATCATACACTGATCACGTGACTGATCATGCACTGATCACGTGACTGATCATGCACTGATCACGTGGCTATCATGCACTGATCACGTGGCTGATCATGCACTGATCACGGACTGATCATGCACTGATCACGGGCTATCATGCACTGATACATGACTGACATGCACTGATCACGTGGCTGATCATGCACTGATCACGTGACTGATCATGCACTGATCACGTGACTGATCATGCACTGATCACGTGGCTGATCATGCACTGATCACGTGGCTATCATGCACTGATCACGTGGCTGATCATGCAATGATCACGTAGCTACCATGCACTGATCACGTGACTGATCATGCACTGATCACGTAATTGATCATGCACTGATCACGTGGCTGATCATGCACTGATCACGTGACTGATCATGCACTGATCACGTGACTGATCATGCACTGATCACGTGGCTGATCATGCACTGATCACGTGGCTGATCATGCACTGATCACGTGGCTGATCATGCACTGATCACGCAGCTACCATGTACTGATCACATGACTGATCATGCACTGATCACGTGACTGATCATGCACTGATCACGTGGCTATCATGCACTACTCACGTGGCTGATCATGCAATGATCATGTAGCTACCATGTACAGGTCACGTGAATGATCATACACCCATCAGGTGACTGATCATGCACTGATCACGTGGCTATCATGCACTGATCACGTGACTGATCATGCACTGATCACGTCTATATCATGCACTGATCACATGACTGCCCATGCACTGATCACGTGGATGATCATACACTGATCATGTGACAGATCATGCACTGATCACGTGGCTGATCATGCACTGATACCGTGACTGAGCATGGACTGATCACATGACTATCATGTAGTGATCACGTGACTTAATGGCGCTGATCATGTGACTGATCATGCGCTGATCATGTTTGCTATCATACACTGATCATGTGCCTCTGGAGGCAATAAACAAAGAGCTGAGTAGGCACGAATCAAACAGTCAGCAGGCAATAATCATGGAACTCAGGTGTGAGGAATCATGCTGCTCAGCTGGCAATAATCAAGCAGCTGAGCAGGCAGGAATTACGCAGCACAGCTGGCAATTGTCAAGCAGATGACAGGCAGGAATCGTGCAGCTCAGCTGGCAATTGTCAAGCAGATGAGCAGACAGTAATCACGCAGCTCAGCAGGCCCTGATCACGTGACTGAGCATGCACTGTTCACGTGGCTGATCATACACTGATCACGTGACTGATCATGCACTGATCACGTGGCTATCATGCACTGATCACGTGGCTGATCATACACTGTTCACGTGTCTGACCATGCACTGATCACGTGGCTGATCATGCACTGCTCACGTAACTGATCATGCACTGATCACGTGGCTGATCATGCACTGATCACGTGGCTATCATGCACTGATCACGTGGCTGATCATGCACTGATCACGTGACTGATCATGCACTGATCACTGGCTATCATGCACTGATCACTGGCTATCATGCACTGATCACGTGGCTGATCATGCACTGATCACGTGACTGATCATGCACTGATCACGTCTATATCATGCACTGATCACATGACTGATCATGCACTGATCACGTGGATGATCATGCACTGATCACGTGACTGATCATGCACTGATCACGTGGCTATCATGCACTGATCACGTGGCTGATCATGCACTGATCACGTAGCTACCATGTACTGGTCACGTGACTGATCATGCACTGATCACGTAATTGATCATGCACTGATCACGTGGCTGATCATGCACTGATCACGTGGCTGATCATGCACTGATCACGTGACTGATCATGCACTGATCACGTGGCTGATCATGCACTGATCACGTGACTGATCATGCACTGATCACGTGACTGATCATGCACTGATCACGTGGCTATCATGCACTGATCACGTGGCTGATCATGCAATGATCACGGCTACCATGTACTGATCACGTGACTGATCATGCACTGATCACGTAATTGATCATGCACTGATCACGTGGCTGATCATGCACTGATCACGTGGCTGATCATGCACTGATCACGTGACTGATCATGCACTGATCACGTGACTGATCATGCACTGATCACGCTATCATGCACTGATCACGTGGCTGATCATGCACTGATCACGTGCCTGATCATGCACTGATCACATGACTGATCATGCACTGATCACGTGACTGATCATGCACTGATCACGTGGCTATCATGCACTGATCACGTGGCTGATCATGCACTGATCACGTAGCTACCATGTACTGATCAGTGACTGATCATGCACTGATCACGTGACTGATCATGCACTGATCACGTGGCTATCATGCACTATCACGTGGCTGATCATGCAATGATCATGTAGCTACCATGTACTGGTCACGTGACTGATCATACACTGATCAGGTGACTGATCATGCACTGATCACGTGGCTATCATGCACTGATCACGTGGCTGATCATGCACTGATCACGTGCCTGATCATGCACTGATCACGTGACTGATCATGCACTGATCACGTGGCTATCATGCACTGATCACGTGGCTGATCATGCACTGATCACGTGGCTGATCATGCACTGATACCGTGACTGAGCATGGACTGATCACATGACTATCATGTACTGATCACGTGACTTAATGGCACTGATCATGTGACTGATCATGCACTGATCATGTTTGCTATCATACACTGATCATGTGCCTCTGGAGGCAATAAACAAAGAGCTGAGTAGGCACGAATCAAACAGTCAGCAGGCAATAATCATGGAACTCAGGTGTGAGGAATCATGCTGCTCAGCTGGCAATAATCAAGCAGCTGAGCAGGCAGGAATTACGCAGCACAGCTGGCAATTGTCAAGCAGATGACAGGCAGGAATCGTGCAGCTCAGCTGGCAATTGTCAAGCAGATGAGCAGACAGTAATCACGCAGCTCAGCAGGCCCTGATCACGTGACTGAGCATGCACTGTTCACGTGGCTGATCATACACTGATCACGTGATGATCATGCACTGATCACGTGGATATCATGCACTGATCACGTGGCTGATCATACACTGATCACGTGTCTGACCATGCACTGATCACGTGGCTGATCATGCACTGATCACGTAACTGATCATGCACTGATCACGTGGCTATCATGCACTGATCACGTGGCTGATCATGCACTGATCACGTGGCTGATCATGCACTGATCACGTGACTGATCATGCACTGATCACGTGGCTATCATGCACTGATCACGTGGCTGATCATGCACTGATCACGTGGCTGATCATGCACTGATCACGTGACTATCATGCACTGATCACGTGGCTATCATGCACTGATCACGTGGCTGATCATGCACTGATCACGTGACTGATCATGCACTGATCACGTGGCTATCATGCACTGATCACGTGGCTCATGCAATGATCACGTAGCTACCATGCACTGGTCACGTGACTGATCATGCACTGATCACGTGACTGATCATGCACTGATCACGTGACTGATCATGCACTGATCACGTGACTGATCATGCACTGATCACGTGGCTGATCATGCAATGATCACGTGGCTACCATGCACTGGTCACATGACTGATCATGCACTGATCACGTAATTGATCATGCACTGATCACGTGGCTTATCATGCACTGATCATGTGACTGATCATGTGCTGATCATGTTTTGTGTCACACACTGATCATGTGCCTCTGGAGGCAATGAACATAGAGCTGAGTAGGCACGAATCAGTCAGCATGCTATAATCATGGAACTCAGCTCTGAGAAATCATGCTGCTCAGCTGGCAATAATCAAGTAGATGAGCAGGCAGGAATTACGCAGCACAGGTGGCAATTGTCAAGCAGATGACAGGCAGGAATCGTGCAGCTCAGCTGGCAATTGTCAAGCAGATGAGCAGACAGTAATCACGCAGCTCAGCAGGCCCTGATCACGTGACTGAGCATGCACTGATCACGTGGCTGATCATACACTGATCACGTGACTGATCATGCACTGATCACGTGACTGATCATGCACTGATCACGTGGCTATCATGCACTGATCACGTGGCTGATCATGCACTGATCACGGACTGATCATGCACTGATCACGGGCTATCATGCACTGATCACATGACTGATCATGCACTGATCACGTGGCTGATCATGCACTGATCACGTGACTGATCATGCACTGATCACGTGACTGATCATGCACTGATCACGTGGCTGATCATGCACTGATCACGTGGCTATCATGCACTGATCACGTGGCTGATCATGCAATGATCACGTAGCTATCATGCACTGATCACGTGACTGATCATGCACTGATCACGTAATTGATCATGCACTGATCACGTGGCTGATCATGCACTGATCACGTGACTGATCATGCACTGATCACGTGACTGATCATGCACTGATCACGTGGCTATCATGCACTGATCACGTGGCTGATCATGCACTGATCACGTGGCTGATCATGCATGATCACGCAGCTATCATGCACTGATCACATGACTGATCATGCACTGATCACGTGACTGATCATGCACTGATCACGTGGCTATCATGCACTGATCACGTGGCTGATCATGCAATGATCATGTAGCTACCATGTACTGGTCACGTGAATGATCATACACCCATCAGGTGACTGATCATGCACTGATCACGTGGCTATCATGCACTGATCACGTGACTGATCATGCACTGATCACGTCTATATCATGCACTGATCACGTGACTGATCATGCACTGATCACGTGGATGATCATACACTGATCACGTGACTGATCATGCACTGATCACGTGGCTGATCATGCACTGATACCGTGACTGAGCATGGACTGATCACATGACTATCATGTAGTGATCACGTGACTTAATGGCGCTGATCATGTGACTGATCATGCGCTGATCATGTTTGCTATCATACACTGATCATGTGCCTCTGGAGGCAATAAACAAAGAGCTGAGTAGGCACGAATCAAACAGTCAGCAGGCAATAATCATGGAACTCAGCTGTGAGGAATCATGCTGCTCAGCTGGCAATAATCAAGCAGCTGAGCAGGCAGGAATTACGCAGCACAGCTGGCAATTGTCAAGCAGATGACAGGCAGGAATCGTGCAGCTCAGCTGGCAATTGTCAAGCAGATGAGCAGACAGTAATCACGCAGCTCAGCAGGCCCTGATCACGTGACTGAGCATGCACTGTTCACGTGGCTGATCATACACTGATCACGTGACTGATCATGCACTGATCACGTGGCTATCATGCACTGATCACGTGGCTGATCATACACTGTTCACGTGTCTGACCATGCACTGATCACGTGGCTGATCATACACTGCTCACGTAACTGATCATGCACTGATCACGTGGCTCATGCACTGATCACGTGGCTATCATGCACTGATCACGTGGCTGATCATGCACTGATCACGTGACTGATCATGCACTGATCACTGGCTATCATGCACTGATCACTGGCTATCATGCACTGATCACGTGGCTGATCATGCACTGATCACGTGACTGATCATGCACTGATCACGGCTATATCATGCACTGATCATGACTGATCATGCACTGATCACGTGGATGATCATGCACTGATCACGTGACTGATCATGCACTGATCACGTGGCTGATCATGCACTGATCACGTGGCTGATCATGCACTGATCACGTGGCTATCATGCACTGATCACGTGACTGATCATGCACTGATCACGTAATTGATCATGCACTGATCACGTGGCTGATCATGCACTGATCACGTGGCTGATCATGCACTGATCACGTGACTGATCATGCACTGATCACGTGGCTGATCATGCACTGATCACGTGACTGATCATGCACTGATCACGTGACTGATCATGCACTGATCACGTGGCTATCATGCACTGATCACGTGGCTGATCATGCAATGATCACGTAGCTGATCATGCACTGATCACGTGACTGATCATGCACTGATCACGTAATTGATCATGCACTGATCACGTGGCTGATCATGCACTGATCACGTGGCTGATCATGCACTGATCACGTGACTGATCATGCACTGATCACGTGACTGATCATGCACTGATCACGTGGCTATCATGCACTGATCACGTCTGATCATGCACTGATCACGTGCCTGATCATGCACTGATCACATGACTGATCATGCACTGATCACGTGACTGATCACACTGAACGTCATCATGCACTGATCACGTGGCTGATCATGCACATCACGTGCTACCATGTACTGATCAGTGACTGATCATGCACTGATCACGTGACTGATCATGCACTGATCACGTGGCTATCATGCACTACTCACGTGGCTGATCATGCACTGATCATGTAGCTACCATGTACTGTCACGTGACTGATCATACACCCATCAGGTGACTGATCATGCACTGATCACGGCTATCATGCACTGATCACGGCTGATCATGCACTGATCACGTGCCTGATCATGCACTGATCACGTGACTGATCATGCACTGATCACGTGGCTATCATGCACTGATCACGTGGCTGATCATGCACTGATCACGCTGATCATGCACTGATACGTGACTGAGCATGCACTGATCACATGACTATCATGCACTGATCACGTGCTTAATGCACTGATCATGTGACTGATCAGCAGGCAATAAGCATGGAGCTCAGCAGTGACGAATCATGCTGCTCAACTGGCAATAATCAAGCACTGAGCAGGCAGGAATCACGCAGCTCAGCTGGCAATTGTCAAGCAGATGACAGGCAGGAATCACGCAGCTCAGCTGGCAATTGTCATGCAGATGAGCAGGCAGGAATCACGCAGCTCAGCAGGCCCTGATCACGTGACTGAGCATGCACTGATCACGTGGCTGATCAATCACTGATCACGTGACTGATCATGCACTGATCACGTGGCTATCATGCACTGATCACGTGACTGATCATGCACTGATCACGTGGCTGATCATGCACTGATCACGTGGCTGATCATGCACTGATCACGTGTTGATCATGCACTGATCACGTGGCTGATCATGCACTGATCACGGGACTGTCATGCACTGATCACGTGGCTGATCATGCACTGATCACGTGACTGATCATGCACTGATCACGTGGCTGATCATGCACTGATCACGTGCTGATCATGCACTGATCACGTGACTGATCATGCACTGATCACGTGACTGATCATGCACTGATCACGTGGCTGATCATGCACTGATCACCTGACTGCGCATGCACTGATCACGTGGCTGATCATGCACTGATCACGTGTTTATCATGCACTGATCACGTGACTGATCATGCGCTGATCACGTGACTGTGCCGTCAGTGATCACGTGGCTGATCATGCACTGATATCGTGACTGAGCATGCACTGATCATGTGCCGGGAGCCGGGGAGGCATTCCACTCTGGACAAAGGTCATGAGGAAGGAGGCTCGGCATACGCAAATGCGGGATCGAGCCTCAGGAGTCCACCCGGATATTCTCGAGCATCTCCCCAAAAAAACCGGAGTCTGCCTACTGTATTGCTTTGTGCTCTCACCTCTGATTTCACTGGGGGCTGTCCCCCACCACCATCTGCTCTCTCTGTCAAAGATAACTTACAGCTCCAATTCATAAAGTTCCTTGTCATTCTTCCCTTTAACTTCCAGCTGAGTCTCCATCTGGAGCGCGGAACCCACCACGCTTACTAATTATGCCTGGGCTGCTAAGACCCACTCGAGAAGGTGTCTAGGGTGAGGCACCTTTCGCTATTCGAGAGGGCGCCTGCGGCCTACGTAAGTGGTGCAAACTTCTTGTCTTGAAGTTTGATTGGTCTTCCGCGTAAACCAAGCTACTCAGTCTCTTTTCTCCACCGAATTTTCCTACTGAGCTCTCCTCATACTATTATTCTTGACATCTCTGATTAGCATATAAATAGTCGCCTAGGCCATCTCTCCTTCGAATACCCTGGATCAGTTGGGGCTGGTCCCCGGCAGGTGGCGACCGATCAGGGACCTCAGGAGGCAATACTCAAAGAGCTGAGCAGACACGAATCACGCAATCAGCAGGCAATAATCATGGAGCTCAGCAGTGACGAATCATGCTGCTCAACTGGCAATAATCAAGCACGTGACCAGGCAGGAATCACGCAGCTCAGCTGGCAATTGTCAAGCAGATGAGCCGACAGGAATCACGCAGCTCAGCTGGCAATTGTCATGCAGATGAGCCGGCAGGAATCACGCAGCTCAGCAGGCCCTGATCACGTGACTCTGCATGCACTGATCACGTGGCTGATCAAGTCACAGATCACGTGACTGATCATGCACTGATCACGTGGCTATCATGCACTGATCACGTGACTGATCATGCACTGATCACGTGGCTGATCATGCACTGATCACATGGCTGATCATGCACTGATCACGTGTTTATCATGCACTGATCAGTGACTGACATGCACTGATCATGGGACTGTCACGCACTGATCACGTGGCTATCATGCACTGATCACGTGACTGATCATGCACTGATCACGTGGCTGATCATGCACTGATCACGTGTTTATCATGCACTGATCAGTGACTGACATGCACTGATCAGGGGACTGTGCATGCACTGATCAGGTGGCTGATCAGGAACTGACCACCTGACTGCGCATGCACTGATCACGTGGCTGGTCATGCACTGATCACGTGTTTATCATGCACTGATCACGTGACTGATCATGCACTGATCACGTGACTGTGCCGTCACTGATCACGTGGCTGATCATGCACTGATATCGTGACTGATCATGCACTGATCATGTGCCGGGAGCCGGGGAGGCATTCCACTCTGGACAAAGGTCATGAGGAAGGAGGCTCGGCATACGCAAATGCGGGATCGAGCCTCAGGAGTCCACCCGGATATTCTCGAGCATCTCCCCCAAAAAAACCGGAGTCTGCCTACTGTATTGCTTTGTGCTCTCACCTCTGATTTCACTGGGGGCTGTCCCCCACCACCATCTCGCTCTCTCTGTCAAAGAGTTAACTTACAGCTCCAATTCATAAAGTTCCTTGTCATTCTTCCCTTTAACTTCCAGCTGAGTCTCCATCTGGAGCGCGGAACCCATCACGCTGACTAATTATGCCTGGGCTGCTAAGACCCACTCGAGAAGGTGTCTAGGGTGAGGCACCTTTCGCTATTCGAGAGGGCGCCTGCGGCCTACGTAAGTGGTGCAAACTTCTTGTCTTGAAGTTTGATTGGTCTTCCGCGTAAACCAAGCTACTCAGTCTCTTTTCTCCACCGAATTTTCCTACTGAGCTCTCCTCATACTATTATTCTTGACATCTCTGATTAGCATATAAATAGTCGCCTAGGCCATCTCTCCTTCGAATACCCTGATCAGTTGGGGCTGGTCCCTGGCAGGTGGCGACCGAACAGGGACCTCAGGAGGCAATACTCAAAGAGCTGAGCAGACACGAACCACGCAATCAGCAGGCAATAAGCATGGAGCTCAGCAGTGACGAATCATGCTGCTCAACTGGCAATAATCAAGCACGTGACCAGGCAGGAATCACGCAGCTCAGCTGGCAATTGTCAAGCAGATGAGCCGACAGGAATCACGCAGCTCAGCTGGCAATTGTCATGCAGATGAGCCGGCAGGAATCACGCAGCTCAGCAGGCCCTGATCACGTGACTCTGCAGGCACTGATCACGTGGCTGATCAAGTCCAGATCACGTGACTGAGCATGCACTGATCACGTGGCTATCATGCACTGATCACGTGACTGCGCATGCACTGATCACGTGGCTGATCATGCACTGATCACATGGCTCATCATGCACTGATCACGTGTTTATCATGCAATGATCAGTGACTGACAGGCACTGATCATGGGACTGTGCACGCACTGATCACGTGGCTATCATGCACTGATCACGTGACTGCGCATGCACTGATCACGTGGCTGTTCGGGCACTGATCACGTGTTTATCATGCACTGATCAGTGACTGACATGCGCTGATCAGGGGACTGTGCACGCACTGATCACGTGGCTGATCAGGAACTGACCACCTGACCGCGCATGCAGTGATCACGTGGCTGGTCATGCACTGATCACGTGTTTATCATACGGTGATCACGTGACTGATCATGCGCTGATCACGTGACTGTGCCGTCAGTGATCACGTGGCTGATCATGCACTGATATCGTGACTGATCATGCACTGATCATGTGCCGGGAGCCGGGGAGGCATTCCACTCTGGACAAAGGTCATGAGGAAGGAGGCTCGGCATACGCAAATGCGGGATCGAGCCTCAGGAGTCCACCCGGATATTCTCGAGCATCTCCCCCCAAAAACCGGAGTCTGCCTACTGTATTGCTTTGTGCTCTCACCTCTGATTTCACTGGGGGCTGTCCCCCACCACCATCTCTCTCTCTCTGTCAAAGAGTTAACTTACAGCTCCAATTCATAAAGTTCCTTGTCATTCTTCCCTTTAACTTCCAGCTGAGTCTCCATCTGGAGCGCGGAACCCACCACGCTTACTAATTATGCCTGGGCTGCTAAGACCCACTCGAGAAGGTGTCTAGGGTGAGGCACCTTTCGCTATTCGAGAGGGCGCCTGCGGCCTACGTAAGTGGTGCAAACTTCTTGTCTTGAAGTTTGATTGGTCTTCCGCGTAAACCAAGCTACTCAGTCTCTTTTCTCCACCGAATTTTCCTACTGAGCTCTCCTCATACTATTATTCTTGACATCTCTGATTAGCATATAAATAGTCGCCTAGGCCATCTCTCCTTCGAATACCCTGGATCAGTTGGGGCTGGTCCCCGGCAGGTGGCGACCGAACAGGGACCTCAGGAGGCAATACTCAAAGAGCTGAGCAGACACGAACCACGCAATCAGCAGGCAATAATCATGGAGCTCAGCAGTGACGAATCATGCTGCTCAACTGGCAATAATCAAGCACGTGACCAGGCAGGAATCACGCAGCTCAGCTGGCAATTGTCAAGCAGATGAGGACAGGAATCACGCAGCTCAGCTGGCAATTGTCATGCAGATGAGCCGGCAGGAATCACGCAGCTCAGCAGGCCCTGATCACGTGACTCTGCATGCACTGATCACGTGGCTGATCAAGTCACAGATCACGTGACTGATCATGCACTGATCACGTGGCTATCATGCACTGATCACGTGACTGATCATGCACTGATCACGTGGCTGATCATGCACTGATCACATGGCTGATCATGCACTGATCACGTGTTTATCAGGCACTGATCAGTGACTGATCATGCACTGATCATGGGACTGTGCATGCACTGATCACGTGGCTATCATGCACTGATCACGTGACTGCGCATGCACTGATCACGTGGCTGTTCATGCACTGATCACGTGTTTATCATGCACTGATCAGTGACTGACAGGCGCTGATCAGGGGACTGTGCACGCACTGATCAGGTGGCTGATCAGGAACTGACCACCTGACTGCGCATGCAGTGATCACGTGGCTGGTCGTTCACTGATCACGTGTTTATCATACGGTGATCACGTGACTGAGAGGCGCTGATCACGTGACTGTGCCGTCAGTGATCACGTGGCTGAGCAGGCACTGATATCGTGACTGAGCATGCACTGATCATGTGCCGGGAGCCGGGGAGGCATTCCACTCTGGACAAAGGTCATGAGGAAGGAGGCTCGGCATACGCAAATGCGGGATCGAGCCTCAGGAGTCCACCCGGATATTCTCGAGCATCTCCCCCCAAAACCGGAGTCTGCCTACTGTATTGCTTTGTGCTCTCACCTCTGATTTCACTGGGGGCTGTCCCCCACCACCATCTCGCTCTCTCTGTCAAAGAGTTAACTTACAGCTCCAATTCATAAAGTTCCTTGTCATTCTTCCCTTTAACTTCCAGCTGAGTCTCCATCTGGAGCGCGGAACCCACCACGCTTACTAATTATGCCTGGGCTGCTAAGACCCACTCGAGAAGGTGTCTAGGGTGAGGCACCTTTCGCTATTCGAGAGGGCGCCTGCGGCCTACGTAAGTGGTGCAAACTTCTTGTCTTGAAGTTTGATTGGTCTTCCGCGTAAACCAAGCTACTCAGTCTCTTTTCTCCACCGAATTTTCCTACTGAGCTCTCCTCATACTATTATTCTTGACATCTCTGATTAGCATATAAATAGTCGCCTAGGCCATCTCTCCTTCGAATACCCTGGATCAGTTGGGGCTGGTCCCCGGCAGGTGGCGACCGAACAGGGACCTCAGGAGGCAATACTCAAAGAGCTGAGCAGACACGAACCACGCAATCAGCAGGCAATAAGCATGGAGCTCAGCAGTGACGAATCATGCTGCTCAACTGGCAATAATCAAGCACGTGACCAGGCAGGAATCACGCAGCTCAGCTGGCAATTGTCAAGCAGATGAGCCGACAGGAATCACGCAGCTCAGCTGGCAATTGTCATGCAGATGAGCCGGCAGGAATCACGCAGCTCAGCAGGCCCTGATCACGTGACTCTGCATGCACTGATCACGTGGCTGATCAAGTCCAGATCACGTGACTGAGCATGCACTGATCACGTGGCTATCATGCACTGATGACGTGACTGCGCATGCACTGATCACGTGGCTGATCATGCACTGATCACATGGCTCATCATGCACTGATCACGTGTTTATCAGGCAATGATCAGTGACTGACAGGCGCTGATCATGGGACTGTGCACGCACTGATCACGTGGCTATCATGCACTGATCACGTGACTGCGCATGCACTGATGACGTGGCTGATCATGCACTGATCACGTGTTTATCAGGCACTGATCAGTGACTGACATGCGCTGATCAGGGGACTGTGCACGCACTGATCAGGTGGCTGATCAGGAACTGACCACCTGACCGCGCATGCACTGATCACGTGGCTGGTCATTCACTGATCACGTGTTTATCATACGGTGATCACGTGACTGAGAGGCGCTGATCACGTGACTGTGCCGTCAGTGATCACGTGGCTGAGCAGGCACTGATATCGTGACTGAGCATGCACTGATCATGTGCCGGGAGCCGGGGAGGCATTCCACTCTGGACAAAGGTCATGAGGAAGGAGGCTCGGCATACGCAAATGCGGGATCGAGCCTCAGGAGTCCACCCGGATATTCTCGAGCATCTCCCCCCCAAAAACCGGAGTCTGCCTACTGTATTGCTTTGTGCTCTCACCTCTGATTTCACTGGGGGCTGTCCCCCACCACCATCTCGCTCTCTCTGTCAAAGAGTTAACTTACAGCTCCAATTCATAAAGTTCCTTGTCATTCTTCCCTTTAACTTCCAGCTGAGTCTCCATCTGGAGCGCGGAACCCACCACGCTTACTAATTATGCCTGGGCTGCTAAGACCCACTCGAGAAGGTGTCTAGGGTGAGGCACCTTTCGCTATTCGAGAGGGCGCCTGCGGCCTACGTAAGTGGTGCAAACTTCTTGTCTTGAAGTTTGATTGGTCTTCCGCGTAAACCAAGCTACTCAGTCTCTTTTCTCCACCGAATTTTCCTACTGAGCTCTCCTCATACTATTATTCTTGACATCTCTGATTAGCATATAAATAGTCGCCTAGGCCATCTCTCCTTCGAATACCCTGGATCAGTTGGGGCTGGTCCCCGGCAGGTGGCGACCGAACAGGGACCTCAGGAGGCAATACTCAAAGAGCTGAGCAGACACGAACCACGCAATCAGCAGGCAATAAGCATGGAGCTCAGCAGTGACGAATCATGCTGCTCAACTGGCAATAATCAAGCACGTGACCAGGCAGGAATCACGCAGCTCAGCTGGCAATTGTCAAGCAGATGAGCCGACAGGAATCACGCAGCTCAGCTGGCAATTGTCATGCAGATGAGCCGGCAGGAATCACGCAGCTCAGCAGGCCCTGATCACGTGACTCTGCAGGCACTGATCACGTGGCTGATCAAGTCCAGATCACGTGACTGAGCATGCACTGATCACGTGGCTATCATGCACTGATGACGTGACTGCGCATGCACTGATGACGTGGCTGATCATGCACTGATCACATGGCTCATCATGCACTGATCACGTGTTTATCAGGCAATGATCAGTGACTGACAGGCGCTGATCATGGGACTGTGCACGCACTGATCACGTGGCTATCATGCACTGATCACGTGACTGCGCATGCACTGATGACGTGGCTGTTCGGGCACTGATCACGTGTTTATCAGGCAGTGATCAGTGACTGACAGGCGCTGATCAGGGGACTGTGCACGCACTGATCAGGTGGCTGATCAGGAACTGACCACCTGACTGCGCATGCAGTGATCACGTGGCTGGTCGTGCACTGATCACGTGTTTATCATACGGTGATCACGTGACTGAGAGGCGCTGATCACGTGACTGTGCCGTCAGTGATCACGTGGCTGAGCAGGCACTGATATCGTGACTGATCATGCACTGATCATGTGCCGGGAGCCGGGGAGGCATTCCACTCTGGACAAAGGTCATGAGGAAGGAGGCTCGGCATACGCAAATGCGGGATCGAGCCTCAGGAGTCCACCCGGATATTCTCGAGCATCTCCCCCAAAAAACCGGAGTCTGCCTACTGTATTGCTTTGTGCTCTCACCTCTGATTTCACTGGGGGCTGTCCCCCACCACCATCTCGCTCTCTCTGTCAAAGAGTTAACTTACATCTCCAATTCATAAAGTTCCTTGTCATTCTTCCCTTTAACTTCCAGCTGAGTCTCCATCTGGAGCGCGGAACCCACCACGCTTACTAATTATGCCTGGGCTGCTAAGACCCACTCGAGAAGGTGTCTAGGGTGAGGCACCTTTCGCTATTCGAGAGGGCGCCTGCGGCCTACGTAAGTGGTGCAAACTTCTTGTCTTGAAGTTTGATTGGTCTTCCGCGTAAACCAAGCTACTCAGTCTCTTTTCTCCACCGAATTTTCCTACTGAGCTCTCCTCATACTATTATTCTTGACATCTCTGATTAGCATATAAATAGTCGCCTAGGCCATCTCTCCTTCGAATACCCTGGATCAGTTGGGGCTGGTCCCCGGCAGGTGGCGACCGAACAGGGACCTCAGGAGGCAATACTCAAAGAGCTGAGCAGACACGAACCACGCAATCAGCAGGCAATAAGCATGGAGCTCAGCAGTGACGAATCATGCTGCTCAACTGGCAATAATCAAGCACGTGACCAGGCAGGAATCACGCAGCTCAGCTGGCAATTGTCAAGCAGATGAGCCGACAGGAATCACGCAGCTCAGCTGGCAATTGTCATGCAGATGAGCCGGCAGGAATCACGCAGCTCAGCAGGCCCTGATCACGTGACTCTGCAGGCACTGATCACGTGGCTGATCAAGTCCAGATCACGTGACAGAGCATGCACTGATCACGTGGCTATCATGCACTGATGACGTGACTGCGCATGCACTGATGACGTGGCTGATCATGCACTGATCACATGGCTCATCATGCACTGATCACGTGTTTATCAGGCAATGATCAGTGACTGACAGGCGCTGATCATGGGACTGTGCATGCACTGATCACGTGGCTATCATGCACTGATCACGTGACTGCGCATGCACTGATGACGTGGCTGTTCGGGCACTGATCACGTGTTTATCAGGCAGTGATCAGTGACTGACAGGCGCTGATCAGGGGACTGTGCACGCACTGATCAGGTGGCTGATCAGGAACTGACCACCTGACTGCGCATGCAGTGATCACGTGGCTGGTCGTTCACTGATCACGTGTTTATCATACGGTGATCACGTGACTGAGAGGCGCTGATCACGTGACTGTGCCGTCAGTGATCACGTGGCTGAGCAGGCACTGATATCGTGACTGAGCATGCACTGATCATGTGCCGGGAGCCGGGGAGGCATTCCACTCTGGACAAAGGTCATGAGGAAGGAGGCTCGGCATACGCAAATGCGGGATCGAGCCTCAGGAGTCCACCCGGATATTCTCGAGCATCTCCCCCCAAAAAAACCGGAGTCTGCCTACTGTATTGCTTTGTGCTCTCACCTCTGATTTCACTGGGGGCTGTCCCCCACCACCATCTCGCTCTCTCTGTCAAAGAGTTAACTTACAGCTCCAATTCATAAAGTTCCTTGTCATTCTTCCCTTTAACTTCCAGCTGAGTCTCCATCTGGAGCGCGGAACCCACCACGCTTACTAATTATGCCTGGGCTGCTAAGACCCACTCGAGAAGGTGTCTAGGGTGAGGCACCTTTCGCTATTCGAGAGGGCGCCTGCGGCCTACGTAAGTGGTGCAAACTTCTTGTCTTGAAGTTTGATTGGTCTTCCGCGTAAACCAAGCTACTCAGTCTCTTTTCTCCACCGAATTTTCCTACTGAGCTCTCCTCATACTATTATTCTTGACATCTCTGATTAGCATATAAATAGTCGCCTAGGCCATCTCTCCTTCGAATACCCTGGATCAGTTGGGGCTGGTCCCCGGCAGGTGGCGACCGAACAGGGACCTCAGGAGGCAATACTCAAAGAGCTGAGCAGACACGAACCACGCAATCAGCAGGCAATAAGCATGGAGCTCAGCAGTGACGAATCATGCTGCTCAACTGGCAATAATCAAGCACGTGACCAGGCAGGAATCACGCAGCTCAGCTGGCAATTGTCAAGCAGATGAGCCGACAGGAATCACGCAGCTCAGCTGGCAATTGTCATGCAGATGAGCCGGCAGGAATCACGCAGCTCAGCAGGCCCTGATCACGTGACTCTGCAGGCACTGATCACGTGGCTGATCAAGTCCAGATCACGTGACTGAGCATGCACTGATCACGTGGCTATCATGCACTGATGACGTGACTGCGCATGCACTGATGACGTGGCTGATCGGGCACTGATCACATGGCTCATCATGCACTGATCACGTGTTTATCAGGCAATGATCAGTGACTGACAGGCGCTGATCATGGGACTGTGCACGCACTGATCACGTGGCTATCATGCACTGATCACGTGACTGCGCATGCACTGATGACGTGGCTGTTCGGGCACTGATCACGTGTTTATCAGGCAGTGATCAGTGACTGACAGGCGCTGATCAGGGACTGTGCACGCACTGATCAGGTGGCTGATCAGGAACTGACCACCTGACCGCGCATGCAGTGATCACGTGGCTGGTCGTTCACTGATCACGTGTTTATCATACGGTGATCACGTGACTGAGAGGCGCTGATCACGTGACTGTGCCGTCAGTGATCACGTGGCTGAGCAGGCACTGATATCGTGACTGAGCATGCACTGATCATGTGCCGGGAGCCGGGGAGGCATTCCACTCTGGACAAAGGTCATGAGGAAGGAGGCTCGGCATACGCAAATGCGGGATCGAGCCTCAGGAGTCCACCCGGATATTCTCGAGCATCTCCCCCAAAAAAACCGGAGTCTGCCTACTGTATTGCTTTGTGCTCTCACCTCTGATTTCACTGGGGGCTGTCCCCCACCACCATCTCGCTCTCTCTGTCAAAGAGTTAACTTACAGCTCCAATTCATAAAGTTCCTTGTCATTCTTCCCTTTAACTTCCAGCTGAGTCTCCATCTGGAGCGCGGAACCCACCACGCTTACTAATTATGCCTGGGCTGCTAAGACCCACTCGAGAAGGTGTCTAGGGTGAGGCACCTTTCGCTATTCGAGAGGGCGCCTGCGGCCTACGTAAGTGGTGCAAACTTCTTGTCTTGAAGTTTGATTGGTCTTCCGCGTAAACCAAGCTACTCAGTCTCTTTTCTCCACCGAATTTTCCTACTGAGCTCTCCTCATACTATTATTCTTGACATCTCTGATTAGCATATAAATAGTCGCCTAGGCCATCTCTCCTTCGAATACCCTGGATCAGTTGGGGCTGGTCCCCGGCAGGTGGCGACCGAACAGGGACCTCAGGAGGCAATACTCAAAGAGCTGAGCAGACACGAACCACGCAATCAGCAGGCAATAAGCATGGAGCTCAGCAGTGACGAATCATGCTGCTCAACTGGCAATAATCAAGCACGTGACCAGGCAGGAATCACGCAGCTCAGCTGGCAATTGTCAAGCAGATGAGCCGACAGGAATCACGCAGCTCAGCTGGCAATTGTCATGCAGATGAGCCGGCAGGAATCACGCAGCTCAGCAGGCCCTGATCACGTGACTCTGCAGGCACTGATAACGTGGCTGATCAAGTCCAGATCACGTGACTGAGCATGCACTGATCACGTGGCTATCATGCACTGATCACGTGACTGGGCATGCACTGATGACGTGGCTGATCATGCACTGATCACATGGCTCATCATGCACTGATCACGTGTTTATCAGGCAATGATCAGTGACTGACAGGCGCTGATCATGGGACTGTGCACGCACTGATCACGTGGCTATCATGCACTGATCACGTGACTGCGCATGCACTGATGACGTGGCTGTTCGGGCACTGATCACGTGTTTCTCAGGCAGTGATCAGTGACTGACAGGCGCTGATCAGGGGACTGTGCATGCACTGATCAGGTGGCTGATCAGGAACTGACCACCTGACTGCGCATGCAGTGATCACGTGGCTGGTCGTTCACTGATCACGTGTTTATCATACGGTGATCACGTGACTGAGAGGCGCTGATCACGTGACTGTGCCGTCAGTGATCACGTGGCTGAGCAGGCACTGATATCGTGACTGAGCATGCACTGATCATGTGCCGGGAGCCGGGGAGGCATTCCACTCTGGACAAAGGTCATGAGGAAGGAGGCTCGGCATACGCAAATGCGGGATCGAGCCTCAGGAGTCCACCCGGATATTCTCGAGCATCTCCCCCAAAAAAACCGGAGTCTGCCTACTGTATTGCTTTGTGCTCTCACCTCTGATTTCACTGGGGGCTGTCCCCCACCACCATCTCGCTCTCTCTGTCAAAGAGTTAACTTACAGCTCCAATTCATAAAGTTCCTTGTCATTCTTCCCTTTAACTTCCAGCTGAGTCTCCATCTGGAGCGCGGAACCCACCACGCTTACTAATTATGCCTGGGCTGCTAAGACCCACTCGAGAAGGTGTCTAGGGTGAGGCACCTTTCGCTATTCGAGAGGGCGCCTGCGGCCTACGTAAGTGGTGCAAACTTCTTGTCTTGAAGTTTGATTGGTCTTCCGCGTAAACCAAGCTACTCAGTCTCTTTTCTCCACCGAATTTTCCTACTGAGCTCTCCTCATACTATTATTCTTGACATCTCTGATTAGCATATAAATAGTCGCCTAGGCCATCTCTCCTTCGAATACCCTGGATCAGTTGGGGCTGGTCCCCGGCAGGTGGCGACCGAACAGGGACCTCAGGAGGCAATACTCAAAGAGCTGAGCAGACACGAACCACGCAATCAGCAGGCAATAAGCATGGAGCTCAGCAGTGACGAATCATGCTGCTCAACTGGCAATAATCAAGCACGTGACCAGGCAGGAATCACGCAGCTCAGCTGGCAATTGTCAAGCAGATGAGCCGACAGGAATCACGCAGCTCAGCTGGCAATTGTCATGCAGATGAGCCGGCAGGAATCACGCAGCTCAGCAGGCCCTGATCACGTGACTCTGCAGGCACTGATCACGTGGCTGATCAAGTCCAGATCACGTGACTGAGCATGCACTGATCACGTGGCTATCATGCACTGATCACGTGACTGCGCATGCACTGATGACGTGGCTGATCGGGCACTGATCACATGGCTCATCATGCACTGATCACGTGTTTATCAGGCAATGATCAGTGACTGACAGGCGCTGATCATGGGACTGTGCACGCACTGATCACGTGGCTATCATGCACTGATCACGTGACTGCGCATGCACTGATGACGTGGCTGTTCGGGCACTGATCACGTGTTTATCAGGCAGTGATCAGTGACTGACAGGCGCTGATCAGGGGACTGTGCACGCACTGATCAGGTGGCTGATCAGGAACTGACCACCTGACGCGCATGCAGTGATCACGTGGCTGGTCGTTCACTGATCACGTGTTTATCATACGGTGATCACGTGACTGAGAGGCGCTGATCACGTGACTGTGCCGTCAGTGATCACGTGGCTGAGCAGGCACTGATATCGTGACTGAGCATGCACTGATCATGTGCCGGGAGCCGGGGAGGCATTCCACTCTGGACAAAGGTCATGAGGAAGGAGGCTCGGCATACGCAAATGCGGGATCGAGCCTCAGGAGTCCACCCGGATATTCTCGAGCATCTCCCCCCAAAAAAACCGGAGTCTGCCTACTGTATTGCTTTGTGCTCTCACCTCTGATTTCACTGGGGGCTGTCCCCCACCACCATCTCGCTCTCTCTGTCAAAGAGTTAACTTACAGCTCCAATTCATAAAGTTCCTTGTCATTCTTCCCTTTAACTTCCAGCTGAGTCTCCATCTGGAGCGCGGAACCCACCACGCTTACTAATTATGCCTGGGCTGCTAAGACCCACTCGAGAAGGTGTCTAGGGTGAGGCACCTTTCGCTATTCGAGAGGGCGCCTGCGGCCTACGTAAGTGGTGCAAACTTCTTGTCTTGAAGTTTGATTGGTCTTCCGCGTAAACCAAGCTACTCAGTCTCTTTTCTCCACCGAATTTTCCTACTGAGCTCTCCTCATACTATTATTCTTGACATCTCTGATTAGCATATAAATAGTCGCCTAGGCCATCTCTCCTTCGAATACCCTGGATCAGTTGGGGCTGGTCCCCGGCAGGTGGCGACCGAACAGGGACCTCAGGAGGCAATACTCAAAGAGCTGAGCAGACACGAACCACGCAATCAGCAGGCAATAAGCATGGAGCTCAGCAGTGACGAATCATGCTGCTCAACTGGCAATAATCAAGCACGTGACCAGGCAGGAATCACGCAGCTCAGCTGGCAATTGTCAAGCAGATGAGCCGACAGGAATCACGCAGCTCAGCTGGCAATTGTCATGCAGATGAGCCGGCAGGAATCACGCAGCTCAGCAGGCCCTGATCACGTGACTCTGCAGGCACTGATCACGTGGCTGATCAAGTCCAGATCACGTGACTGAGCATGCACTGATCACGTGGCTATCATGCACTGATGACGTGACTGCGCATGCACTGATGACGTGGCTGATCGGGCACTGATCACATGGCTCATCATGCACTGATCACGTGTTTATCAGGCAATGATCAGTGACTGACAGGCGCTGATCATGGGACTGTGCACGCACTGATCACGTGGCTATCATGCACTGATCACGTGACTGCGCATGCACTGATGACGTGGCTGTTCGGGCACTGATCACGTGTTTATCAGGCAGTGATCAGTGACTGACAGGCGCTGATCAGGGGACTGTGCACGCACTGATCAGGTGGCTGATCAGGAACTGACCACCTGACCGCGCATGCAGTGATCACGTGGCTGGTCGTTCACTGATCACGTGTTTATCATACGGTGATCACGTGACTGAGAGGCGCTGATCACGTGACTGTGCCGTCAGTGATCACGTGGCTGAGCAGGCACTGATATCGTGACTGAGCATGCACTGATCATGTGCCGGGAGCCGGGGAGGCATTCCACTCTGGACAAAGGTCATGAGGAAGGAGGCTCGGCATACGCAAATGCGGGATCGAGCCTCAGGAGTCCACCCGGATATTCTCGAGCATCTCCCCCCAAAAAAACCGGAGTCTGCCTACTGTATTGCTTTGTGCTCTCACCTCTGATTTCACTGGGGGCTGTCCCCCACCACCATCTCGCTCTCTCTGTCAAAGAGTTAACTTACAGCTCCAATTCATAAAGTTCCTTGTCATTCTTCCCTTTAACTTCCAGCTGAGTCTCCATCTGGAGCGCGGAACCCACCACGCTTACTAATTATGCCTGGGCTGCTAAGACCCACTCGAGAAGGTGTCTAGGGTGAGGCACCTTTCGCTATTCGAGAGGGCGCCTGCGGCCTACGTAAGTGGTGCAAACTTCTTGTCTTGAAGTTTGATTGGTCTTCCGCGTAAACCAAGCTACTCAGTCTCTTTTCTCCACCGAATTTTCCTACTGAGCTCTCCTCATACTATTATTCTTGACATCTCTGATTAGCATATAAATAGTCGCCTAGGCCATCTCTCCTTCGAATACCCTGGATCAGTTGGGGCTGGTCCCCGGCAGGTGGCGACCGAACAGGGACCTCAGGAGGCAATACTCAAAGAGCTGAGCAGACACGAACCACGCAATCAGCAGGCAATAAGCATGGAGCTCAGCAGTGACGAATCATGCTGCTCAACTGGCAATAATCAAGCACGTGACCAGGCAGGAATCACGCAGCTCAGCTGGCAATTGTCAAGCAGATGAGCCGACAGGAATCACGCAGCTCAGATGGCAATTGTCATGCAGATGAGCCGGCAGGAATCACGCAGCTCAGCAGGCCCTGATCACGTGACTCTGCAGGCACTGATCACGTGGCTGATCAAGTCCAGATCACGTGACTGAGCATGCACTGATCACGTGGCTATCATGCACTGATGACGTGACTGCGCATGCACTGATGACGTGGCTGATCGGGCACTGATCACATGGCTCATCATGCACTGATCACGTGTTTATCAGGCAATGATCAGTGACTGACAGGCGCTGATCATGGGACTGTGCACGCACTGATCACGTGGCTATCATGCACTGATCACGTGACTGCGCATGCACTGATGACGTGGCTGTTCGGGCACTGATCACGTGTTTATCAGGCAGTGATCAGTGACTGACAGGCGCTGATCAGGGGACTGTGCACGCACTGATCAGGTGGCTGATCAGGAACTGACCACCTGACCGCGCATGCAGTGATCACGTGGCTGGTCGTTCACTGATCACGTGTTTATCATACGGTGATCACGTGACTGAGAGGCGCTGATCACGTGACTGTGCCGTCAGTGATCACGTGGCTGAGCAGGCACTGATATCGTGACTGAGCATGCACTGATCATGTGCCGGGAGCCGGGGAGGCATTCCACTCTGGACAAAGGTCATGAGGAAGGAGGCTCGGCATACGCAAATGCGGGATCGAGCCTCAGGAGTCCACCCGGATATTCTCGAGCATCTCCCCCCAAAAAACCGGAGTCTGCCTACTGTATTGCTTTGTGCTCTCACCTCTGATTTCACTGGGGGCTGTCCCCCACCACCATCTCGCTCTCTCTGTCAAAGAGTTAACTTACAGCTCCAATTCATAAAGTTCCTTGTCATTCTTCCCTTTAACTTCCAGCTGAGTCTCCATCTGGAGCGCGGAACCCACCACGCTTACTAATTATGCCTGGGCTGCTAAGACCCACTCGAGAAGGTGTCTAGGGTGAGGCACCTTTCGCTATTCGAGAGGGCGCCTGCGGCCTACGTAAGTGGTGCAAACTTCTTGTCTTGAAGTTTGATTGGTCTTCCGCGTAAACCAAGCTACTCAGTCTCTTTTCTCCACCGAATTTTCCTACTGAGCTCTCCTCATACTATTATTCTTGACATCTCTGATTAGCATATAAATAGTCGCCTAGGCCATCTCTCCTTCGAATACCCTGGATCAGTTGGGGCTGGTCCCCGGCAGGTGGCGACCGAACAGGGACCTCAGGAGGCAATACTCAAAGAGCTGAGCAGACACGAACCACGCAATCAGCAGGCAATAAGCATGGAGCTCAGCAGTGACGAATCATGCTGCTCAACTGGCAATAATCAAGCACGTGACCAGGCAGGAATCACGCAGCTCAGCTGGCAATTGTCAAGCAGATGAGCCGACAGGAATCACGCAGCTCAGATGGCAATTGTCATGCAGATGAGCCGGCAGGAATCACGCAGCTCAGCAGGCCCTGATCACGTGACTCTGCAGGCACTGATCACGTGGCTGATCAAGTCCAGATCACGTGACTGAGCATGCACTGATCACGTGGCTATCATGCACTGATGACGTGACTGCGCATGCACTGATGACGTGGCTGATCGGGCACTGATCACATGGCTCATCATGCACTGATCACGTGTTTATCAGGCAATGATCAGTGACTGACAGGCGCTGATCATGGGACTGTGCACGCACTGATCACGTGGCTATCATGCACTGATCACGTGACTGCGCATGCACTGATGACGTGGCTGTTCGGGCACTGATCACGTGTTTATCAGGCAGTGATCAGTGACTGACAGGCGCTGATCAGGGGACTGTGCACGCACTGATCAGGTGGCTGATCAGGAACTGACCACCTGACCGCGCATGCAGTGATCACGTGGCTGGTCGTTCACTGATCACGTGTTTATCATACGGTGATCACGTGACTGAGAGGCGCTGATCACGTGACTGTGCCGTCAGTGATCACGTGGCTGAGCAGGCACTGATATCGTGACTGAGCATGCACTGATCATGTGCCGGGAGCCGGGGAGGCATTCCACTCTGGACAAAGGTCATGAGGAAGGAGGCTCGGCATACGCAAATGCGGGATCGAGCCTCAGGAGTCCACCCGGATATTCTCGAGCATCTCCCCCAAAAAAACCGGAGTCTGCCTACTGTATTGCTTTGTGCTCTCACCTCTGATTTCACTGGGGGCTGTCCCCCACCACCATCTCGCTCTCTCTGTCAAAGAGTTAACTTACAGCTCCAATTCATAAAGTTCCTTGTCATTCTTCCCTTTAACTTCCAGCTGAGTCTCCATCTGGAGCGCGGAACCCACCACGCTTACTAATTATGCCTGGGCTGCTAAGACCCACTCGAGAAGGTGTCTAGGGTGAGGCACCTTTCGCTATTCGAGAGGGCGCCTGCGGCCTACGTAAGTGGTGCAAACTTCTTGTCTTGAAGTTTGATTGGTCTTCCGCGTAAACCAAGCTACTCAGTCTCTTTTCTCCACCGAATTTTCCTACTGAGCTCTCCTCATACTATTATTCTTGACATCTCTGATTAGCATATAAATAGTCGCCTAGGCCATCTCTCCTTCGAATACCCTGGATCAGTTGGGGCTGGTCCCCGGCAGGTGGCGACCGAACAGGGACCTCAGGAGGCAATACTCAAAGAGCTGAGCAGACACGAACCACGCAATCAGCAGGCAATAAGCATGGAGCTCAGCAGTGACGAATCATGCTGCTCAACTGGCAATAATCAAGCACGTGACCAGGCAGGAATCACGCAGCTCAGCTGGCAATTGTCAAGCAGATGAGCCGACAGGAATCACGCAGCTCAGATGGCAATTGTCATGCAGATGAGCCGGCAGGAATCACGCAGCTCAGCAGGCCCTGATCACGTGACTCTGCAGGCACTGATCACGTGGCTGATCAAGTCCAGATCACGTGACTGAGCATGCACTGATCATGGCTACATGTGATGACGTGACTGCGCATGCACTGATGACGTGGCTGATCGGGCACTGATCACATGGCTCATCATGCACTGATCACGTGTTTATCAGGCAATGATCAGTGACTGACAGGCGCTGATCATGGGACTGTGCACGCACTGATCACGTGGCTATCATGCACTGATCACGTGACTGCGCATGCACTGATGACGTGGCTGTTCGGGCACTGATCACGTGTTTATCAGGCAGTGATCAGTGACTGACAGGCGCTGATCAGGGGACTGTGCACGCACTGATCAGGTGGCTGATCAGGAACTGACCACCTGACCGCGCATGCAGTGATCACGTGGCTGGTCGTTCACTGATCACGTGTTTATCATACGGTGATCACGTGACTGAGAGGCGCTGATCACGTGACTGTGCCGTCAGTGATCACGTGGCTGAGCAGGCACTGATATCGTGACTGAGCATGCACTGATCATGTGCCGGGAGCCGGGGAGGCATTCCACTCTGGACAAAGGTCATGAGGAAGGAGGCTCGGCATACGCAAATGCGGGATCGAGCCTCAGGAGTCCACCCGGATATTCTCGAGCATCTCCCCCCAAAAAACCGGAGTCTGCCTACTGTATTGCTTTGTGCTCTCACCTCTGATTTCACTGGGGGCTGTCCCCCACCACCATCTCGCTCTCTCTGTCAAAGAGTTAACTTACAGCTCCAATTCATAAAGTTCCTTGTCATTCTTCCCTTTAACTTCCAGCTGAGTCTCCATCTGGAGCGCGGAACCCACCACGCTTACTAATTATGCCTGGGCTGCTAAGACCCACTCGAGAAGGTGTCTAGGGTGAGGCACCTTTCGCTATTCGAGAGGGCGCCTGCGGCCTACGTAAGTGGTGCAAACTTCTTGTCTTGAAGTTTGATTGGTCTTCCGCGTAAACCAAGCTACTCAGTCTCTTTTCTCCACCGAATTTTCCTACTGAGCTCTCCTCATACTATTATTCTTGACATCTCTGATTAGCATATAAATAGTCGCCTAGGCCATCTCTCCTTCGAATACCCTGGATCAGTTGGGGCTGGTCCCCGGCAGGTGGCGACCGAACAGGGACCTCAGGAGGCAATACTCAAAGAGCTGAGCAGACACGAACCACGCAATCAGCAGGCAATAAGCATGGAGCTCAGCAGTGACGAATCATGCTGCTCAACTGGCAATAATCAAGCACGTGACCAGGCAGGAATCACGCAGCTCAGCTGGCAATTGTCAAGCAGATGAGCCGACAGGAATCACGCAGCTCAGATGGCAATTGTCATGCAGATGAGCCGGCAGGAATCACGCAGCTCAGCAGGCCCTGATCACGTGACTCTGCAGGCACTGATCACGTGGCTGATCAAGTCCAGATCACGTGACTGAGCATGCACTGATCACGTGGCTATCATGCACTGATGACGTGACTGCGCATGCACTGATGACGTGGCTGATCGGGCACTGATCACATGGCTCATCATGCACTGATCACGTGTTTATCAGGCAATGATCAGTGACTGACAGGCGCTGATCATGGGACTGTGCACGCACTGATCACGTGGCTATCATGCACTGATCACGTGACTGCGCATGCACTGATGACGTGGCTGTTCGGGCACTGATCACGTGTTTATCAGGCAGTGATCAGTGACTGACAGGCGCTGATCAGGGGACTGTGCACGCACTGATCAGGTGGCTGATCAGGAACTGACCACCTGACCGCGCATGCAGTGATCACGTGGCTGGTCGTTCACTGATCACGTGTTTATCATACGGTGATCACGTGACTGAGAGGCGCTGATCACGTGACTGTGCCGTCAGTGATCACGTGGCTGAGCAGGCACTGATATCGTGACTGAGCATGCACTGATCATGTGCCGGGAGCCGGGGAGGCATTCCACTCTGGACAAAGGTCATGAGGAAGGAGGCTCGGCATACGCAAATGCGGGATCGAGCCTCAGGAGTCCACCCGGATATTCTCGAGCATCTCCCCCCAAAAAAACCGGAGTCTGCCTACTGTATTGCTTTGTGCTCTCACCTCTGATTTCACTGGGGGCTGTCCCCCACCACCATCTCGCTCTCTCTGTCAAAGAGTTAACTTACAGCTCCAATTCATAAAGTTCCTTGTCATTCTTCCCTTTAACTTCCAGCTGAGTCTCCATCTGGAGCGCGGAACCCACCACGCTTACTAATTATGCCTGGGCTGCTAAGACCCACTCGAGAAGGTGTCTAGGGTGAGGCACCTTTCGCTATTCGAGAGGGCGCCTGCGGCCTACGTAAGTGGTGCAAACTTCTTGTCTTGAAGTTTGATTGGTCTTCCGCGTAAACCAAGCTACTCAGTCTCTTTTCTCCACCGAATTTTCCTACTGAGCTCTCCTCATACTATTATTCTTGACATCTCTGATTAGCATATAAATAGTCGCCTAGGCCATCTCTCCTTCGAATACCCTGGATCAGTTGGGGCTGGTCCCCGGCAGGTGGCGACCGAACAGGGACCTCAGGAGGCAATACTCAAAGAGCTGAGCAGACACGAACCACGCAATCAGCAGGCAATAAGCATGGAGCTCAGCAGTGACGAATCATGCTGCTCAACTGGCAATAATCAAGCACGTGACCAGGCAGGAATCACGCAGCTCAGCTGGCAATTGTCAAGCAGATGAGCCGACAGGAATCACGCAGCTCAGATGGCAATTGTCATGCAGATGAGCCGGCAGGAATCACGCAGCTCAGCAGGCCCTGATCACGTGACTCTGCAGGCACTGATCACGTGGCTGATCAAGTCCAGATCACGTGACTGAGCATGCACTGATCACGTGGCTATCATGCACTGATGACGTGACTGCGCATGCACTGATGACGTGGCTGATCGGGCACTGATCACATGGCTCATCATGCACTGATCACGTGTTTATCAGGCAATGATCAGTGACTGACAGGCGCTGATCATGGGACTGTGCACGCACTGATCACGTGGCTATCATGCACTGATCACGTGACTGCGCATGCACTGATGACGTGGCTGTTCGGGCACTGATCACGTGTTTATCAGGCAGTGATCAGTGACTGACAGGCGCTGATCAGGGGACTGTGCACGCACTGATCAGGTGGCTGATCAGGAACTGACCACCTGACCGCGCATGCAGTGATCACGTGGCTGGTCGTTCACTGATCACGTGTTTATCATACGGTGATCACGTGACTGAGAGGCGCTGATCACGTGACTGTGCCGTCAGTGATCACGTGGCTGAGCAGGCACTGATATCGTGACTGAGCATGCACTGATCATGTGCCGGGAGCCGGGGAGGCATTCCACTCTGGACAAAGGTCATGAGGAAGGAGGCTCGGCATACGCAAATGCGGGATCGAGCCTCAGGAGTCCACCCGGATATTCTCGAGCATCTCCCCCCAAAAAAACCGGAGTCTGCCTACTGTATTGCTTTGTGCTCTCACCTCTGATTTCACTGGGGGCTGTCCCCCACCACCATCTCGCTCTCTCTGTCAAAGAGTTAACTTACAGCTCCAATTCATAAAGTTCCTTGTCATTCTTCCCTTTAACTTCCAGCTGAGTCTCCATCTGGAGCGCGGAACCCACCACGCTTACTAATTATGCCTGGGCTGCTAAGACCCACTCGAGAAGGTGTCTAGGGTGAGGCACCTTTCGCTATTCGAGAGGGCGCCTGCGGCCTACGTAAGTGGTGCAAACTTCTTGTCTTGAAGTTTGATTGGTCTTCCGCGTAAACCAAGCTACTCAGTCTCTTTTCTCCACCGAATTTTCCTACTGAGCTCTCCTCATACTATTATTCTTGACATCTCTGATTAGCATATAAATAGTCGCCTAGGCCATCTCTCCTTCGAATACCCTGGATCAGTTGGGGCTGGTCCCCGGCAGGTGGCGACCGAACAGGGACCTCAGGAGGCAATACTCAAAGAGCTGAGCAGACACGAACCACGCAATCAGCAGGCAATAAGCATGGAGCTCAGCAGTGACGAATCATGCTGCTCAACTGGCAATAATCAAGCACGTGACCAGGCAGGAATCACGCAGCTCAGCTGGCAATTGTCAAGCAGATGAGCCGACAGGAATCACGCAGCTCAGATGGCAATTGTCATGCAGATGAGCCGGCAGGAATCACGCAGCTCAGCAGGCCCTGATCACGTGACTCTGCAGGCACTGATCACGTGGCTGATCAAGTCCAGATCACGTGACTGAGCATGCACTGATCACGTGGCTATCATGCACTGATGACGTGACTGCGCATGCACTGATGACGTGGCTGATCGGGCACTGATCACATGGCTCATCATGCACTGATCACGTGTTTATCAGGCAATGATCAGTGACTGACAGGCGCTGATCATGGGACTGTGCACGCACTGATCACGTGGCTATCATGCACTGATCACGTGACTGCGCATGCACTGATGACGTGGCTGTTCGGGCACTGATCACGTGTTTATCAGGCAGTGATCAGTGACTGACAGGCGCTGATCAGGGGACTGTGCACGCACTGATCAGGTGGCTGATCAGGAACTGACCACCTGACCGCGCATGCAGTGATCACGTGGCTGGTCGTTCACTGATCACGTGTTTATCATACGGTGATCACGTGACTGAGAGGCGCTGATCACGTGACTGTGCCGTCAGTGATCACGTGGCTGAGCAGGCACTGATATCGTGACTGAGCATGCACTGATCATGTGCCGGGAGCCGGGGAGGCATTCCACTCTGGACAAAGGTCATGAGGAAGGAGGCTCGGCATACGCAAATGCGGGATCGAGCCTCAGGAGTCCACCCGGATATTCTCGAGCATCTCCCCCCAAAAACCGGAGTCTGCCTACTGTATTGCTTTGTGCTCTCACCTCTGATTTCACTGGGGGCTGTCCCCCACCACCATCTCGCTCTCTCTGTCAAAGAGTTAACTTACAGCTCCAATTCATAAAGTTCCTTGTCATTCTTCCCTTTAACTTCCAGCTGAGTCTCCATCTGGAGCGCGGAACCCACCACGCTTACTAATTATGCCTGGGCTGCTAAGACCCACTCGAGAAGGTGTCTAGGGTGAGGCACCTTTCGCTATTCGAGAGGGCGCCTGCGGCCTACGTAAGTGGTGCAAACTTCTTGTCTTGAAGTTTGATTGGTCTTCCGCGTAAACCAAGCTACTCAGTCTCTTTTCTCCACCGAATTTTCCTACTGAGCTCTCCTCATACTATTATTCTTGACATCTCTGATTAGCATATAAATAGTCGCCTAGGCCATCTCTCCTTCGAATACCCTGGATCAGTTGGGGCTGGTCCCCGGCAGGTGGCGACCGAACAGGGACCTCAGGAGGCAATACTCAAAGAGCTGAGCAGACACGAACCACGCAATCAGCAGGCAATAAGCATGGAGCTCAGCAGTGACGAATCATGCTGCTCAACTGGCAATAATCAAGCACGTGACCAGGCAGGAATCACGCAGCTCAGCTGGCAATTGTCAAGCAGATGAGCCGACAGGAATCACGCAGCTCAGATGGCAATTGTCATGCAGATGAGCCGGCAGGAATCACGCAGCTCAGCAGGCCCTGATCACGTGACTCTGCAGGCACTGATCACGTGGCTGATCAAGTCCAGATCACGTGACTGAGCATGCACTGATCACGTGGCTATCATGCACTGATGACGTGACTGCGCATGCACTGATGACGTGGCTGATCGGGCACTGATCACATGGCTCATCATGCACTGATCACGTGTTTATCAGGCAATGATCAGTGACTGACAGGCGCTGATCATGGGACTGTGCACGCACTGATCACGTGGCTATCATGCACTGATCACGTGACTGCGCATGCACTGATGACGTGGCTGTTCGGGCACTGATCACGTGTTTATCAGGCAGTGATCAGTGACTGACAGGCGCTGATCAGGGGACTGTGCACGCACTGATCAGGTGGCTGATCAGGAACTGACCACCTGACCGCGCATGCAGTGATCACGTGGCTGGTCGTTCACTGATCACGTGTTTATCATACGGTGATCACGTGACTGAGAGGCGCTGATCACGTGACTGTGCCGTCAGTGATCACGTGGCTGAGCAGGCACTGATATCGTGACTGAGCATGCACTGATCATGTGCCGGGAGCCGGGGAGGCATTCCACTCTGGACAAAGGTCATGAGGAAGGAGGCTCGGCATACGCAAATGCGGGATCGAGCCTCAGGAGTCCACCCGGATATTCTCGAGCATCTCCCCCCAAAAAAACCGGAGTCTGCCTACTGTATTGCTTTGTGCTCTCACCTCTGATTTCACTGGGGGCTGTCCCCCACCACCATCTCGCTCTCTCTGTCAAAGAGTTAACTTACAGCTCCAATTCATAAAGTTCCTTGTCATTCTTCCCTTTAACTTCCAGCTGAGTCTCCATCTGGAGCGCGGAACCCACCACGCTTACTAATTATGCCTGGGCTGCTAAGACCCACTCGAGAAGGTGTCTAGGGTGAGGCACCTTTCGCTATTCGAGAGGGCGCCTGCGGCCTACGTAAGTGGTGCAAACTTCTTGTCTTGAAGTTTGATTGGTCTTCCGCGTAAACCAAGCTACTCAGTCTCTTTTCTCCACCGAATTTTCCTACTGAGCTCTCCTCATACTATTATTCTTGACATCTCTGATTAGCATATAAATAGTCGCCTAGGCCATCTCTCCTTCGAATACCCTGGATCAGTTGGGGCTGGTCCCCGGCAGGTGGCGACCGAACAGGGACCTCAGGAGGCAATACTCAAAGAGCTGAGCAGACACGAACCACGCAATCAGCAGGCAATAAGCATGGAGCTCAGCAGTGACGAATCATGCTGCTCAACTGGCAATAATCAAGCACGTGACCAGGCAGGAATCACGCAGCTCAGCTGGCAATTGTCAAGCAGATGAGCCGACAGGAATCACGCAGCTCAGATGGCAATTGTCATGCAGATGAGCCGGCAGGAATCACGCAGCTCAGCAGGCCCTGATCACGTGACTCTGCAGGCACTGATCACGTGGCTGATCAAGTCCAGATCACGTGACTGAGCATGCACTGATCACGTGGCTATCATGCACTGATGACGTGACTGCGCATGCACTGATGACGTGGCTGATCGGGCACTGATCACATGGCTCATCATGCACTGATCACGTGTTTATCAGGCAATGATCAGTGACTGACAGGCGCTGATCATGGGACTGTGCACGCACTGATCACGTGGCTATCATGCACTGATCACGTGACTGCGCATGCACTGATGACGTGGCTGTTCGGGCACTGATCACGTGTTTATCAGGCAGTGATCAGTGACTGACAGGCGCTGATCAGGGGACTGTGCACGCACTGATCAGGTGGCTGATCAGGAACTGACCACCTGACCGCGCATGCAGTGATCACGTGGCTGGTCGTTCACTGATCACGTGTTTATCATACGGTGATCACGTGACTGAGAGGCGCTGATCACGTGACTGTGCCGTCAGTGATCACGTGGCTGAGCAGGCACTGATATCGTGACTGAGCATGCACTGATCATGTGCCGGGAGCCGGGGAGGCATTCCACTCTGGACAAAGGTCATGAGGAAGGAGGCTCGGCATACGCAAATGCGGGATCGAGCCTCAGGAGTCCACCCGGATATTCTCGAGCATCTCCCCCCAAAAAAACCGGAGTCTGCCTACTGTATTGCTTTGTGCTCTCACCTCTGATTTCACTGGGGGCTGTCCCCCACCACCATCTCGCTCTCTCTGTCAAAGAGTTAACTTACAGCTCCAATTCATAAAGTTCCTTGTCATTCTTCCCTTTAACTTCCAGCTGAGTCTCCATCTGGAGCGCGGAACCCACCACGCTTACTAATTATGCCTGGGCTGCTAAGACCCACTCGAGAAGGTGTCTAGGGTGAGGCACCTTTCGCTATTCGAGAGGGCGCCTGCGGCCTACGTAAGTGGTGCAAACTTCTTGTCTTGAAGTTTGATTGGTCTTCCGCGTAAACCAAGCTACTCAGTCTCTTTTCTCCACCGAATTTTCCTACTGAGCTCTCCTCATACTATTATTCTTGACATCTCTGATTAGCATATAAATAGTCGCCTAGGCCATCTCTCCTTCGAATACCCTGGATCAGTTGGGGCTGGTCCCCGGCAGGTGGCGACCGAACAGGGACCTCAGGAGGCAATACTCAAAGAGCTGAGCAGACACGAACCACGCAATCAGCAGGCAATAAGCATGGAGCTCAGCAGTGACGAATCATGCTGCTCAACTGGCAATAATCAAGCACGTGACCAGGCAGGAATCACGCAGCTCAGCTGGCAATTGTCAAGCAGATGAGCCGACAGGAATCACGCAGCTCAGATGGCAATTGTCATGCAGATGAGCCGGCAGGAATCACGCAGCTCAGCAGGCCCTGATCACGTGACTCTGCAGGCACTGATCACGTGGCTGATCAAGTCCAGATCACGTGACTGAGCATGCACTGATCACGTGGCTATCATGCACTGATGACGTGACTGCGCATGCACTGATGACGTGGCTGATCGGGCACTGATCACATGGCTCATCATGCACTGATCACGTGTTTATCAGGCAATGATCAGTGACTGACAGGCGCTGATCATGGGACTGTGCACGCACTGATCACGTGGCTATCATGCACTGATCACGTGACTGCGCATGCACTGATGACGTGGCTGTTCGGGCACTGATCACGTGTTTATCAGGCAGTGATCAGTGACTGACAGGCGCTGATCAGGGGACTGTGCACGCACTGATCAGGTGGCTGATCAGGAACTGACCACCTGACCGCGCATGCAGTGATCACGTGGCTGGTCGTTCACTGATCACGTGTTTATCATACGGTGATCACGTGACTGAGAGGCGCTGATCACGTGACTGTGCCGTCAGTGATCACGTGGCTGAGCAGGCACTGATATCGTGACTGAGCATGCACTGATCATGTGCCGGGAGCCGGGGAGGCATTCCACTCTGGACAAAGGTCATGAGGAAGGAGGCTCGGCATACGCAAATGCGGGATCGAGCCTCAGGAGTCCACCCGGATATTCTCGAGCATCTCCCCCCCAAAAACCGGAGTCTGCCTACTGTATTGCTTTGTGCTCTCACCTCTGATTTCACTGGGGGCTGTCCCCCACCACCATCTCGCTCTCTCTGTCAAAGAGTTAACTTACAGCTCCAATTCATAAAGTTCCTTGTCATTCTTCCCTTTAACTTCCAGCTGAGTCTCCATCTGGAGCGCGGAACCCACCACGCTTACTAATTATGCCTGGGCTGCTAAGACCCACTCGAGAAGGTGTCTAGGGTGAGGCACCTTTCGCTATTCGAGAGGGCGCCTGCGGCCTACGTAAGTGGTGCAAACTTCTTGTCTTGAAGTTTGATTGGTCTTCCGCGTAAACCAAGCTACTCAGTCTCTTTTCTCCACCGAATTTTCCTACTGAGCTCTCCTCATACTATTATTCTTGACATCTCTGATTAGCATATAAATAGTCGCCTAGGCCATCTCTCCTTCGAATACCCTGGATCAGTTGGGGCTGGTCCCCGGCAGGTGGCGACCGAACAGGGACCTCAGGAGGCAATACTCAAAGAGCTGAGCAGACACGAACCACGCAATCAGCAGGCAATAAGCATGGAGCTCAGCAGTGACGAATCATGCTGCTCAACTGGCAATAATCAAGCACGTGACCAGGCAGGAATCACGCAGCTCAGCTGGCAATTGTCAAGCAGATGAGCCGACAGGAATCACGCAGCTCAGATGGCAATTGTCATGCAGATGAGCCGGCAGGAATCACGCAGCTCAGCAGGCCCTGATCACGTGACTCTGCAGGCACTGATCACGTGGCTGATCAAGTCCAGATCACGTGACTGAGCATGCACTGATCACGTGGCTATCATGCACTGATGACGTGACTGCGCATGCACTGATGACGTGGCTGATCGGGCACTGATCACATGGCTCATCATGCACTGATCACGTGTTTATCAGGCAATGATCAGTGACTGACAGGCGCTGATCATGGGACTGTGCACGCACTGATCACGTGGCTATCATGCACTGATCACGTGACTGCGCATGCACTGATGACGTGGCTGTTCGGGCACTGATCACGTGTTTATCAGGCAGTGATCAGTGACTGACAGGCGCTGATCAGGGGACTGTGCACGCACTGATCAGGTGGCTGATCAGGAACTGACCACCTGACCGCGCATGCAGTGATCACGTGGCTGGTCGTTCACTGATCACGTGTTTATCATACGGTGATCACGTGACTGAGAGGCGCTGATCACGTGACTGTGCCGTCAGTGATCACGTGGCTGAGCAGGCACTGATATCGTGACTGAGCATGCACTGATCATGTGCCGGGAGCCGGGGAGGCATTCCACTCTGGACAAAGGTCATGAGGAAGGAGGCTCGGCATACGCAAATGCGGGATCGAGCCTCAGGAGTCCACCCGGATATTCTCGAGCATCTCCCCCAAAAAAACCGGAGTCTGCCTACTGTATTGCTTTGTGCTCTCACCTCTGATTTCACTGGGGGCTGTCCCCCACCACCATCTCGCTCTCTCTGTCAAAGAGTTAACTTACAGCTCCAATTCATAAAGTTCCTTGTCATTCTTCCCTTTAACTTCCAGCTGAGTCTCCATCTGGAGCGCGGAACCCACCACGCTTACTAATTATGCCTGGGCTGCTAAGACCCACTCGAGAAGGTGTCTAGGGTGAGGCACCTTTCGCTATTCGAGAGGGCGCCTGCGGCCTACGTAAGTGGTGCAAACTTCTTGTCTTGAAGTTTGATTGGTCTTCCGCGTAAACCAAGCTACTCAGTCTCTTTTCTCCACCGAATTTTCCTACTGAGCTCTCCTCATACTATTATTCTTGACATCTCTGATTAGCATATAAATAGTCGCCTAGGCCATCTCTCCTTCGAATACCCTGGATCAGTTGGGGCTGGTCCCCGGCAGGTGGCGACCGAACAGGGACCTCAGGAGGCAATACTCAAAGAGCTGAGCAGACACGAACCACGCAATCAGCAGGCAATAAGCATGGAGCTCAGCAGTGACGAATCATGCTGCTCAACTGGCAATAATCAAGCACGTGACCAGGCAGGAATCACGCAGCTCAGCTGGCAATTGTCAAGCAGATGAGCCGACAGGAATCACGCAGCTCAGATGGCAATTGTCATGCAGATGAGCCGGCAGGAATCACGCAGCTCAGCAGGCCCTGATCACGTGACTCTGCAGGCACTGATCACGTGGCTGATCAAGTCCAGATCACGTGACTGAGCATGCACTGATCACGTGGCTATCATGCACTGATGACGTGACTGCGCATGCACTGATGACGTGGCTGATCGGGCACTGATCACATGGCTCATCATGCACTGATCACGTGTTTATCAGGCAATGATCAGTGACTGACAGGCGCTGATCATGGGACTGTGCACGCACTGATCACGTGGCTATCATGCACTGATCACGTGACTGCGCATGCACTGATGACGTGGCTGTTCGGGCACTGATCACGTGTTTATCAGGCAGTGATCAGTGACTGACAGGCGCTGATCAGGGGACTGTGCACGCACTGATCAGGTGGCTGATCAGGAACTGACCACCTGACCGCGCATGCAGTGATCACGTGGCTGGTCGTTCACTGATCACGTGTTTATCATACGGTGATCACGTGACTGAGAGGCGCTGATCACGTGACTGTGCCGTCAGTGATCACGTGGCTGAGCAGGCACTGATATCGTGACTGAGCATGCACTGATCATGTGCCGGGAGCCGGGGAGGCATTCCACTCTGGACAAAGGTCATGAGGAAGGAGGCTCGGCATACGCAAATGCGGGATCGAGCCTCAGGAGTCCACCCGGATATTCTCGAGCATCTCCCCCAAAAAAACCGGAGTCTGCCTACTGTATTGCTTTGTGCTCTCACCTCTGATTTCACTGGGGGCTGTCCCCCACCACCATCTCGCTCTCTCTGTCAAAGAGTTAACTTACAGCTCCAATTCATAAAGTTCCTTGTCATTCTTCCCTTTAACTTCCAGCTGAGTCTCCATCTGGAGCGCGGAACCCACCACGCTTACTAATTATGCCTGGGCTGCTAAGACCCACTCGAGAAGGTGTCTAGGGTGAGGCACCTTTCGCTATTCGAGAGGGCGCCTGCGGCCTACGTAAGTGGTGCAAACTTCTTGTCTTGAAGTTTGATTGGTCTTCCGCGTAAACCAAGCTACTCAGTCTCTTTTCTCCACCGAATTTTCCTACTGAGCTCTCCTCATACTATTATTCTTGACATCTCTGATTAGCATATAAATAGTCGCCTAGGCCATCTCTCCTTCGAATACCCTGGATCAGTTGGGGCTGGTCCCCGGCAGGTGGCGACCGAACAGGGACCTCAGGAGGCAATACTCAAAGAGCTGAGCAGACACGAACCACGCAATCAGCAGGCAATAAGCATGGAGCTCAGCAGTGACGAATCATGCTGCTCAACTGGCAATAATCAAGCACGTGACCAGGCAGGAATCACGCAGCTCAGCTGGCAATTGTCAAGCAGATGAGCCGACAGGAATCACGCAGCTCAGATGGCAATTGTCATGCAGATGAGCCGGCAGGAATCACGCAGCTCAGCAGGCCCTGATCACGTGACTCTGCAGGCACTGATCACGTGGCTGATCAAGTCCAGATCACGTGACTGAGCATGCACTGATCACGTGGCTATCATGCACTGATGACGTGACTGCGCATGCACTGATGACGTGGCTGATCGGGCACTGATCACATGGCTCATCATGCACTGATCACGTGTTTATCAGGCAATGATCAGTGACTGACAGGCGCTGATCATGGGACTGTGCACGCACTGATCACGTGGCTATCATGCACTGATCACGTGACTGCGCATGCACTGATGACGTGGCTGTTCGGGCACTGATCACGTGTTTATCAGGCAGTGATCAGTGACTGACAGGCGCTGATCAGGGGACTGTGCACGCACTGATCAGGTGGCTGATCAGGAACTGACCACCTGACCGCGCATGCAGTGATCACGTGGCTGGTCGTTCACTGATCACGTGTTTATCATACGGTGATCACGTGACTGAGAGGCGCTGATCACGTGACTGTGCCGTCAGTGATCACGTGGCTGAGCAGGCACTGATATCGTGACTGAGCATGCACTGATCATGTGCCGGGAGCCGGGGAGGCATTCCACTCTGGACAAAGGTCATGAGGAAGGAGGCTCGGCATACGCAAATGCGGGATCGAGCCTCAGGAGTCCACCCGGATATTCTCGAGCATCTCCCCCCAAAAAAACCGGAGTCTGCCTACTGTATTGCTTTGTGCTCTCACCTCTGATTTCACTGGGGGCTGTCCCCCACCACCATCTCGCTCTCTCTGTCAAAGAGTTAACTTACAGCTCCAATTCATAAAGTTCCTTGTCATTCTTCCCTTTAACTTCCAGCTGAGTCTCCATCTGGAGCGCGGAACCCACCACGCTTACTAATTATGCCTGGGCTGCTAAGACCCACTCGAGAAGGTGTCTAGGGTGAGGCACCTTTCGCTATTCGAGAGGGCGCCTGCGGCCTACGTAAGTGGTGCAAACTTCTTGTCTTGAAGTTTGATTGGTCTTCCGCGTAAACCAAGCTACTCAGTCTCTTTTCTCCACCGAATTTTCCTACTGAGCTCTCCTCATACTATTATTCTTGACATCTCTGATTAGCATATAAATAGTCGCCTAGGCCATCTCTCCTTCGAATACCCTGGATCAGTTGGGGCTGGTCCCCGGCAGGTGGCGACCGAACAGGGACCTCAGGAGGCAATACTCAAAGAGCTGAGCAGACACGAACCACGCAATCAGCAGGCAATAAGCATGGAGCTCAGCAGTGACGAATCATGCTGCTCAACTGGCAATAATCAAGCACGTGACCAGGCAGGAATCACGCAGCTCAGCTGGCAATTGTCAAGCAGATGAGCCGACAGGAATCACGCAGCTCAGATGGCAATTGTCATGCAGATGAGCCGGCAGGAATCACGCAGCTCAGCAGGCCCTGATCACGTGACTCTGCAGGCACTGATCACGTGGCTGATCAAGTCCAGATCACGTGACTGAGCATGCACTGATCACGTGGCTATCATGCACTGATGACGTGACTGCGCATGCACTGATGACGTGGCTGATCGGGCACTGATCACATGGCTCATCATGCACTGATCACGTGTTTATCAGGCAATGATCAGTGACTGACAGGCGCTGATCATGGGACTGTGCACGCACTGATCACGTGGCTATCATGCACTGATCACGTGACTGCGCATGCACTGATGACGTGGCTGTTCGGGCACTGATCACGTGTTTATCAGGCAGTGATCAGTGACTGACAGGCGCTGATCAGGGGACTGTGCACGCACTGATCAGGTGGCTGATCAGGAACTGACCACCTGACCGCGCATGCAGTGATCACGTGGCTGGTCGTTCACTGATCACGTGTTTATCATACGGTGATCACGTGACTGAGAGGCGCTGATCACGTGACTGTGCCGTCAGTGATCACGTGGCTGAGCAGGCACTGATATCGTGACTGAGCATGCACTGATCATGTGCCGGGAGCCGGGGAGGCATTCCACTCTGGACAAAGGTCATGAGGAAGGAGGCTCGGCATACGCAAATGCGGGATCGAGCCTCAGGAGTCCACCCGGATATTCTCGAGCATCTCCCCCCAAAAAACCGGAGTCTGCCTACTGTATTGCTTTGTGCTCTCACCTCTGATTTCACTGGGGGCTGTCCCCCACCACCATCTCGCTCTCTCTGTCAAAGAGTTAACTTACAGCTCCAATTCATAAAGTTCCTTGTCATTCTTCCCTTTAACTTCCAGCTGAGTCTCCATCTGGAGCGCGGAACCCACCACGCTTACTAATTATGCCTGGGCTGCTAAGACCCACTCGAGAAGGTGTCTAGGGTGAGGCACCTTTCGCTATTCGAGAGGGCGCCTGCGGCCTACGTAAGTGGTGCAAACTTCTTGTCTTGAAGTTTGATTGGTCTTCCGCGTAAACCAAGCTACTCAGTCTCTTTTCTCCACCGAATTTTCCTACTGAGCTCTCCTCATACTATTATTCTTGACATCTCTGATTAGCATATAAATAGTCGCCTAGGCCATCTCTCCTTCGAATACCCTGGATCAGTTGGGGCTGGTCCCCGGCAGGTGGCGACCGAACAGGGACCTCAGGAGGCAATACTCAAAGAGCTGAGCAGACACGAACCACGCAATCAGCAGGCAATAAGCATGGAGCTCAGCAGTGACGAATCATGCTGCTCAACTGGCAATAATCAAGCACGTGACCAGGCAGGAATCACGCAGCTCAGCTGGCAATTGTCAAGCAGATGAGCCGACAGGAATCACGCAGCTCAGATGGCAATTGTCATGCAGATGAGCCGGCAGGAATCACGCAGCTCAGCAGGCCCTGATCACGTGACTCTGCAGGCACTGATCACGTGGCTGATCAAGTCCAGATCACGTGACTGAGCATGCACTGATCACGTGGCTATCATGCACTGATGACGTGACTGCGCATGCACTGATGACGTGGCTGATCGGGCACTGATCACATGGCTCATCATGCACTGATCACGTGTTTATCAGGCAATGATCAGTGACTGACAGGCGCTGATCATGGGACTGTGCACGCACTGATCACGTGGCTATCATGCACTGATCACGTGACTGCGCATGCACTGATGACGTGGCTGTTCGGGCACTGATCACGTGTTTATCAGGCAGTGATCAGTGACTGACAGGCGCTGATCAGGGGACTGTGCACGCACTGATCAGGTGGCTGATCAGGAACTGACCACCTGACCGCGCATGCAGTGATCACGTGGCTGGTCGTTCACTGATCACGTGTTTATCATACGGTGATCACGTGACTGAGAGGCGCTGATCACGTGACTGTGCCGTCAGTGATCACGTGGCTGAGCAGGCACTGATATCGTGACTGAGCATGCACTGATCATGTGCCGGGAGCCGGGGAGGCATTCCACTCTGGACAAAGGTCATGAGGAAGGAGGCTCGGCATACGCAAATGCGGGATCGAGCCTCAGGAGTCCACCCGGATATTCTCGAGCATCTCCCCCCAAAAAAACCGGAGTCTGCCTACTGTATTGCTTTGTGCTCTCACCTCTGATTTCACTGGGGGCTGTCCCCCACCACCATCTCGCTCTCTCTGTCAAAGAGTTAACTTACAGCTCCAATTCATAAAGTTCCTTGTCATTCTTCCCTTTAACTTCCAGCTGAGTCTCCATCTGGAGCGCGGAACCCACCACGCTTACTAATTATGCCTGGGCTGCTAAGACCCACTCGAGAAGGTGTCTAGGGTGAGGCACCTTTCGCTATTCGAGAGGGCGCCTGCGGCCTACGTAAGTGGTGCAAACTTCTTGTCTTGAAGTTTGATTGGTCTTCCGCGTAAACCAAGCTACTCAGTCTCTTTTCTCCACCGAATTTTCCTACTGAGCTCTCCTCATACTATTATTCTTGACATCTCTGATTAGCATATAAATAGTCGCCTAGGCCATCTCTCCTTCGAATACCCTGGATCAGTTGGGGCTGGTCCCCGGCAGGTGGCGACCGAACAGGGACCTCAGGAGGCAATACTCAAAGAGCTGAGCAGACACGAACCACGCAATCAGCAGGCAATAAGCATGGAGCTCAGCAGTGACGAATCATGCTGCTCAACTGGCAATAATCAAGCACGTGACCAGGCAGGAATCACGCAGCTCAGCTGGCAATTGTCAAGCAGATGAGCCGACAGGAATCACGCAGCTCAGATGGCAATTGTCATGCAGATGAGCCGGCAGGAATCACGCAGCTCAGCAGGCCCTGATCACGTGACTCTGCAGGCACTGATCACGTGGCTGATCAAGTCCAGATCACGTGACTGAGCATGCACTGATCACGTGGCTATCATGCACTGATGACGTGACTGCGCATGCACTGATGACGTGGCTGATCGGGCACTGATCACATGGCTCATCATGCACTGATCACGTGTTTATCAGGCAATGATCAGTGACTGACAGGCGCTGATCATGGGACTGTGCACGCACTGATCACGTGGCTATCATGCACTGATCACGTGACTGCGCATGCACTGATGACGTGGCTGTTCGGGCACTGATCACGTGTTTATCAGGCAGTGATCAGTGACTGACAGGCGCTGATCAGGGGACTGTGCACGCACTGATCAGGTGGCTGATCAGGAACTGACCACCTGACCGCGCATGCAGTGATCACGTGGCTGGTCGTTCACTGATCACGTGTTTATCATACGGTGATCACGTGACTGAGAGGCGCTGATCACGTGACTGTGCCGTCAGTGATCACGTGGCTGAGCAGGCACTGATATCGTGACTGAGCATGCACTGATCATGTGCCGGGAGCCGGGGAGGCATTCCACTCTGGACAAAGGTCATGAGGAAGGAGGCTCGGCATACGCAAATGCGGGATCGAGCCTCAGGAGTCCACCCGGATATTCTCGAGCATCTCCCCCCAAAAAAACCGGAGTCTGCCTACTGTATTGCTTTGTGCTCTCACCTCTGATTTCACTGGGGGCTGTCCCCCACCACCATCTCGCTCTCTCTGTCAAAGAGTTAACTTACAGCTCCAATTCATAAAGTTCCTTGTCATTCTTCCCTTTAACTTCCAGCTGAGTCTCCATCTGGAGCGCGGAACCCACCACGCTTACTAATTATGCCTGGGCTGCTAAGACCCACTCGAGAAGGTGTCTAGGGTGAGGCACCTTTCGCTATTCGAGAGGGCGCCTGCGGCCTACGTAAGTGGTGCAAACTTCTTGTCTTGAAGTTTGATTGGTCTTCCGCGTAAACCAAGCTACTCAGTCTCTTTTCTCCACCGAATTTTCCTACTGAGCTCTCCTCATACTATTATTCTTGACATCTCTGATTAGCATATAAATAGTCGCCTAGGCCATCTCTCCTTCGAATACCCTGGATCAGTTGGGGCTGGTCCCCGGCAGGTGGCGACCGAACAGGGACCTCAGGAGGCAATACTCAAAGAGCTGAGCAGACACGAACCACGCAATCAGCAGGCAATAAGCATGGAGCTCAGCAGTGACGAATCATGCTGCTCAACTGGCAATAATCAAGCACGTGACCAGGCAGGAATCACGCAGCTCAGCTGGCAATTGTCAAGCAGATGAGCCGACAGGAATCACGCAGCTCAGATGGCAATTGTCATGCAGATGAGCCGGCAGGAATCACGCAGCTCAGCAGGCCCTGATCACGTGACTCTGCAGGCACTGATCACGTGGCTGATCAAGTCCAGATCACGTGACTGAGCATGCACTGATCACGTGGCTATCATGCACTGATGACGTGACTGCGCATGCACTGATGACGTGGCTGATCGGGCACTGATCACATGGCTCATCATGCACTGATCACGTGTTTATCAGGCAATGATCAGTGACTGACAGGCGCTGATCATGGGACTGTGCACGCACTGATCACGTGGCTATCATGCACTGATCACGTGACTGCGCATGCACTGATGACGTGGCTGTTCGGGCACTGATCACGTGTTTATCAGGCAGTGATCAGTGACTGACAGGCGCTGATCAGGGGACTGTGCACGCACTGATCAGGTGGCTGATCAGGAACTGACCACCTGACCGCGCATGCAGTGATCACGTGGCTGGTCGTTCACTGATCACGTGTTTATCATACGGTGATCACGTGACTGAGAGGCGCTGATCACGTGACTGTGCCGTCAGTGATCACGTGGCTGAGCAGGCACTGATATCGTGACTGAGCATGCACTGATCATGTGCCGGGAGCCGGGGAGGCATTCCACTCTGGACAAAGGTCATGAGGAAGGAGGCTCGGCATACGCAAATGCGGGATCGAGCCTCAGGAGTCCACCCGGATATTCTCGAGCATCTCCCCCCAAAAAAACCGGAGTCTGCCTACTGTATTGCTTTGTGCTCTCACCTCTGATTTCACTGGGGGCTGTCCCCCACCACCATCTCGCTCTCTCTGTCAAAGAGTTAACTTACAGCTCCAATTCATAAAGTTCCTTGTCATTCTTCCCTTTAACTTCCAGCTGAGTCTCCATCTGGAGCGCGGAACCCACCACGCTTACTAATTATGCCTGGGCTGCTAAGACCCACTCGAGAAGGTGTCTAGGGTGAGGCACCTTTCGCTATTCGAGAGGGCGCCTGCGGCCTACGTAAGTGGTGCAAACTTCTTGTCTTGAAGTTTGATTGGTCTTCCGCGTAAACCAAGCTACTCAGTCTCTTTTCTCCACCGAATTTTCCTACTGAGCTCTCCTCATACTATTATTCTTGACATCTCTGATTAGCATATAAATAGTCGCCTAGGCCATCTCTCCTTCGAATACCCTGGATCAGTTGGGGCTGGTCCCCGGCAGGTGGCGACCGAACAGGGACCTCAGGAGGCAATACTCAAAGAGCTGAGCAGACACGAACCACGCAATCAGCAGGCAATAAGCATGGAGCTCAGCAGTGACGAATCATGCTGCTCAACTGGCAATAATCAAGCACGTGACCAGGCAGGAATCACGCAGCTCAGCTGGCAATTGTCAAGCAGATGAGCCGACAGGAATCACGCAGCTCAGATGGCAATTGTCATGCAGATGAGCCGGCAGGAATCACGCAGCTCAGCAGGCCCTGATCACGTGACTCTGCAGGCACTGATCACGTGGCTGATCAAGTCCAGATCACGTGACTGAGCATGCACTGATCACGTGGCTATCATGCACTGATGACGTGACTGCGCATGCACTGATGACGTGGCTGATCGGGCACTGATCACATGGCTCATCATGCACTGATCACGTGTTTATCAGGCAATGATCAGTGACTGACAGGCGCTGATCATGGGACTGTGCACGCACTGATCACGTGGCTATCATGCACTGATCACGTGACTGCGCATGCACTGATGACGTGGCTGTTCGGGCACTGATCACGTGTTTATCAGGCAGTGATCAGTGACTGACAGGCGCTGATCAGGGGACTGTGCACGCACTGATCAGGTGGCTGATCAGGAACTGACCACCTGACCGCGCATGCAGTGATCACGTGGCTGGTCGTTCACTGATCACGTGTTTATCATACGGTGATCACGTGACTGAGAGGCGCTGATCACGTGACTGTGCCGTCAGTGATCACGTGGCTGAGCAGGCACTGATATCGTGACTGAGCATGCACTGATCATGTGCCGGGAGCCGGGGAGGCATTCCACTCTGGACAAAGGTCATGAGGAAGGAGGCTCGGCATACGCAAATGCGGGATCGAGCCTCAGGAGTCCACCCGGATATTCTCGAGCATCTCCCCCAAAAAAACCGGAGTCTGCCTACTGTATTGCTTTGTGCTCTCACCTCTGATTTCACTGGGGGCTGTCCCCCACCACCATCTCGCTCTCTCTGTCAAAGAGTTAACTTACAGCTCCAATTCATAAAGTTCCTTGTCATTCTTCCCTTTAACTTCCAGCTGAGTCTCCATCTGGAGCGCGGAACCCACCACGCTTACTAATTATGCCTGGGCTGCTAAGACCCACTCGAGAAGGTGTCTAGGGTGAGGCACCTTTCGCTATTCGAGAGGGCGCCTGCGGCCTACGTAAGTGGTGCAAACTTCTTGTCTTGAAGTTTGATTGGTCTTCCGCGTAAACCAAGCTACTCAGTCTCTTTTCTCCACCGAATTTTCCTACTGAGCTCTCCTCATACTATTATTCTTGACATCTCTGATTAGCATATAAATAGTCGCCTAGGCCATCTCTCCTTCGAATACCCTGGATCAGTTGGGGCTGGTCCCCGGCAGGTGGCGACCGAACAGGGACCTCAGGAGGCAATACTCAAAGAGCTGAGCAGACACGAACCACGCAATCAGCAGGCAATAAGCATGGAGCTCAGCAGTGACGAATCATGCTGCTCAACTGGCAATAATCAAGCACGTGACCAGGCAGGAATCACGCAGCTCAGCTGGCAATTGTCAAGCAGATGAGCCGACAGGAATCACGCAGCTCAGATGGCAATTGTCATGCAGATGAGCCGGCAGGAATCACGCAGCTCAGCAGGCCCTGATCACGTGACTCTGCAGGCACTGATCACGTGGCTGATCAAGTCCAGATCACGTGACTGAGCATGCACTGATCACGTGGCTATCATGCACTGATGACGTGACTGCGCATGCACTGATGACGTGGCTGATCGGGCACTGATCACATGGCTCATCATGCACTGATCACGTGTTTATCAGGCAATGATCAGTGACTGACAGGCGCTGATCATGGGACTGTGCACGCACTGATCACGTGGCTATCATGCACTGATCACGTGACTGCGCATGCACTGATGACGTGGCTGTTCGGGCACTGATCACGTGTTTATCAGGCAGTGATCAGTGACTGACAGGCGCTGATCAGGGGACTGTGCACGCACTGATCAGGTGGCTGATCAGGAACTGACCACCTGACCGCGCATGCAGTGATCACGTGGCTGGTCGTTCACTGATCACGTGTTTATCATACGGTGATCACGTGACTGAGAGGCGCTGATCACGTGACTGTGCCGTCAGTGATCACGTGGCTGAGCAGGCACTGATATCGTGACTGAGCATGCACTGATCATGTGCCGGGAGCCGGGGAGGCATTCCACTCTGGACAAAGGTCATGAGGAAGGAGGCTCGGCATACGCAAATGCGGGATCGAGCCTCAGGAGTCCACCCGGATATTCTCGAGCATCTCCCCCCAAAAAAACCGGAGTCTGCCTACTGTATTGCTTTGTGCTCTCACCTCTGATTTCACTGGGGGCTGTCCCCCACCACCATCTCGCTCTCTCTGTCAAAGAGTTAACTTACAGCTCCAATTCATAAAGTTCCTTGTCATTCTTCCCTTTAACTTCCAGCTGAGTCTCCATCTGGAGCGCGGAACCCACCACGCTTACTAATTATGCCTGGGCTGCTAAGACCCACTCGAGAAGGTGTCTAGGGTGAGGCACCTTTCGCTATTCGAGAGGGCGCCTGCGGCCTACGTAAGTGGTGCAAACTTCTTGTCTTGAAGTTTGATTGGTCTTCCGCGTAAACCAAGCTACTCAGTCTCTTTTCTCCACCGAATTTTCCTACTGAGCTCTCCTCATACTATTATTCTTGACATCTCTGATTAGCATATAAATAGTCGCCTAGGCCATCTCTCCTTCGAATACCCTGGATCAGTTGGGGCTGGTCCCCGGCAGGTGGCGACCGAACAGGGACCTCAGGAGGCAATACTCAAAGAGCTGAGCAGACACGAACCACGCAATCAGCAGGCAATAAGCATGGAGCTCAGCAGTGACGAATCATGCTGCTCAACTGGCAATAATCAAGCACGTGACCAGGCAGGAATCACGCAGCTCAGCTGGCAATTGTCAAGCAGATGAGCCGACAGGAATCACGCAGCTCAGATGGCAATTGTCATGCAGATGAGCCGGCAGGAATCACGCAGCTCAGCAGGCCCTGATCACGTGACTCTGCAGGCACTGATCACGTGGCTGATCAAGTCCAGATCACGTGACTGAGCATGCACTGATCACGTGGCTATCATGCACTGATGACGTGACTGCGCATGCACTGATGACGTGGCTGATCGGGCACTGATCACATGGCTCATCATGCACTGATCACGTGTTTATCAGGCAATGATCAGTGACTGACAGGCGCTGATCATGGGACTGTGCACGCACTGATCACGTGGCTATCATGCACTGATCACGTGACTGCGCATGCACTGATGACGTGGCTGTTCGGGCACTGATCACGTGTTTATCAGGCAGTGATCAGTGACTGACAGGCGCTGATCAGGGGACTGTGCACGCACTGATCAGGTGGCTGATCAGGAACTGACCACCTGACCGCGCATGCAGTGATCACGTGGCTGGTCGTTCACTGATCACGTGTTTATCATACGGTGATCACGTGACTGAGAGGCGCTGATCACGTGACTGTGCCGTCAGTGATCACGTGGCTGAGCAGGCACTGATATCGTGACTGAGCATGCACTGATCATGTGCCGGGAGCCGGGGAGGCATTCCACTCTGGACAAAGGTCATGAGGAAGGAGGCTCGGCATACGCAAATGCGGGATCGAGCCTCAGGAGTCCACCCGGATATTCTCGAGCATCTCCCCCCAAAAAACCGGAGTCTGCCTACTGTATTGCTTTGTGCTCTCACCTCTGATTTCACTGGGGGCTGTCCCCCACCACCATCTCGCTCTCTCTGTCAAAGAGTTAACTTACAGCTCCAATTCATAAAGTTCCTTGTCATTCTTCCCTTTAACTTCCAGCTGAGTCTCCATCTGGAGCGCGGAACCCACCACGCTTACTAATTATGCCTGGGCTGCTAAGACCCACTCGAGAAGGTGTCTAGGGTGAGGCACCTTTCGCTATTCGAGAGGGCGCCTGCGGCCTACGTAAGTGGTGCAAACTTCTTGTCTTGAAGTTTGATTGGTCTTCCGCGTAAACCAAGCTACTCAGTCTCTTTTCTCCACCGAATTTTCCTACTGAGCTCTCCTCATACTATTATTCTTGACATCTCTGATTAGCATATAAATAGTCGCCTAGGCCATCTCTCCTTCGAATACCCTGGATCAGTTGGGGCTGGTCCCCGGCAGGTGGCGACCGAACAGGGACCTCAGGAGGCAATACTCAAAGAGCTGAGCAGACACGAACCACGCAATCAGCAGGCAATAAGCATGGAGCTCAGCAGTGACGAATCATGCTGCTCAACTGGCAATAATCAAGCACGTGACCAGGCAGGAATCACGCAGCTCAGCTGGCAATTGTCAAGCAGATGAGCCGACAGGAATCACGCAGCTCAGATGGCAATTGTCATGCAGATGAGCCGGCAGGAATCACGCAGCTCAGCAGGCCCTGATCACGTGACTCTGCAGGCACTGATCACGTGGCTGATCAAGTCCAGATCACGTGACTGAGCATGCACTGATCACGTGGCTATCATGCACTGATGACGTGACTGCGCATGCACTGATGACGTGGCTGATCGGGCACTGATCACATGGCTCATCATGCACTGATCACGTGTTTATCAGGCAATGATCAGTGACTGACAGGCGCTGATCATGGGACTGTGCACGCACTGATCACGTGGCTATCATGCACTGATCACGTGACTGCGCATGCACTGATGACGTGGCTGTTCGGGCACTGATCACGTGTTTATCAGGCAGTGATCAGTGACTGACAGGCGCTGATCAGGGGACTGTGCACGCACTGATCAGGTGGCTGATCAGGAACTGACCACCTGACCGCGCATGCAGTGATCACGTGGCTGGTCGTTCACTGATCACGTGTTTATCATACGGTGATCACGTGACTGAGAGGCGCTGATCACGTGACTGTGCCGTCAGTGATCACGTGGCTGAGCAGGCACTGATATCGTGACTGAGCATGCACTGATCATGTGCCGGGAGCCGGGGAGGCATTCCACTCTGGACAAAGGTCATGAGGAAGGAGGCTCGGCATACGCAAATGCGGGATCGAGCCTCAGGAGTCCACCCGGATATTCTCGAGCATCTCCCCCCAAAAAAACCGGAGTCTGCCTACTGTATTGCTTTGTGCTCTCACCTCTGATTTCACTGGGGGCTGTCCCCCACCACCATCTCGCTCTCTCTGTCAAAGAGTTAACTTACAGCTCCAATTCATAAAGTTCCTTGTCATTCTTCCCTTTAACTTCCAGCTGAGTCTCCATCTGGAGCGCGGAACCCACCACGCTTACTAATTATGCCTGGGCTGCTAAGACCCACTCGAGAAGGTGTCTAGGGTGAGGCACCTTTCGCTATTCGAGAGGGCGCCTGCGGCCTACGTAAGTGGTGCAAACTTCTTGTCTTGAAGTTTGATTGGTCTTCCGCGTAAACCAAGCTACTCAGTCTCTTTTCTCCACCGAATTTTCCTACTGAGCTCTCCTCATACTATTATTCTTGACATCTCTGATTAGCATATAAATAGTCGCCTAGGCCATCTCTCCTTCGAATACCCTGGATCAGTTGGGGCTGGTCCCCGGCAGGTGGCGACCGAACAGGGACCTCAGGAGGCAATACTCAAAGAGCTGAGCAGACACGAACCACGCAATCAGCAGGCAATAAGCATGGAGCTCAGCAGTGACGAATCATGCTGCTCAACTGGCAATAATCAAGCACGTGACCAGGCAGGAATCACGCAGCTCAGCTGGCAATTGTCAAGCAGATGAGCCGACAGGAATCACGCAGCTCAGATGGCAATTGTCATGCAGATGAGCCGGCAGGAATCACGCAGCTCAGCAGGCCCTGATCACGTGACTCTGCAGGCACTGATCACGTGGCTGATCAAGTCCAGATCACGTGACTGAGCATGCACTGATCACGTGGCTATCATGCACTGATGACGTGACTGCGCATGCACTGATGACGTGGCTGATCGGGCACTGATCACATGGCTCATCATGCACTGATCACGTGTTTATCAGGCAATGATCAGTGACTGACAGGCGCTGATCATGGGACTGTGCACGCACTGATCACGTGGCTATCATGCACTGATCACGTGACTGCGCATGCACTGATGACGTGGCTGTTCGGGCACTGATCACGTGTTTATCAGGCAGTGATCAGTGACTGACAGGCGCTGATCAGGGGACTGTGCACGCACTGATCAGGTGGCTGATCAGGAACTGACCACCTGACCGCGCATGCAGTGATCACGTGGCTGGTCGTTCACTGATCACGTGTTTATCATACGGTGATCACGTGACTGAGAGGCGCTGATCACGTGACTGTGCCGTCAGTGATCACGTGGCTGAGCAGGCACTGATATCGTGACTGAGCATGCACTGATCATGTGCCGGGAGCCGGGGAGGCATTCCACTCTGGACAAAGGTCATGAGGAAGGAGGCTCGGCATACGCAAATGCGGGATCGAGCCTCAGGAGTCCACCCGGATATTCTCGAGCATCTCCCCCCAAAAAACCGGAGTCTGCCTACTGTATTGCTTTGTGCTCTCACCTCTGATTTCACTGGGGGCTGTCCCCCACCACCATCTCGCTCTCTCTGTCAAAGAGTTAACTTACAGCTCCAATTCATAAAGTTCCTTGTCATTCTTCCCTTTAACTTCCAGCTGAGTCTCCATCTGGAGCGCGGAACCCACCACGCTTACTAATTATGCCTGGGCTGCTAAGACCCACTCGAGAAGGTGTCTAGGGTGAGGCACCTTTCGCTATTCGAGAGGGCGCCTGCGGCCTACGTAAGTGGTGCAAACTTCTTGTCTTGAAGTTTGATTGGTCTTCCGCGTAAACCAAGCTACTCAGTCTCTTTTCTCCACCGAATTTTCCTACTGAGCTCTCCTCATACTATTATTCTTGACATCTCTGATTAGCATATAAATAGTCGCCTAGGCCATCTCTCCTTCGAATACCCTGGATCAGTTGGGGCTGGTCCCCGGCAGGTGGCGACCGAACAGGGACCTCAGGAGGCAATACTCAAAGAGCTGAGCAGACACGAACCACGCAATCAGCAGGCAATAAGCATGGAGCTCAGCAGTGACGAATCATGCTGCTCAACTGGCAATAATCAAGCACGTGACCAGGCAGGAATCACGCAGCTCAGCTGGCAATTGTCAAGCAGATGAGCCGACAGGAATCACGCAGCTCAGATGGCAATTGTCATGCAGATGAGCCGGCAGGAATCACGCAGCTCAGCAGGCCCTGATCACGTGACTCTGCAGGCACTGATCACGTGGCTGATCAAGTCCAGATCACGTGACTGAGCATGCACTGATCACGTGGCTATCATGCACTGATGACGTGACTGCGCATGCACTGATGACGTGGCTGATCGGGCACTGATCACATGGCTCATCATGCACTGATCACGTGTTTATCAGGCAATGATCAGTGACTGACAGGCGCTGATCATGGGACTGTGCACGCACTGATCACGTGGCTATCATGCACTGATCACGTGACTGCGCATGCACTGATGACGTGGCTGTTCGGGCACTGATCACGTGTTTATCAGGCAGTGATCAGTGACTGACAGGCGCTGATCAGGGGACTGTGCACGCACTGATCAGGTGGCTGATCAGGAACTGACCACCTGACCGCGCATGCAGTGATCACGTGGCTGGTCGTTCACTGATCACGTGTTTATCATACGGTGATCACGTGACTGAGAGGCGCTGATCACGTGACTGTGCCGTCAGTGATCACGTGGCTGAGCAGGCACTGATATCGTGACTGAGCATGCACTGATCATGTGCCGGGAGCCGGGGAGGCATTCCACTCTGGACAAAGGTCATGAGGAAGGAGGCTCGGCATACGCAAATGCGGGATCGAGCCTCAGGAGTCCACCCGGATATTCTCGAGCATCTCCCCCCAAAAAAACCGGAGTCTGCCTACTGTATTGCTTTGTGCTCTCACCTCTGATTTCACTGGGGGCTGTCCCCCACCACCATCTCGCTCTCTCTGTCAAAGAGTTAACTTACAGCTCCAATTCATAAAGTTCCTTGTCATTCTTCCCTTTAACTTCCAGCTGAGTCTCCATCTGGAGCGCGGAACCCACCACGCTTACTAATTATGCCTGGGCTGCTAAGACCCACTCGAGAAGGTGTCTAGGGTGAGGCACCTTTCGCTATTCGAGAGGGCGCCTGCGGCCTACGTAAGTGGTGCAAACTTCTTGTCTTGAAGTTTGATTGGTCTTCCGCGTAAACCAAGCTACTCAGTCTCTTTTCTCCACCGAATTTTCCTACTGAGCTCTCCTCATACTATTATTCTTGACATCTCTGATTAGCATATAAATAGTCGCCTAGGCCATCTCTCCTTCGAATACCCTGGATCAGTTGGGGCTGGTCCCCGGCAGGTGGCGACCGAACAGGGACCTCAGGAGGCAATACTCAAAGAGCTGAGCAGACACGAACCACGCAATCAGCAGGCAATAAGCATGGAGCTCAGCAGTGACGAATCATGCTGCTCAACTGGCAATAATCAAGCACGTGACCAGGCAGGAATCACGCAGCTCAGCTGGCAATTGTCAAGCAGATGAGCCGACAGGAATCACGCAGCTCAGATGGCAATTGTCATGCAGATGAGCCGGCAGGAATCACGCAGCTCAGCAGGCCCTGATCACGTGACTCTGCAGGCACTGATCACGTGGCTGATCAAGTCCAGATCACGTGACTGAGCATGCACTGATCACGTGGCTATCATGCACTGATGACGTGACTGCGCATGCACTGATGACGTGGCTGATCGGGCACTGATCACATGGCTCATCATGCACTGATCACGTGTTTATCAGGCAATGATCAGTGACTGACAGGCGCTGATCATGGGACTGTGCACGCACTGATCACGTGGCTATCATGCACTGATCACGTGACTGCGCATGCACTGATGACGTGGCTGTTCGGGCACTGATCACGTGTTTATCAGGCAGTGATCAGTGACTGACAGGCGCTGATCAGGGGACTGTGCACGCACTGATCAGGTGGCTGATCAGGAACTGACCACCTGACCGCGCATGCAGTGATCACGTGGCTGGTCGTTCACTGATCACGTGTTTATCATACGGTGATCACGTGACTGAGAGGCGCTGATCACGTGACTGTGCCGTCAGTGATCACGTGGCTGAGCAGGCACTGATATCGTGACTGAGCATGCACTGATCATGTGCCGGGAGCCGGGGAGGCATTCCACTCTGGACAAAGGTCATGAGGAAGGAGGCTCGGCATACGCAAATGCGGGATCGAGCCTCAGGAGTCCACCCGGATATTCTCGAGCATCTCCCCCCCAAAAAACCGGAGTCTGCCTACTGTATTGCTTTGTGCTCTCACCTCTGATTTCACTGGGGGCTGTCCCCCACCACCATCTCGCTCTCTCTGTCAAAGAGTTAACTTACAGCTCCAATTCATAAAGTTCCTTGTCATTCTTCCCTTTAACTTCCAGCTGAGTCTCCATCTGGAGCGCGGAACCCACCACGCTTACTAATTATGCCTGGGCTGCTAAGACCCACTCGAGAAGGTGTCTAGGGTGAGGCACCTTTCGCTATTCGAGAGGGCGCCTGCGGCCTACGTAAGTGGTGCAAACTTCTTGTCTTGAAGTTTGATTGGTCTTCCGCGTAAACCAAGCTACTCAGTCTCTTTTCTCCACCGAATTTTCCTACTGAGCTCTCCTCATACTATTATTCTTGACATCTCTGATTAGCATATAAATAGTCGCCTAGGCCATCTCTCCTTCGAATACCCTGGATCAGTTGGGGCTGGTCCCCGGCAGGTGGCGACCGAACAGGGACCTCAGGAGGCAATACTCAAAGAGCTGAGCAGACACGAACCACGCAATCAGCAGGCAATAAGCATGGAGCTCAGCAGTGACGAATCATGCTGCTCAACTGGCAATAATCAAGCACGTGACCAGGCAGGAATCACGCAGCTCAGCTGGCAATTGTCAAGCAGATGAGCCGACAGGAATCACGCAGCTCAGATGGCAATTGTCATGCAGATGAGCCGGCAGGAATCACGCAGCTCAGCAGGCCCTGATCACGTGACTCTGCAGGCACTGATCACGTGGCTGATCAAGTCCAGATCACGTGACTGAGCATGCACTGATCACGTGGCTATCATGCACTGATGACGTGACTGCGCATGCACTGATGACGTGGCTGATCGGGCACTGATCACATGGCTCATCATGCACTGATCACGTGTTTATCAGGCAATGATCAGTGACTGACAGGCGCTGATCATGGGACTGTGCACGCACTGATCACGTGGCTATCATGCACTGATCACGTGACTGCGCATGCACTGATGACGTGGCTGTTCGGGCACTGATCACGTGTTTATCAGGCAGTGATCAGTGACTGACAGGCGCTGATCAGGGGACTGTGCACGCACTGATCAGGTGGCTGATCAGGAACTGACCACCTGACCGCGCATGCAGTGATCACGTGGCTGGTCGTTCACTGATCACGTGTTTATCATACGGTGATCACGTGACTGAGAGGCGCTGATCACGTGACTGTGCCGTCAGTGATCACGTGGCTGAGCAGGCACTGATATCGTGACTGAGCATGCACTGATCATGTGCCGGGAGCCGGGGAGGCATTCCACTCTGGACAAAGGTCATGAGGAAGGAGGCTCGGCATACGCAAATGCGGGATCGAGCCTCAGGAGTCCACCCGGATATTCTCGAGCATCTCCCCCAAAAAAACCGGAGTCTGCCTACTGTATTGCTTTGTGCTCTCACCTCTGATTTCACTGGGGGCTGTCCCCCACCACCATCTCGCTCTCTCTGTCAAAGAGTTAACTTACAGCTCCAATTCATAAAGTTCCTTGTCATTCTTCCCTTTAACTTCCAGCTGAGTCTCCATCTGGAGCGCGGAACCCACCACGCTTACTAATTATGCCTGGGCTGCTAAGACCCACTCGAGAAGGTGTCTAGGGTGAGGCACCTTTCGCTATTCGAGAGGGCGCCTGCGGCCTACGTAAGTGGTGCAAACTTCTTGTCTTGAAGTTTGATTGGTCTTCCGCGTAAACCAAGCTACTCAGTCTCTTTTCTCCACCGAATTTTCCTACTGAGCTCTCCTCATACTATTATTCTTGACATCTCTGATTAGCATATAAATAGTCGCCTAGGCCATCTCTCCTTCGAATACCCTGGATCAGTTGGGGCTGGTCCCCGGCAGGTGGCGACCGAACAGGGACCTCAGGAGGCAATACTCAAAGAGCTGAGCAGACACGAACCACGCAATCAGCAGGCAATAAGCATGGAGCTCAGCAGTGACGAATCATGCTGCTCAACTGGCAATAATCAAGCACGTGACCAGGCAGGAATCACGCAGCTCAGCTGGCAATTGTCAAGCAGATGAGCCGACAGGAATCACGCAGCTCAGATGGCAATTGTCATGCAGATGAGCCGGCAGGAATCACGCAGCTCAGCAGGCCCTGATCACGTGACTCTGCAGGCACTGATCACGTGGCTGATCAAGTCCAGATCACGTGACTGAGCATGCACTGATCACGTGGCTATCATGCACTGATGACGTGACTGCGCATGCACTGATGACGTGGCTGATCGGGCACTGATCACATGGCTCATCATGCACTGATCACGTGTTTATCAGGCAATGATCAGTGACTGACAGGCGCTGATCATGGGACTGTGCACGCACTGATCACGTGGCTATCATGCACTGATCACGTGACTGCGCATGCACTGATGACGTGGCTGTTCGGGCACTGATCACGTGTTTATCAGGCAGTGATCAGTGACTGACAGGCGCTGATCAGGGGACTGTGCACGCACTGATCAGGTGGCTGATCAGGAACTGACCACCTGACCGCGCATGCAGTGATCACGTGGCTGGTCGTTCACTGATCACGTGTTTATCATACGGTGATCACGTGACTGAGAGGCGCTGATCACGTGACTGTGCCGTCAGTGATCACGTGGCTGAGCAGGCACTGATATCGTGACTGAGCATGCACTGATCATGTGCCGGGAGCCGGGGAGGCATTCCACTCTGGACAAAGGTCATGAGGAAGGAGGCTCGGCATACGCAAATGCGGGATCGAGCCTCAGGAGTCCACCCGGATATTCTCGAGCATCTCCCCCCCAAAAACCGGAGTCTGCCTACTGTATTGCTTTGTGCTCTCACCTCTGATTTCACTGGGGGCTGTCCCCCACCACCATCTCGCTCTCTCTGTCAAAGAGTTAACTTACAGCTCCAATTCATAAAGTTCCTTGTCATTCTTCCCTTTAACTTCCAGCTGAGTCTCCATCTGGAGCGCGGAACCCACCACGCTTACTAATTATGCCTGGGCTGCTAAGACCCACTCGAGAAGGTGTCTAGGGTGAGGCACCTTTCGCTATTCGAGAGGGCGCCTGCGGCCTACGTAAGTGGTGCAAACTTCTTGTCTTGAAGTTTGATTGGTCTTCCGCGTAAACCAAGCTACTCAGTCTCTTTTCTCCACCGAATTTTCCTACTGAGCTCTCCTCATACTATTATTCTTGACATCTCTGATTAGCATATAAATAGTCGCCTAGGCCATCTCTCCTTCGAATACCCTGGATCAGTTGGGGCTGGTCCCCGGCAGGTGGCGACCGAACAGGGACCTCAGGAGGCAATACTCAAAGAGCTGAGCAGACACGAACCACGCAATCAGCAGGCAATAAGCATGGAGCTCAGCAGTGACGAATCATGCTGCTCAACTGGCAATAATCAAGCACGTGACCAGGCAGGAATCACGCAGCTCAGCTGGCAATTGTCAAGCAGATGAGCCGACAGGAATCACGCAGCTCAGATGGCAATTGTCATGCAGATGAGCCGGCAGGAATCACGCAGCTCAGCAGGCCCTGATCACGTGACTCTGCAGGCACTGATCACGTGGCTGATCAAGTCCAGATCACGTGACTGAGCATGCACTGATCACGTGGCTATCATGCACTGATGACGTGACTGCGCATGCACTGATGACGTGGCTGATCGGGCACTGATCACATGGCTCATCATGCACTGATCACGTGTTTATCAGGCAATGATCAGTGACTGACAGGCGCTGATCATGGGACTGTGCACGCACTGATCACGTGGCTATCATGCACTGATCACGTGACTGCGCATGCACTGATGACGTGGCTGTTCGGGCACTGATCACGTGTTTATCAGGCAGTGATCAGTGACTGACAGGCGCTGATCAGGGGACTGTGCACGCACTGATCAGGTGGCTGATCAGGAACTGACCACCTGACCGCGCATGCAGTGATCACGTGGCTGGTCGTTCACTGATCACGTGTTTATCATACGGTGATCACGTGACTGAGAGGCGCTGATCACGTGACTGTGCCGTCAGTGATCACGTGGCTGAGCAGGCACTGATATCGTGACTGAGCATGCACTGATCATGTGCCGGGAGCCGGGGAGGCATTCCACTCTGGACAAAGGTCATGAGGAAGGAGGCTCGGCATACGCAAATGCGGGATCGAGCCTCAGGAGTCCACCCGGATATTCTCGAGCATCTCCCCCCAAAAAACCGGAGTCTGCCTACTGTATTGCTTTGTGCTCTCACCTCTGATTTCACTGGGGGCTGTCCCCCACCACCATCTCGCTCTCTCTGTCAAAGAGTTAACTTACAGCTCCAATTCATAAAGTTCCTTGTCATTCTTCCCTTTAACTTCCAGCTGAGTCTCCATCTGGAGCGCGGAACCCACCACGCTTACTAATTATGCCTGGGCTGCTAAGACCCACTCGAGAAGGTGTCTAGGGTGAGGCACCTTTCGCTATTCGAGAGGGCGCCTGCGGCCTACGTAAGTGGTGCAAACTTCTTGTCTTGAAGTTTGATTGGTCTTCCGCGTAAACCAAGCTACTCAGTCTCTTTTCTCCACCGAATTTTCCTACTGAGCTCTCCTCATACTATTATTCTTGACATCTCTGATTAGCATATAAATAGTCGCCTAGGCCATCTCTCCTTCGAATACCCTGGATCAGTTGGGGCTGGTCCCCGGCAGGTGGCGACCGAACAGGGACCTCAGGAGGCAATACTCAAAGAGCTGAGCAGACACGAACCACGCAATCAGCAGGCAATAAGCATGGAGCTCAGCAGTGACGAATCATGCTGCTCAACTGGCAATAATCAAGCACGTGACCAGGCAGGAATCACGCAGCTCAGCTGGCAATTGTCAAGCAGATGAGCCGACAGGAATCACGCAGCTCAGATGGCAATTGTCATGCAGATGAGCCGGCAGGAATCACGCAGCTCAGCAGGCCCTGATCACGTGACTCTGCAGGCACTGATCACGTGGCTGATCAAGTCCAGATCACGTGACTGAGCATGCACTGATCACGTGGCTATCATGCACTGATGACGTGACTGCGCATGCACTGATGACGTGGCTGATCGGGCACTGATCACATGGCTCATCATGCACTGATCACGTGTTTATCAGGCAATGATCAGTGACTGACAGGCGCTGATCATGGGACTGTGCACGCACTGATCACGTGGCTATCATGCACTGATCACGTGACTGCGCATGCACTGATGACGTGGCTGTTCGGGCACTGATCACGTGTTTATCAGGCAGTGATCAGTGACTGACAGGCGCTGATCAGGGGACTGTGCACGCACTGATCAGGTGGCTGATCAGGAACTGACCACCTGACCGCGCATGCAGTGATCACGTGGCTGGTCGTTCACTGATCACGTGTTTATCATACGGTGATCACGTGACTGAGAGGCGCTGATCACGTGACTGTGCCGTCAGTGATCACGTGGCTGAGCAGGCACTGATATCGTGACTGAGCATGCACTGATCATGTGCCGGGAGCCGGGGAGGCATTCCACTCTGGACAAAGGTCATGAGGAAGGAGGCTCGGCATACGCAAATGCGGGATCGAGCCTCAGGAGTCCACCCGGATATTCTCGAGCATCTCCCCCCAAAAAAACCGGAGTCTGCCTACTGTATTGCTTTGTGCTCTCACCTCTGATTTCACTGGGGGCTGTCCCCCACCACCATCTCGCTCTCTCTGTCAAAGAGTTAACTTACAGCTCCAATTCATAAAGTTCCTTGTCATTCTTCCCTTTAACTTCCAGCTGAGTCTCCATCTGGAGCGCGGAACCCACCACGCTTACTAATTATGCCTGGGCTGCTAAGACCCACTCGAGAAGGTGTCTAGGGTGAGGCACCTTTCGCTATTCGAGAGGGCGCCTGCGGCCTACGTAAGTGGTGCAAACTTCTTGTCTTGAAGTTTGATTGGTCTTCCGCGTAAACCAAGCTACTCAGTCTCTTTTCTCCACCGAATTTTCCTACTGAGCTCTCCTCATACTATTATTCTTGACATCTCTGATTAGCATATAAATAGTCGCCTAGGCCATCTCTCCTTCGAATACCCTGGATCAGTTGGGGCTGGTCCCCGGCAGGTGGCGACCGAACAGGGACCTCAGGAGGCAATACTCAAAGAGCTGAGCAGACACGAACCACGCAATCAGCAGGCAATAAGCATGGAGCTCAGCAGTGACGAATCATGCTGCTCAACTGGCAATAATCAAGCACGTGACCAGGCAGGAATCACGCAGCTCAGCTGGCAATTGTCAAGCAGATGAGCCGACAGGAATCACGCAGCTCAGATGGCAATTGTCATGCAGATGAGCCGGCAGGAATCACGCAGCTCAGCAGGCCCTGATCACGTGACTCTGCAGGCACTGATCACGTGGCTGATCAAGTCCAGATCACGTGACTGAGCATGCACTGATCACGTGGCTATCATGCACTGATGACGTGACTGCGCATGCACTGATGACGTGGCTGATCGGGCACTGATCACATGGCTCATCATGCACTGATCACGTGTTTATCAGGCAATGATCAGTGACTGACAGGCGCTGATCATGGGACTGTGCACGCACTGATCACGTGGCTATCATGCACTGATCACGTGACTGCGCATGCACTGATGACGTGGCTGTTCGGGCACTGATCACGTGTTTATCAGGCAGTGATCAGTGACTGACAGGCGCTGATCAGGGGACTGTGCACGCACTGATCAGGTGGCTGATCAGGAACTGACCACCTGACCGCGCATGCAGTGATCACGTGGCTGGTCGTTCACTGATCACGTGTTTATCATACGGTGATCACGTGACTGAGAGGCGCTGATCACGTGACTGTGCCGTCAGTGATCACGTGGCTGAGCAGGCACTGATATCGTGACTGAGCATGCACTGATCATGTGCCGGGAGCCGGGGAGGCATTCCACTCTGGACAAAGGTCATGAGGAAGGAGGCTCGGCATACGCAAATGCGGGATCGAGCCTCAGGAGTCCACCCGGATATTCTCGAGCATCTCCCCCAAAAAAACCGGAGTCTGCCTACTGTATTGCTTTGTGCTCTCACCTCTGATTTCACTGGGGGCTGTCCCCCACCACCATCTCGCTCTCTCTGTCAAAGAGTTAACTTACAGCTCCAATTCATAAAGTTCCTTGTCATTCTTCCCTTTAACTTCCAGCTGAGTCTCCATCTGGAGCGCGGAACCCACCACGCTTACTAATTATGCCTGGGCTGCTAAGACCCACTCGAGAAGGTGTCTAGGGTGAGGCACCTTTCGCTATTCGAGAGGGCGCCTGCGGCCTACGTAAGTGGTGCAAACTTCTTGTCTTGAAGTTTGATTGGTCTTCCGCGTAAACCAAGCTACTCAGTCTCTTTTCTCCACCGAATTTTCCTACTGAGCTCTCCTCATACTATTATTCTTGACATCTCTGATTAGCATATAAATAGTCGCCTAGGCCATCTCTCCTTCGAATACCCTGGATCAGTTGGGGCTGGTCCCCGGCAGGTGGCGACCGAACAGGGACCTCAGGAGGCAATACTCAAAGAGCTGAGCAGACACGAACCACGCAATCAGCAGGCAATAAGCATGGAGCTCAGCAGTGACGAATCATGCTGCTCAACTGGCAATAATCAAGCACGTGACCAGGCAGGAATCACGCAGCTCAGCTGGCAATTGTCAAGCAGATGAGCCGACAGGAATCACGCAGCTCAGATGGCAATTGTCATGCAGATGAGCCGGCAGGAATCACGCAGCTCAGCAGGCCCTGATCACGTGACTCTGCAGGCACTGATCACGTGGCTGATCAAGTCCAGATCACGTGACTGAGCAGGCACTGATCACGTGGCTATCATGCACTGATGACGTGACTGCGCATGCACTGATGACGTGGCTGATCGGGCACTGATCACATGGCTCATCATGCACTGATCACGTGTTTATCAGGCAATGATCAGTGACTGACAGGCGCTGATCATGGGACTGTGCACGCACTGATCACGTGGCTATCATGCACTGATCACGTGACTGCGCATGCACTGATGACGTGGCTGTTCGGGCACTGATCACGTGTTTATCAGGCAGTGATCAGTGACTGACAGGCGCTGATCAGGGGACTGTGCACGCACTGATCAGGTGGCTGATCAGGAACTGACCACCTGACCGCGCATGCAGTGATCACGTGGCTGGTCGTTCACTGATCACGTGTTTATCATACGGTGATCACGTGACTGAGAGGCGCTGATCACGTGACTGTGCCGTCAGTGATCACGTGGCTGAGCAGGCACTGATATCGTGACTGAGCATGCACTGATCATGTGCCGGGAGCCGGGGAGGCATTCCACTCTGGACAAAGGTCATGAGGAAGGAGGCTCGGCATACGCAAATGCGGGATCGAGCCTCAGGAGTCCACCCGGATATTCTCGAGCATCTCCCCCCAAAAAAACCGGAGTCTGCCTACTGTATTGCTTTGTGCTCTCACCTCTGATTTCACTGGGGGCTGTCCCCCACCACCATCTCGCTCTCTCTGTCAAAGAGTTAACTTACAGCTCCAATTCATAAAGTTCCTTGTCATTCTTCCCTTTAACTTCCAGCTGAGTCTCCATCTGGAGCGCGGAACCCACCACGCTTACTAATTATGCCTGGGCTGCTAAGACCCACTCGAGAAGGTGTCTAGGGTGAGGCACCTTTCGCTATTCGAGAGGGCGCCTGCGGCCTACGTAAGTGGTGCAAACTTCTTGTCTTGAAGTTTGATTGGTCTTCCGCGTAAACCAAGCTACTCAGTCTCTTTTCTCCACCGAATTTTCCTACTGAGCTCTCCTCATACTATTATTCTTGACATCTCTGATTAGCATATAAATAGTCGCCTAGGCCATCTCTCCTTCGAATACCCTGGATCAGTTGGGGCTGGTCCCCGGCAGGTGGCGACCGAACAGGGACCTCAGGAGGCAATACTCAAAGAGCTGAGCAGACACGAACCACGCAATCAGCAGGCAATAAGCATGGAGCTCAGCAGTGACGAATCATGCTGCTCAACTGGCAATAATCAAGCACGTGACCAGGCAGGAATCACGCAGCTCAGCTGGCAATTGTCAAGCAGATGAGCCGACAGGAATCACGCAGCTCAGATGGCAATTGTCATGCAGATGAGCCGGCAGGAATCACGCAGCTCAGCAGGCCCTGATCACGTGACTCTGCAGGCACTGATCACGTGGCTGATCAAGTCCAGATCACGTGACTGAGCATGCACTGATCACGTGGCTATCATGCACTGATGACGTGACTGCGCATGCACTGATGCACGTGGCTGTTCGGGCACTGATCACGTGTTTATCAGGCAGTGATCAGTGACTGACAGGCGCTGATCAGGGGACTGTGCACGCACTGATCAGGTGGCTGATCAGGAACTGACCACCTGACCGCGCATGCAGTGATCACGTGGCTGGTCGTTCACTGATCACGTGTTTATCATACGGTGATCACGTGACTGAGAGGCGCTGATCACGTGACTGTGCCGTCAGTGATCACGTGGCTGAGCAGGCACTGATATCGTGACTGAGCATGCACTGATCATGTGCCGGGAGCCGGGGAGGCATTCCACTCTGGACAAAGGTCATGAGGAAGGAGGCTCGGCATACGCAAATGCGGGATCGAGCCTCAGGAGTCCACCCGGATATTCTCGAGCATCTCCCCCAAAAAACCGGAGTCTGCCTACTGTATTGCTTTGTGCTCTCACCTCTGATTTCACTGGGGGCTGTCCCCCACCACCATCTCGCTCTCTCTGTCAAAGAGTTAACTTACAGCTCCAATTCATAAAGTTCCTTGTCATTCTTCCCTTTAACTTCCAGCTGAGTCTCCATCTGGAGCGCGGAACCCACCACGCTTACTAATTATGCCTGGGCTGCTAAGACCCACTCGAGAAGGTGTCTAGGGTGAGGCACCTTTCGCTATTCGAGAGGGCGCCTGCGGCCTACGTAAGTGGTGCAAACTTCTTGTCTTGAAGTTTGATTGGTCTTCCGCGTAAACCAAGCTACTCAGTCTCTTTTCTCCACCGAATTTTCCTACTGAGCTCTCCTCATACTATTATTCTTGACATCTCTGATTAGCATATAAATAGTCGCCTAGGCCATCTCTCCTTCGAATACCCTGGATCAGTTGGGGCTGGTCCCCGGCAGGTGGCGACCGAACAGGGACCTCAGGAGGCAATACTCAAAGAGCTGAGCAGACACGAACCACGCAATCAGCAGGCAATAAGCATGGAGCTCAGCAGTGACGAATCATGCTGCTCAACTGGCAATAATCAAGCACGTGACCAGGCAGGAATCACGCAGCTCAGCTGGCAATTGTCAAGCAGATGAGCCGACAGGAATCACGCAGCTCAGATGGCAATTGTCATGCAGATGAGCCGGCAGGAATCACGCAGCTCAGCAGGCCCTGATCACGTGACTCTGCAGGCACTGATCACGTGGCTGATCAAGTCCAGATCACGTGACTGAGCATGCACTGATCACGTGGCTATCATGCACTGATGACGTGACTGCGCATGCACTGATGACGTGGCTGATCGGGCACTGATCACATGGCTCATCATGCACTGATCACGTGTTTATCAGGCAATGATCAGTGACTGACAGGCGCTGATCATGGGACTGTGCACGCACTGATCACGTGGCTATCATGCACTGATCACGTGACTGCGCATGCACTGATGACGTGGCTGTTCGGGCACTGATCACGTGTTTATCAGGCAGTGATCAGTGACTGACAGGCGCTGATCAGGGGACTGTGCACGCACTGATCAGGTGGCTGATCAGGAACTGACCACCTGACCGCGCATGCAGTGATCACGTGGCTGGTCGTTCACTGATCACGTGTTTATCATACGGTGATCACGTGACTGAGAGGCGCTGATCACGTGACTGTGCCGTCAGTGATCACGTGGCTGAGCAGGCACTGATATCGTGACTGAGCATGCACTGATCATGTGCCGGGAGCCGGGGAGGCATTCCACTCTGGACAAAGGTCATGAGGAAGGAGGCTCGGCATACGCAAATGCGGGATCGAGCCTCAGGAGTCCACCCGGATATTCTCGAGCATCTCCCCCCAAAAAAACCGGAGTCTGCCTACTGTATTGCTTTGTGCTCTCACCTCTGATTTCACTGGGGGCTGTCCCCCACCACCATCTCGCTCTCTCTGTCAAAGAGTTAACTTACAGCTCCAATTCATAAAGTTCCTTGTCATTCTTCCCTTTAACTTCCAGCTGAGTCTCCATCTGGAGCGCGGAACCCACCACGCTTACTAATTATGCCTGGGCTGCTAAGACCCACTCGAGAAGGTGTCTAGGGTGAGGCACCTTTCGCTATTCGAGAGGGCGCCTGCGGCCTACGTAAGTGGTGCAAACTTCTTGTCTTGAAGTTTGATTGGTCTTCCGCGTAAACCAAGCTCCTCAGTCTCTTTTCTCCACCGAATTTTCCTACTGAGCTCTCCTCATACTATTATTCTTGACATCTCTGATTAGCATATAAATAGTCGCCTAGGCCATCTCTCCTTCGAATACCCTGGATCAGTTGGGGCTGGTCCCCGGCAGGTGGCGACCGAACAGGGACCTCAGGAGGCAATACTCAAAGAGCTGAGCAGACACGAACCACGCAATCAGCAGGCAATAAGCATGGAGCTCAGCAGTGACGAATCATGCTGCTCAACTGGCAATAATCAAGCACGTGACCAGGCAGGAATCACGCAGCTCACCTGGCAATTGTCAAGCAGATGAGCCGACAGGAATCACGCAGCTCAGATGGCAATTGTCATGCAGATGAGCCGGCAGGAATCACGCAGCTCAGCAGGCCCTGATCACGTGACTCTGCAGGCACTGATCACGTGGCTGATCAAGTCCAAATCACGTGGCTATCATGCACTGATGACGTGACTGCGCATGCACTGATGACGTGGCTGATCGGGCACTGATCACATGGCTCATCATGCACTGATCACGTGTTTCTCAGGCAATGATCAGTGACTGACAGGCGCTGATCATGGGACTGTGCACGCACTGATCACGTGGCTATCATGCACTGATCACGTGACTGCGCATGCACTGATGACGTGGCTGTTCGGGCACTGATCACGGGTTTATCAGGCAGTGATCAGTGACTGACAGGCGCTGATCAGGGGACTGTGCACGCACTGATCAGGTGGCTGATCAGGAACTGACCACCTGACCGCGCATGCAGTGATCACGTGGCTGGTCGTTCACTGATCACGTGTTTATCATACGGTGATCACGTGACTGAGAGGCGCTGATCACGTGACTGTGCCGTCAGTGATCACGTGGCTGAGCAGGCACTGATATCGTGACTGAGCATGCACTGATCATGTGCCGGGAGCCGGGGAGGCATTCCACTCTGGACAAAGGTCATGAGGAAGGAGGCTCGGCATACGCAAATGCGGGATCGAGCCTCAGGAGTCCACCCGGATATTCTCGAGCATCTCCCCCAAAAAAACCGGAGTCTGCCTACTGTATTGCTTTGTGCTCTCACCTCTGATTTCACTGGGGGCTGTCCCCCACCACCATCTCGCTCTCTCTGTCAAAGAGTTAACTTACAGCTCCAATTCATAAAGTTCCTTGTCATTCTTCCCTTTAACTTCCAGCTGAGTCTCCATCTGGAGCGCGGAACCCACCACGCTTACTAATTATGCCTGGGCTGCTAAGACCCACTCGAGAAGGTGTCTAGGGTGAGGCACCTTTCGCTATTCGAGAGGGCGCCTGCGGCCTACGTAAGTGGTGCAAACTTCTTGTCTTGAAGTTTGATTGGTCTTCCGCGTAAACCAAGCTACTCAGTCTCTTTTCTCCACCGAATTTTCCTACTGAGCTCTCCTCATACTATTATTCTTGACATCTCTGATTAGCATATAAATAGTCGCCTAGGCCATCTCTCCTTCGAATACCCTGGATCAGTTGGGGCTGGTCCCCGGCAGGTGGCGACCGAACAGGGACCTCAGGAGGCAATACTCAAAGAGCTGAGCAGACACGAACCACGCAATCAGCAGGCAATAAGCATGGAGCTCAGCAGTGACGAATCATGCTGCTCAACTGGCAATAATCAAGCACGTGACCAGGCAGGAATCACGCAGCTCAGCTGGCAATTGTCAAGCAGATGAGCCGACAGGAATCACGCAGCTCAGATGGCAATTGTCATGCAGATGAGCCGGCAGGAATCACGCAGCTCAGCAGGCCCTGATCACGTGACTCTGCAGGCACTGATCACGTGGCTGATCAAGTCCAGATCACGTGACTGAGCATGCACTGATCACGTGGCTATCATGCACTCATGACGTGACTGCACATGCACTGATGACGTGGCTGTTCGGGCACTGATCACATGTTTATCAGGCAGTGATCAGTGACTGACAGGCGCTGATCAGGGGACTGTGCACGCACTGATCAGGTGGCTGATCAGGAACTGACCACCTGACCGCGCATGCAGTGATCACGTGGCTGGTCGTTCACTGATCACGTGTTTATCATACGGTGATCACGTGACTGAGAGGCGCTGATCACGTGACTGTGCCGTCAGTGATCACGTGGCTGAGCAGGCACTGATATCGTGACTGAGCATGCACTGATCATGTGCCGGGAGCCGGGGAGGCATTCCACTCTGGACAAAGGTCATGAGGAAGGAGGCTCGGCATACGCAAATGCGGGATCGAGCCTCAGGAGTCCACCCGGATATTCTCGAGCATCTCCCCCCCAAAAAAACCGGAGTCTGCCTACTGTATTGCTTTGTGCTCTCACCTCTGATTTCACTGGGGGCTGTCCCCCACCACCATCTCGCTCTCTCTGTCAAAGAGTTAACTTACAGCTCCAATTCATAAAGTTCCTTGTCATTCTTCCCTTTAACTTCCAGCTGAGTCTCCATCTGGAGCGCGGAACCCACCACGCTTACTAATTATGCCTGGGCTGCTAAGACCCACTCGAGAAGGTGTCTAGGGTGAGGCACCTTTCGCTATTCGAGAGGGCGCCTGCGGCCTACGTAAGTGGTGCAAACTTCTTGTCTTGAAGTTTGATTGGTCTTCCGCGTAAACCAAGCTACTCAGTCTCTTTTCTCCACCGAATTTTCCTACTGAGCTCTCCTCATACTATTATTCTTGACATCTCTGATTAGCATATAAATAGTCGCCTAGGCCATCTCTCCTTCGAATACCCTGGATCAGTTGGGGCTGGTCCCCGGCAGGTGGCGACCGAACAGGGACCTCAGGAGGCAATACTCAAAGAGCTGAGCAGACACGAACCACGCAATCAGCAGGCAATAAGCATGGAGCTCAGCAGTGACGAATCATGCTGCTCAACTGGCAATAATCAAGCACGTGACCAGGCAGGAATCACGCAGCTCAGCTGGCAATTGTCAAGCAGATGAGCCGACAGGAATCACGCAGCTCAGATGGCAATTGTCATGCAGATGAGCCGGCAGGAATCACGCAGCTCAGCAGGCCCTGATCACGTGACTCTGCAGGCACTGATCACGTGGCTGATCAAGTCCAGATCACGTGACTGAGCATGCACTGATCACGTGGCTATCATGCACTGATGACGTGACTGCGCATGCACTGATGACGTGGCTGATCGGGCACTGATCACATGGCTCATCATGCACTGATCACGTGTTTATCAGGCAATGATCAGTGACTGACAGGCGCTGATCATGGGACTGTGCACGCACTGATCACGTGGCTATCATGCACTGATCACGTGACTGCGCATGCACTGATGACGTGGCTGTTCGGGCACTGATCACGTGTTTATCAGGCAGTGATCAGTGACTGACAGGCGCTGATCAGGGGACTGTGCACGCACTGATCAGGTGGCTGATCAGGAACTGACCACCTGACCGCGCATGCAGTGATCACGTGGCTGGTCGTTCACTGATCACGTGTTTATCATACGGTGATCACGTGACTGAGAGGCGCTGATCACGTGACTGTGCCGTCAGTGATCACGTGGCTGAGCAGGCACTGATATCGTGACTGAGCATGCACTGATCATGTGCCGGGAGCCGGGGAGGCATTCCACTCTGGACAAAGGTCATGAGGAAGGAGGCTCGGCATACGCAAATGCGGGATCGAGCCTCAGGAGTCCACCCGGATATTCTCGAGCATCTCCCCCCAAAAAAACCGGAGTCTGCCTACTGTATTGCTTTGTGCTCTCACCTCTGATTTCACTGGGGGCTGTCCCCCACCACCATCTCGCTCTCTCTGTCAAAGAGTTAACTTACAGCTCCAATTCATAAAGTTCCTTGTCATTCTTCCCTTTAACTTCCAGCTGAGTCTCCATCTGGAGCGCGGAACCCACCACGCTTACTAATTATGCCTGGGCTGCTAAGACCCACTCGAGAAGGTGTCTAGGGTGAGGCACCTTTCGCTATTCGAGAGGGCGCCTGCGGCCTACGTAAGTGGTGCAAACTTCTTGTCTTGAAGTTTGATTGGTCTTCCGCGTAAACCAAGCTACTCAGTCTCTTTTCTCCACCGAATTTTCCTACTGAGCTCTCCTCATACTATTATTCTTGACATCTCTGATTAGCATATAAATAGTCGCCTAGGCCATCTCTCCTTCGAATACCCTGGATCAGTTGGGGCTGGTCCCCGGCAGGTGGCGACCGAACAGGGACCTCAGGAGGCAATACTCAAAGAGCTGAGCAGACACGAACCACGCAATCAGCAGGCAATAAGCATGGAGCTCAGCAGTGACGAATCATGCTGCTCAACTGGCAATAATCAAGCACGTGACCAGGCAGGAATCACGCAGCTCAGCTGGCAATTGTCATGCAGATGAGCCGGCAGGAATCACGCAGCTCAGCAGGCCCTGATCACGTGACTCTGCAGGCACTGATCACGTGGCTGATCAAGTCCAGATCACGTGACTGAGCATGCACTGATCACGTGGCTATCATGCACTGATGACGTGACTGCGCATGCACTGATGACGTGGCTGATCGGGCACTGATCACATGGCTCATCATGCACTGATCACGTGTTTATCAGGCAATGATCAGTGACTGACAGGCGCTGATCATGGGACTGTGCACGCACTGATCACGTGGCTATCATGCACTGATCACGTGACTGCGCATGCACTGATGACGTGGCTGTTCGGGCACTGATCACGTGTTTATCAGGCAGTGATCAGTGACTGACAGGCGCTGATCAGGGGACTGTGCACGCACTGATCAGGTGGCTGATCAGGAACTGACCACCTGACCGCGCATGCAGTGATCACGTGGCTGGTCGTTCACTGATCACGTGTTTATCATACGGTGATCACGTGACTGAGAGGCGCTGATCACGTGACTGTGCCGTCAGTGATCACGTGGCTGAGCAGGCACTGATATCGTGACTGAGCATGCACTGATCATGTGCCGGGAGCCGGGGAGGCATTCCACTCTGGACAAAGGTCATGAGGAAGGAGGCTCGGCATACGCAAATGCGGGATCGAGCCTCAGGAGTCCACCCGGATATTCTCGAGCATCTCCCCCCAAAAAAACCGGAGTCTGCCTACTGTATTGCTTTGTGCTCTCACCTCTGATTTCACTGGGGGCTGTCCCCCACCACCATCTCGCTCTCTCTGTCAAAGAGTTAACTTACAGCTCCAATTCATAAAGTTCCTTGTCATTCTTCCCTTTAACTTCCAGCTGAGTCTCCATCTGGAGCGCGGAACCCACCACGCTTACTAATTATGCCTGGGCTGCTAAGACCCACTCGAGAAGGTGTCTAGGGTGAGGCACCTTTCGCTATTCGAGAGGGCGCCTGCGGCCTACGTAAGTGGTGCAAACTTCTTGTCTTGAAGTTTGATTGGTCTTCCGCGTAAACCAAGCTACTCAGTCTCTTTTCTCCACCGAATTTTCCTACTGAGCTCTCCTCATACTATTATTCTTGACATCTCTGATTAGCATATAAATAGTCGCCTAGGCCATCTCTCCTTCGAATACCCTGGATCAGTTGGGGCTGGTCCCCGGCAGGTGGCGACCGAACAGGGACCTCAGGAGGCAATACTCAAAGAGCTGAGCAGACACGAACCACGCAATCAGCAGGCAATAAGCATGGAGCTCAGCAGTGACGAATCATGCTGCTCAACTGGCAATAATCAAGCACGTGACCAGGCAGGAATCACGCAGCTCAGCTGGCAATTGTCAAGCAGATGAGCCGACAGGAATCACGCAGCTCAGATGGCAATTGTCATGCAGATGAGCCGGCAGGAATCACGCAGCTCAGCAGGCCCTGATCACGTGACTCTGCAGGCACTGATCACGTGGCTGATCAAGTCCAGATCACGTGACTGAGCATGCACTGATCACGTGGCTATCATGCACTGATGACGTGACTGCGCATGCACTGATGACGTGGCTGATCGGGCACTGATCACATGGCTCATCATGCACTGATCACGTGTTTATCAGGCAATGATCAGTGACTGACAGGCGCTGATCATGGGACTGTGCACGCACTGATCACGTGGCTATCATGCACTGATCACGTGACTGCGCATGCACTGATGACGTGGCTGTTCGGGCACTGATCACGTGTTTATCAGGCAGTGATCAGTGACTGACAGGCGCTGATCAGGGGACTGTGCACGCACTGATCAGGTGGCTGATCAGGAACTGACCACCTGACCGCGCATGCAGTGATCACGTGGCTGGTCGTTCACTGATCACGTGTTTATCATACGGTGATCACGTGACTGAGAGGCGCTGATCACGTGACTGTGCCGTCAGTGATCACGTGGCTGAGCAGGCACTGATATCGTGACTGAGCATGCACTGATCATGTGCCGGGAGCCGGGGAGGCATTCCACTCTGGACAAAGGTCATGAGGAAGGAGGCTCGGCATACGCAAATGCGGGATCGAGCCTCAGGAGTCCACCCGGATATTCTCGAGCATCTCCCCCCAAAAAACCGGAGTCTGCCTACTGTATTGCTTTGTGCTCTCACCTCTGATTTCACTGGGGGCTGTCCCCCACCACCATCTCGCTCTCTCTGTCAAAGAGTTAACTTACAGCTCCAATTCATAAAGTTCCTTGTCATTCTTCCCTTTAACTTCCAGCTGAGTCTCCATCTGGAGCGCGGAACCCACCACGCTTACTAATTATGCCTGGGCTGCTAAGACCCACTCGAGAAGGTGTCTAGGGTGAGGCACCTTTCGCTATTCGAGAGGGCGCCTGCGGCCTACGTAAGTGGTGCAAACTTCTTGTCTTGAAGTTTGATTGGTCTTCCGCGTAAACCAAGCTACTCAGTCTCTTTTCTCCACCGAATTTTCCTACTGAGCTCTCCTCATACTATTATTCTTGACATCTCTGATTAGCATATAAATAGTCGCCTAGGCCATCTCTCCTTCGAATACCCTGGATCAGTTGGGGCTGGTCCCCGGCAGGTGGCGACCGAACAGGGACCTCAGGAGGCAATACTCAAAGAGCTGAGCAGACACGAACCACGCAATCAGCAGGCAATAAGCATGGAGCTCAGCAGTGACGAATCATGCTGCTCAACTGGCAATAATCAAGCACGTGACCAGGCAGGAATCACGCAGCTCAGCTGGCAATTGTCAAGCAGATGAGCCGACAGGAATCACGCAGCTCAGATGGCAATTGTCATGCAGATGAGCCGGCAGGAATCACGCAGCTCAGCAGGCCCTGATCACGTGACTCTGCAGGCACTGATCACGTGGCTGATCAAGTCCAGATCACGTGACTGAGCATGCACTGATCACGTGGCTATCATGCACTGATGACGTGACTGCGCATGCACTGATGACGTGGCTGATCGGGCACTGATCACATGGCTCATCATGCACTGATCACGTGTTTATCAGGCAATGATCAGTGACTGACAGGCGCTGATCATGGGACTGTGCACGCACTGATCACGTGGCTATCATGCACTGATCACGTGACTGCGCATGCACTGATGACGTGGCTGTTCGGGCACTGATCACGTGTTTATCAGGCAGTGATCAGTGACTGACAGGCGCTGATCAGGGGACTGTGCACGCACTGATCAGGTGGCTGATCAGGAACTGACCACCTGACCGCGCATGCAGTGATCACGTGGCTGGTCGTTCACTGATCACGTGTTTATCATACGGTGATCACGTGACTGAGAGGCGCTGATCACGTGACTGTGCCGTCAGTGATCACGTGGCTGAGCAGGCACTGATATCGTGACTGAGCATGCACTGATCATGTGCCGGGAGCCGGGGAGGCATTCCACTCTGGACAAAGGTCATGAGGAAGGAGGCTCGGCATACGCAAATGCGGGATCGAGCCTCAGGAGTCCACCCGGATATTCTCGAGCATCTCCCCCCAAAAAAACCGGAGTCTGCCTACTGTATTGCTTTGTGCTCTCACCTCTGATTTCACTGGGGGCTGTCCCCCACCACCATCTCGCTCTCTCTGTCAAAGAGTTAACTTACAGCTCCAATTCATAAAGTTCCTTGTCATTCTTCCCTTTAACTTCCAGCTGAGTCTCCATCTGGAGCGCGGAACCCACCACGCTTACTAATTATGCCTGGGCTGCTAAGACCCACTCGAGAAGGTGTCTAGGGTGAGGCACCTTTCGCTATTCGAGAGGGCGCCTGCGGCCTACGTAAGTGGTGCAAACTTCTTGTCTTGAAGTTTGATTGGTCTTCCGCGTAAACCAAGCTACTCAGTCTCTTTTCTCCACCGAATTTTCCTACTGAGCTCTCCTCATACTATTATTCTTGACATCTCTGATTAGCATATAAATAGTCGCCTAGGCCATCTCTCCTTCGAATACCCTGGATCAGTTGGGGCTGGTCCCCGGCAGGTGGCGACCGAACAGGGACCTCAGGAGGCAATACTCAAAGAGCTGAGCAGACACGAACCACGCAATCAGCAGGCAATAAGCATGGAGCTCAGCAGTGACGAATCATGCTGCTCAACTGGCAATAATCAAGCACGTGACCAGGCAGGAATCACGCAGCTCAGCTGGCAATTGTCAAGCAGATGAGCCGACAGGAATCACGCAGCTCAGATGGCAATTGTCATGCAGATGAGCCGGCAGGAATCACGCAGCTCAGCAGGCCCTGATCACGTGACTCTGCAGGCACTGATCACGTGGCTGATCAAGTCCAGATCACGTGACTGAGCATGCACTGATCACGTGGCTATCATGCACTGATGACGTGACTGCGCATGCACTGATGACGTGGCTGATCGGGCACTGATCACATGGCTCATCATGCACTGATCACGTGTTTATCAGGCAATGATCAGTGACTGACAGGCGCTGATCATGGGACTGTGCACGCACTGATCACGTGGCTATCATGCACTGATCACGTGACTGCGAATGCACTGATGACGTGGCTGTTCGGGCACTGATCACGGGTTTATCAGGCAGTGATCAGTGACTGACAGGCGCTGATCAGGGGACTGTGCACGCACTGATCAGGTGGCTGCTCAGGAACTGACCACCTGACCGTGCATGCAGTGATCACGTGGCTGGTCGTTCACTGATCACGTGTTTATCATACGGTGATCACGTGACTGAGAGGCGCTGATCACGTGACTGTGCCGTCAGTGATCACGTGGCTGAGCAGGCACTGATATCGTGACTGAGCATGCACTGATCATGTGCCGGGAGCCGGGGAGGCATTCCACTCTGGACAAAGGTCATGAGGAAGGAGGCTCGGCATACGCAAATGCGGGATCGAGCCTCAGGAGTCCACCCGGATATTCTCGAGCATCTCCCCCCCAAAAAACCGGAGTCTGCCTACTGTATTGCTTTGTGCTCTCACCTCTGATTTCACTGGGGGCTGTCCCCCACCACCATCTCACTCTCTCTGTCAAAGAGTTAACTTACAGCTCCAATTCATAAAGTTCCTTGTCATTCTTCCCTTTAACTTCCAGCTGAGTCTCCATCTGGAGCGCGGAACCCACCACGCTTACTAATTATGCCTGGGCTGCTAAGACCCACTCGAGAAGGTGTCTAGGGTGAGGCACCTTTCGCTATTCGAGAGGGCGCCTGCGGCCTACGTAAGTGGTGCAAACTTCTTGTCTTGAAGTTTGATTGGTCTTCCGCGTAAACCAAGCTACTCAGTCTCTTTTCTCCACCGAATTTTCCTACTGAGCTCTCCTCATACTATTATTCTTGACATCTCTGATTAGCATATAAATAGTCGCCTAGGCCATCTCTCCTTCGAATACCCTGGATCAGTTGGGGCTGGTCCCCGGCAGGTGGCGACCGAACAGGGACCTCAGGAGGCAATACTCAAAGAGCTGAGCAGACACGAACCACGCAATCAGCAGGCAATAAGCATGGAGCTCAGCAGTGACGAATCATGCTGCTCAACTGGCAATAATCAAGCACGTGACCAGGCAGGAATCACGCAGCTCAGCTGGCAATTGTCAAGCAGATGAGCCGACAGGAATCACGCAGCTCAGATGGCAATTGTCATGCAGATGAGCCGGCAGGAATCACGCAGCTCAGCAGGCCCTGATCACGTGACTCTGCAGGCACTGATCACGTGGCTGATCAAGTCCAGATCACGTGACTGAGCATGCACTGATCACGTGGCTATCATGCACTGATGACGTGACTGCGCATGCACTGATGACGTGGCTGATCGGGCACTGATCACATGGCTCATCATGCACTGATCACGTGTTTATCAGGCAATGATCAGTGACTGACAGGCGCTGATCATGGGACTGTGCACGCACTGATCACGTGGCTATCATGCACTGATCACGTGACTGCGCATGCACTGATGACGTGGCTGTTCGGGCACTGATCACGTGTTTATCAGGCAGTGATCAGTGACTGACAGGCGCTGATCAGGGGACTGTGCACGCACTGATCAGGTGGCTGATCAGGAACTGACCACCTGACCGCGCATGCAGTGATCACGTGGCTGGTCGTTCACTGATCACGTGTTTATCATACGGTGATCACGTGACTGAGAGGCGCTGATCACGTGACTGTGCCGTCAGTGATCACGTGGCTGAGCAGGCACTGATATCGTGACTGAGCATGCACTGATCATGTGCCGGGAGCCGGGGAGGCATTCCACTCTGGACAAAGGTCATGAGGAAGGAGGCTCGGCATACGCAAATGCGGGATCGAGCCTCAGGAGTCCACCCGGATATTCTCGAGCATCTCCCCCCCAAAAAACCGGAGTCTGCCTACTGTATTGCTTTGTGCTCTCACCTCTGATTTCACTGGGGGCTGTCCCCCACCACCATCTCGCTCTCTCTGTCAAAGAGTTAACTTACAGCTCCAATTCATAAAGTTCCTTGTCATTCTTCCCTTTAACTTCCAGCTGAGTCTCCATCTGGAGCGCGGAACCCACCACGCTTACTAATTATGCCTGGGCTGCTAAGACCCACTCGAGAAGGTGTCTAGGGTGAGGCACCTTTCGCTATTCGAGAGGGCGCCTGCGGCCTACGTAAGTGGTGCAAACTTCTTGTCTTGAAGTTTGATTGGTCTTCCGCGTAAACCAAGCTACTCAGTCTCTTTTCTCCACCGAATTTTCCTACTGAGCTCTCCTCATACTATTATTCTTGACATCTCTGATTAGCATATAAATAGTCGCCTAGGCCATCTCTCCTTCGAATACCCTGGATCAGTTGGGGCTGGTCCCCGGCAGGTGGCGACCGAACAGGGACCTCAGGAGGCAATACTCAAAGAGCTGAGCAGACACGAACCACGCAATCAGCAGGCAATAAGCATGGAGCTCAGCAGTGACGAATCATGCTGCTCAACTGGCAATAATCAAGCACGTGACCAGGCAGGAATCACGCAGCTCAGCTGGCAATTGTCAAGCAGATGAGCCGACAGGAATCACGCAGCTCAGATGGCAATTGTCATGCAGATGAGCCGGCAGGAATCACGCAGCTCAGCAGGCCCTGATCACGTGACTCTGCAGGCACTGATCACGTGGCTGATCAAGTCCAGATCACGTGACTGAGCATGCACTGATCACGTGGCTATCATGCACTGATGACGTGACTGCGCATGCACTGATGACGTGGCTGTGATCACGGGCACTGATCACGTGTTTATCAGGCAGTGATCAGTGACTGACAGGCGCTGATCAGGGGACTGTGCACGCACTGATCAGGTGGCTGATCAGGAACTGACCACCTGACCGCGCATGCAGTGATCACGTGGCTGGTCGTTCACTGATCACGTGTTTATCATACGGTGATCACGTGACTGAGAGGCGCTGATCACGTGACTGTGCCGTCAGTGATCACGTGGCTGAGCAGGCACTGATATCGTGACTGAGCATGCACTGATCATGTGCCGGGAGCCGGGGAGGCATTCCACTCTGGACAAAGGTCATGAGGAAGGAGGCTCGGCATACGCAAATGCGGGATCGAGCCTCAGGAGTCCACCCGGATATTCTCGAGCATCTCCCCCAAAAAAACCGGAGTCTGCCTACTGTATTGCTTTGTGCTCTCACCTCTGATTTCACTGGGGGCTGTCCCCCACCACCATCTCGCTCTCTCTGTCAAAGAGTTAACTTACAGCTCCAATTCATAAAGTTCCTTGTCATTCTTCCCTTTAACTTCCAGCTGAGTCTCCATCTGGAGCGCGGAACCCACCACGCTTACTAATTATGCCTGGGCTGCTAAGACCCACTCGAGAAGGTGTCTAGGGTGAGGCACCTTTCGCTATTCGAGAGGGCGCCTGCGGCCTACGTAAGTGGTGCAAACTTCTTGTCTTGAAGTTTGATTGGTCTTCCGCGTAAACCAAGCTACTCAGTCTCTTTTCTCCACCGAATTTTCCTACTGAGCTCTCCTCATACTATTATTCTTGACATCTCTGATTAGCATATAAATAGTCGCCTAGGCCATCTCTCCTTCGAATACCCTGGATCAGTTGGGGCTGGTCCCCGGCAGGTGGCGACCGAACAGGGACCTCAGGAGGCAATACTCAAAGAGCTGAGCAGACACGAACCACGCAATCAGCAGGCAATAAGCATGGAGCTCAGCAGTGACGAATCATGCTGCTCAACTGGCAATAATCAAGCACGTGACCAGGCAGGAATCACGCAGCTCAGCTGGCAATTGTCAAGCAGATGAGCCGACAGGAATCACGCAGCTCAGATGGCAATTGTCATGCAGATGAGCCGGCAGGAATCACGCAGCTCAGCAGGCCCTGATCACGTGACTCTGCAGGCACTGATCACGTGGCTGATCAAGTCCAGATCACGTGACTGAGCATGCACTGATCACGTGGCTATCATGCACTGATGACGTGACTGCGCATGCACTGATGACGTGGCTGATCGGGCACTGATCACATGGCTCATCATGCACTGATCACGTGTTTATCAGGCAATGATCAGTGACTGACAGGCGCTGATCATGGGACTGTGCACGCACTGATCACGTGGCTATCATGCACTGATCACGTGACTGCGCATGCACTGATGACGTGGCTGTTCGGGCACTGATCACGTGTTTATCAGGCAGTGATCAGTGACTGACAGGCGCTGATCAGGGGACTGTGCACGCACTGATCAGGTGGCTGATCAGGAACTGACCACCTGACCGCGCATGCAGTGATCACGTGGCTGGTCGTTCACTGATCACGTGTTTATCATACGGTGATCACGTGACTGAGAGGCGCTGATCACGTGACTGTGCCGTCAGTGATCACGTGGCTGAGCAGGCACTGATATCGTGACTGAGCATGCACTGATCATGTGCCGGGAGCCGGGGAGGCATTCCACTCTGGACAAAGGTCATGAGGAAGGAGGCTCGGCATACGCAAATGCGGGATCGAGCCTCAGGAGTCCACCCGGATATTCTCGAGCATCTCCCCCAAAAACCGGAGTCTGCCTACTGTATTGCTTTGTGCTCTCACCTCTGATTTCACTGGGGGCTGTCCCCCACCACCATCTCGCTCTCTCTGTCAAAGAGTTAACTTACAGCTCCAATTCATAAAGTTCCTTGTCATTCTTCCCTTTAACTTCCAGCTGAGTCTCCATCTGGAGCGCGGAACCCACCACGCTTACTAATTATGCCTGGGCTGCTAAGACCCACTCGAGAAGGTGTCTAGGGTGAGGCACCTTTCGCTATTCGAGAGGGCGCCTGCGGCCTACGTAAGTGGTGCAAACTTCTTGTCTTGAAGTTTGATTGGTCTTCCGCGTAAACCAAGCTACTCAGTCTCTTTTCTCCACCGAATTTTCCTACTGAGCTCTCCTCATACTATTATTCTTGACATCTCTGATTAGCATATAAATAGTCGCCTAGGCCATCTCTCCTTCGAATACCCTGGATCAGTTGGGGCTGGTCCCCGGCAGGTGGCGACCGAACAGGGACCTCAGGAGGCAATACTCAAAGAGCTGAGCAGACACGAACCACGCAATCAGCAGGCAATAAGCATGGAGCTCAGCAGTGACGAATCATGCTGCTCAACTGGCAATAATCAAGCACGTGACCAGGCAGGAATCACGCAGCTCAGCTGGCAATTGTCAAGCAGATGAGCCGACAGGAATCACGCAGCTCAGATGGCAATTGTCATGCAGATGAGCCGGCAGGAATCACGCAGCTCAGCAGGCCCTGATCACGTGACTCTGCAGGCACTGATCACGTGGCTGATCAAGTCCAGATCACGTGACTGAGCATGCACTGATCACGTGGCTATCATGCACTGATGACGTGACTGCGCATGCACTGATGACGTGGCTGATCGGGCACTGATCACATGGCTCATCATGCACTGATCACGTGTTTATCAGGCAATGATCAGTGACTGACAGGCGCTGATCATGGGACTGTGCACGCACTGATCACGTGGCTATCATGCACTGATCACGTGACTGCGCATGCACTGATGACGTGGCTGTTCGGGCACTGATCACGTGTTTATCAGGCAGTGATCAGTGACTGACAGGCGCTGATCAGGGGACTGTGCACGCACTGATCAGGTGGCTGATCAGGAACTGACCACCTGACCGCGCATGCAGTGATCACGTGGCTGGTCGTTCACTGATCACGTGTTTATCATACGGTGATCACGTGACTGAGAGGCGCTGATCACGTGACTGTGCCGTCAGTGATCACGTGGCTGAGCAGGCACTGATATCGTGACTGAGCATGCACTGATCATGTGCCGGGAGCCGGGGAGGCATTCCACTCTGGACAAAGGTCATGAGGAAGGAGGCTCGGCATACGCAAATGCGGGATCGAGCCTCAGGAGTCCACCCGGATATTCTCGAGCATCTCCCCCCAAAAAAACCGGAGTCTGCCTACTGTATTGCTTTGTGCTCTCACCTCTGATTTCACTGGGGGCTGTCCCCCACCACCATCTCGCTCTCTCTGTCAAAGAGTTAACTTACAGCTCCAATTCATAAAGTTCCTTGTCATTCTTCCCTTTAACTTCCAGCTGAGTCTCCATCTGGAGCGCGGAACCCACCACGCTTACTAATTATGCCTGGGCTGCTAAGACCCACTCGAGAAGGTGTCTAGGGTGAGGCACCTTTCGCTATTCGAGAGGGCGCCTGCGGCCTACGTAAGTGGTGCAAACTTCTTGTCTTGAAGTTTGATTGGTCTTCCGCGTAAACCAAGCTACTCAGTCTCTTTTCTCCACCGAATTTTCCTACTGAGCTCTCCTCATACTATTATTCTTGACATCTCTGATTAGCATATAAATAGTCGCCTAGGCCATCTCTCCTTCGAATACCCTGGATCAGTTGGGGCTGGTCCCCGGCAGGTGGCGACCGAACAGGGACCTCAGGAGGCAATACTCAAAGAGCTGAGCAGACACGAACCACGCAATCAGCAGGCAATAAGCATGGAGCTCAGCAGTGACGAATCATGCTGCTCAACTGGCAATAATCAAGCACGTGACCAGGCAGGAATCACGCAGCTCAGCTGGCAATTGTCAAGCAGATGAGCCGACAGGAATCACGCAGCTCAGATGGCAATTGTCATGCAGATGAGCCGGCAGGAATCACGCAGCTCAGCAGGCCCTGATCACGTGACTCTGCAGGCACTGATCACGTGGCTGATCAAGTCCAGATCACGTGACTGAGCATGCACTGATCACGTGGCTATCATGCACTGATGACGTGACTGCGCATGCACTGATGACGTGGCTGATCGGGCACTGATCACATGGCTCATCATGCACTGATCACGTGTTTATCAGGCAATGATCAGTGACTGACAGGCGCTGATCATGGGACTGTGCACGCACTGATCACGTGGCTATCATGCACTGATCACGTGACTGCGCATGCACTGATGACGTGGCTGTTCGGGCACTGATCACGTGTTTATCAGGCAGTGATCAGTGACTGACAGGCGCTGATCAGGGGACTGTGCACGCACTGATCAGGTGGCTGATCAGGAACTGACCACCTGACCGCGCATGCAGTGATCACGTGGCTGGTCGTTCACTGATCACGTGTTTATCATACGGTGATCACGTGACTGAGAGGCGCTGATCACGTGACTGTGCCGTCAGTGATCACGTGGCTGAGCAGGCACTGATATCGTGACTGAGCATGCACTGATCATGTGCCGGGAGCCGGGGAGGCATTCCACTCTGGACAAAGGTCATGAGGAAGGAGGCTCGGCATACGCAAATGCGGGATCGAGCCTCAGGAGTCCACCCGGATATTCTCGAGCATCTCCCCCAAAAAAACCGGAGTCTGCCTACTGTATTGCTTTGTGCTCTCACCTCTGATTTCACTGGGGGCTGTCCCCCACCACCATCTCGCTCTCTCTGTCAAAGAGTTAACTTACAGCTCCAATTCATAAAGTTCCTTGTCATTCTTCCCTTTAACTTCCAGCTGAGTCTCCATCTGGAGCGCGGAACCCACCACGCTTACTAATTATGCCTGGGCTGCTAAGACCCACTCGAGAAGGTGTCTAGGGTGAGGCACCTTTCGCTATTCGAGAGGGCGCCTGCGGCCTACGTAAGTGGTGCAAACTTCTTGTCTTGAAGTTTGATTGGTCTTCCGCGTAAACCAAGCTACTCAGTCTCTTTTCTCCACCGAATTTTCCTACTGAGCTCTCCTCATACTATTATTCTTGACATCTCTGATTAGCATATAAATAGTCGCCTAGGCCATCTCTCCTTCGAATACCCTGGATCAGTTGGGGCTGGTCCCCGGCAGGTGGCGACCGAACAGGGACCTCAGGAGGCAATACTCAAAGAGCTGAGCAGACACGAACCACGCAATCAGCAGGCAATAAGCATGGAGCTCAGCAGTGACGAATCATGCTGCTCAACTGGCAATAATCAAGCACGTGACCAGGCAGGAATCACGCAGCTCAGCTGGCAATTGTCAAGCAGATGAGCCGACAGGAATCACGCAGCTCAGATGGCAATTGTCATGCAGATGAGCCGGCAGGAATCACGCAGCTCAGCAGGCCCTGATCACGTGACTCTGCAGGCACTGATCACGTGGCTGATCAAGTCCAGATCACGTGACTGAGCATGCACTGATCACGTGGCTATCATGCACTGATGACGTGACTGCGCATGCACTGATGACGTGGCTGATCGGGCACTGATCACATGGCTCATCATGCACTGATCACGTGTTTATCAGGCAATGATCAGTGACTGACAGGCGCTGATCATGGGACTGTGCACGCACTGATCACGTGGCTATCATGCACTGATCACGTGACTGCGCATGCACTGATGACGTGGCTGTTCGGGCACTGATCACGTGTTTATCAGGCAGTGATCAGTGACTGACAGGCGCTGATCAGGGGACTGTGCACGCACTGATCAGGTGGCTGATCAGGAACTGACCACCTGACCGCGCATGCAGTGATCACGTGGCTGGTCGTTCACTGATCACGTGTTTATCATACGGTGATCACGTGACTGAGAGGCGCTGATCACGTGACTGTGCCGTCAGTGATCACGTGGCTGAGCAGGCACTGATATCGTGACTGAGCATGCACTGATCATGTGCCGGGAGCCGGGGAGGCATTCCACTCTGGACAAAGGTCATGAGGAAGGAGGCTCGGCATACGCAAATGCGGGATCGAGCCTCAGGAGTCCACCCGGATATTCTCGAGCATCTCCCCCCAAAAAAACCGGAGTCTGCCTACTGTATTGCTTTGTGCTCTCACCTCTGATTTCACTGGGGGCTGTCCCCCACCACCATCTCGCTCTCTCTGTCAAAGAGTTAACTTACAGCTCCAATTCATAAAGTTCCTTGTCATTCTTCCCTTTAACTTCCAGCTGAGTCTCCATCTGGAGCGCGGAACCCACCACGCTTACTAATTATGCCTGGGCTGCTAAGACCCACTCGAGAAGGTGTCTAGGGTGAGGCACCTTTCGCTATTCGAGAGGGCGCCTGCGGCCTACGTAAGTGGTGCAAACTTCTTGTCTTGAAGTTTGATTGGTCTTCCGCGTAAACCAAGCTACTCAGTCTCTTTTCTCCACCGAATTTTCCTACTGAGCTCTCCTCATACTATTATTCTTGACATCTCTGATTAGCATATAAATAGTCGCCTAGGCCATCTCTCCTTCGAATACCCTGGATCAGTTGGGGCTGGTCCCCGGCAGGTGGCGACCGAACAGGGACCTCAGGAGGCAATACTCAAAGAGCTGAGCAGACACGAACCACGCAATCAGCAGGCAATAAGCATGGAGCTCAGCAGTGACGAATCATGCTGCTCAACTGGCAATAATCAAGCACGTGACCAGGCAGGAATCACGCAGCTCAGCTGGCAATTGTCAAGCAGATGAGCCGACAGGAATCACGCAGCTCAGATGGCAATTGTCATGCAGATGAGCCGGCAGGAATCACGCAGCTCAGCAGGCCCTGATCACGTGACTCTGCAGGCACTGATCACGTGGCTGATCAAGTCCAGATCACGTGACTGAGCATGCACTGATCACGTGGCTATCATGCACTGATGACGTGACTGCGCATGCACTGATGACGTGGCTGATCGGGCACTGATCACATGGCTCATCATGCACTGATCACGTGTTTATCAGGCAATGATCAGTGACTGACAGGCGCTGATCATGGGACTGTGCACGCACTGATCACGTGGCTATCATGCACTGATCACGTGACTGCGCATGCACTGATGACGTGGCTGTTGCACTGATCACTGGCTCAGTTGCAGGCGCTGATCAGGTGTTTATCAGGCACTGATCAGTGACTGATCAGGCGCTGATCAGGGGACTGTGCACGCACTGATCAGGTGGCTGATCAGGAACTGACCACCTGACCGCGCATGCAGTGATCACGTGGCTGGTCGTTCACTGATCACGTGTTTATCATACGGTGATCACGTGACTGAGAGGCGCTGATCACGTGACTGTGCCGTCAGTGATCACGTGGCTGAGCAGGCACTGATATCGTGACTGAGCATGCACTGATCATGTGCCGGGAGCCGGGGAGGCATTCCACTCTGGACAAAGGTCATGAGGAAGGAGGCTCGGCATACGCAAATGCGGGATCGAGCCTCAGGAGTCCACCCGGATATTCTCGAGCATCTCCCCCCAAAAAAACCGGAGTCTGCCTACTGTATTGCTTTGTGCTCTCACCTCTGATTTCACTGGGGGCTGTCCCCCACCACCATCTCGCTCTCTCTGTCAAAGAGTTAACTTACAGCTCCAATTCATAAAGTTCCTTGTCATTCTTCCCTTTAACTTCCAGCTGAGTCTCCATCTGGAGCGCGGAACCCACCACGCTTCCTAATTATGCCTGGGCTGCTAAGACCCACTCGAGAAGGTGTCTAGGGTGAGGCACCTTTCGCTATTCGAGAGGGCGCCTGCGGCCTACGTAAGTGGTGCAAACTTCTTGTCTTGAAGTTTGATTGGTCTTCCGCGTAAACCAAGCTCCTCAGTCTCTTTTCTCCACCGAATTTTCCTACTGAGCTCTCCTCATACTATTATTCTTGACATCTCTGATTAGCATATAAATAGTCGCCTAGGCCATCTCTCCTTCGAATACCCTGGATCAGTTGGGGCTGGTCCCCGGCAGGTGGCGACCGAACAGGGACCTCAGGAGGCAATACTCAAAGAGCTGAGCAGACACGAACCACGCAATCAGCAGGCAATAAGCATGGAGCTCAGCAGTGACGAATCATGCTGCTCAACTGGCAATAATCAAGCACGTGACCAGGCAGGAATCACGCAGCTCAGCTGGCAATTGTCAAGCAGATGAGCCGACAGGAATCACGCAGCTCAGATGGCAATTGTCATGCAGATGAGCCGGCAGGAATCACGCAGCTCAGCAGGCCCTGATCACGTGACTCTGCAGGCACTGATCACGTGGCTGATCAAGTCCAGATCACGTGACTGAGCATGCACTGATCACGTGGCTATCATGCACTGATGACGTGACTGCGCATGCACTGATGACGTGGCTGATCGGGCACTGATCACATGGCTCATCATGCACTGATCACGTGTTTATCAGGCAATGATCAGTGACTGACAGGCGCTGATCATGGGACTGTGCACGCACTGATCACGTGGCTATCATGCACTGATCACGTGACTGCGCATGCACTGATGACGTGGCTGTTCGGGCACTGATCACGTGTTTATCAGGCAGTGATCAGTGACTGACAGGCGCTGATCAGGGGACTGTGCACGCACTGATCAGGTGGCTGATCAGGAACTGACCACCTGACCGCGCATGCAGTGATCACGTGGCTGGTCGTTCACTGATCACGTGTTTATCATACGGTGATCACGTGACTGAGAGGCGCTGATCACGTGACTGTGCCGTCAGTGATCACGTGGCTGAGCAGGCACTGATATCGTGACTGAGCATGCACTGATCATGTGCCGGGAGCCGGGGAGGCATTCCACTCTGGACAAAGGTCATGAGGAAGGAGGCTCGGCATACGCAAATGCGGGATCGAGCCTCAGGAGTCCACCCGGATATTCTCGAGCATCTCCCCCAAAAAACCGGAGTCTGCCTACTGTATTGCTTTGTGCTCTCACCTCTGATTTCACTGGGGGCTGTCCCCCACCACCATCTCGCTCTCTCTGTCAAAGAGTTAACTTACAGCTCCAATTCATAAAGTTCCTTGTCATTCTTCCCTTTAACTTCCAGCTGAGTCTCCATCTGGAGCGCGGAACCCACCACGCTTACTAATTATGCCTGGGCTGCTAAGACCCACTCGAGAAGGTGTCTAGGGTGAGGCACCTTTCGCTATTCGAGAGGGCGCCTGCGGCCTACGTAAGTGGTGCAAACTTCTTGTCTTGAAGTTTGATTGGTCTTCCGCGTAAACCAAGCTACTCAGTCTCTTTTCTCCACCGAATTTTCCTACTGAGCTCTCCTCATACTATTATTCTTGACATCTCTGATTAGCATATAAATAGTCGCCTAGGCCATCTCTCCTTCGAATACCCTGGATCAGTTGGGGCTGGTCCCCGGCAGGTGGCGACCGAACAGGGACCTCAGGAGGCAATACTCAAAGAGCTGAGCAGACACGAACCACGCAATCAGCAGGCAATAAGCATGGAGCTCAGCAGTGACGAATCATGCTGCTCAACTGGCAATAATCAAGCACGTGACCAGGCAGGAATCACGCAGCTCAGCTGGCAATTGTCAAGCAGATGAGCCGACAGGAATCACGCAGCTCAGATGGCAATTGTCATGCAGATGAGCCGGCAGGAATCACGCAGCTCAGCAGGCCCTGATCACGTGACTCTGCAGGCACTGATCACGTGGCTGATCAAGTCCAGATCACGTGACTGAGCATGCACTGATCACGTGGCTATCATGCACTGATGACGTGACTGCGCATGCACTGATGACGTGGCTGATCGGGCACTGATCACATGGCTCATCATGCACTGATCACGTGTTTATCAGGCAATGATCAGTGACTGACAGGCGCTGATCATGGGACTGTGCACGCACTGATCACGTGGCTATCATGCACTGATCACGTGACTGCGCATGCACTGATGACGTGGCTGTTCGGGCACTGATCACGTGTTTATCAGGCAGTGATCAGTGACTGACAGGCGCTGATCAGGGGACTGTGCACGCACTGATCAGGTGGCTGATCAGGAACTGACCACCTGACCGCGCATGCAGTGATCACGTGGCTGGTCGTTCACTGATCACGTGTTTATCATACGGTGATCACGTGACTGAGAGGCGCTGATCACGTGACTGTGCCGTCAGTGATCACGTGGCTGAGCAGGCACTGATATCGTGACTGAGCATGCACTGATCATGTGCCGGGAGCCGGGGAGGCATTCCACTCTGGACAAAGGTCATGAGGAAGGAGGCTCGGCATACGCAAATGCGGGATCGAGCCTCAGGAGTCCACCCGGATATTCTCGAGCATCTCCCCCAAAAAACCGGAGTCTGCCTACTGTATTGCTTTGTGCTCTCACCTCTGATTTCACTGGGGGCTGTCCCCCACCACCATCTCGCTCTCTCTGTCAAAGAGTTAACTTACAGCTCCAATTCATAAAGTTCCTTGTCATTCTTCCCTTTAACTTCCAGCTGAGTCTCCATCTGGAGCGCGGAACCCACCACGCTTACTAATTATGCCTGGGCTGCTAAGACCCACTCGAGAAGGTGTCTAGGGTGAGGCACCTTTCGCTATTCGAGAGGGCGCCTGCGGCCTACGTAAGTGGTGCAAACTTCTTGTCTTGAAGTTTGATTGGTCTTCCGCGTAAACCAAGCTACTCAGTCTCTTTTCTCCACCGAATTTTCCTACTGAGCTCTCCTCATACTATTATTCTTGACATCTCTGATTAGCATATAAATAGTCGCCTAGGCCATCTCTCCTTCGAATACCCTGGATCAGTTGGGGCTGGTCCCCGGCAGGTGGCGACCGAACAGGGACCTCAGGAGGCAATACTCAAAGAGCTGAGCAGACACGAACCACGCAATCAGCAGGCAATAAGCATGGAGCTCAGCAGTGACGAATCATGCTGCTCAACTGGCAATAATCAAGCACGTGACCAGGCAGGAATCACGCAGCTCAGCTGGCAATTGTCAAGCAGATGAGCCGACAGGAATCACGCAGCTCAGATGGCAATTGTCATGCAGATGAGCCGGCAGGAATCACGCAGCTCAGCAGGCCCTGATCACGTGACTCTGCAGGCACTGATCACGTGGCTGATCAAGTCCAGATCACGTGACTGAGCATGCACTGATCACGTGGCTATCATGCACTGATGACGTGACTGCGCATGCACTGATGACGTGGCTGATCGGGCACTGATCACATGGCTCATCATGCACTGATCACGTGTTTATCAGGCAATGATCAGTGACTGACAGGCGCTGATCATGGGACTGTGCACGCACTGATCACGTGGCTATCATGCACTGATCACGTGACTGCGCATGCACTGATGACGTGGCTGTTCGGGCACTGATCACGTGTTTATCAGGCAGTGATCAGTGACTGACAGGCGCTGATCAGGGGACTGTGCACGCACTGATCAGGTGGCTGATCAGGAACTGACCACCTGACCGCGCATGCAGTGATCACGTGGCTGGTCGTTCACTGATCACGTGTTTATCATACGGTGATCACGTGACTGAGAGGCGCTGATCACGTGACTGTGCCGTCAGTGATCACGTGGCTGAGCAGGCACTGATATCGTGACTGAGCATGCACTGATCATGTGCCGGGAGCCGGGGAGGCATTCCACTCTGGACAAAGGTCATGAGGAAGGAGGCTCGGCATACGCAAATGCGGGATCGAGCCTCAGGAGTCCACCCGGATATTCTCGAGCATCTCCCCCCAAAAAAACCGGAGTCTGCCTACTGTATTGCTTTGTGCTCTCACCTCTGATTTCACTGGGGGCTGTCCCCCACCACCATCTCGCTCTCTCTGTCAAAGAGTTAACTTACAGCTCCAATTCATAAAGTTCCTTGTCATTCTTCCCTTTAACTTCCAGCTGAGTCTCCATCTGGAGCGCGGAACCCACCACGCTTACTAATTATGCCTGGGCTGCTAAGACCCACTCGAGAAGGTGTCTAGGGTGAGGCACCTTTCGCTATTCGAGAGGGCGCCTGCGGCCTACGTAAGTGGTGCAAACTTCTTGTCTTGAAGTTTGATTGGTCTTCCGCGTAAACCAAGCTACTCAGTCTCTTTTCTCCACCGAATTTTCCTACTGAGCTCTCCTCATACTATTATTCTTGACATCTCTGATTAGCATATAAATAGTCGCCTAGGCCATCTCTCCTTCGAATACCCTGGATCAGTTGGGGCTGGTCCCCGGCAGGTGGCGACCGAACAGGGACCTCAGGAGGCAATACTCAAAGAGCTGAGCAGACACGAACCACGCAATCAGCAGGCAATAAGCATGGAGCTCAGCAGTGACGAATCATGCTGCTCAACTGGCAATAATCAAGCACGTGACCAGGCAGGAATCACGCAGCTCAGCTGGCAATTGTCAAGCAGATGAGCCGACAGGAATCACGCAGCTCAGATGGCAATTGTCATGCAGATGAGCCGGCAGGAATCACGCAGCTCAGCAGGCCCTGATCACGTGACTCTGCAGGCACTGATCACGTGGCTGATCAAGTCCAGATCACGTGACTGAGCATGCACTGATCACGTGGCTATCATGCACTGATGACGTGACTGCGCATGCACTGATGACGTGGCTGATCGGGCACTGATCACATGGCTCATCATGCACTGATCACGTGTTTATCAGGCAATGATCAGTGACTGACAGGCGCTGATCATGGGACTGTGCACGCACTGATCACGTGGCTATCATGCACTGATCACGTGACTGCGCATGCACTGATGACGTGGCTGTTCGGGCACTGATCACGTGTTTATCAGGCAGTGATCAGTGACTGACAGGCGCTGATCAGGGGACTGTGCACGCACTGATCAGGTGGCTGATCAGGAACTGACCACCTGACCGCGCATGCAGTGATCACGTGGCTGGTCGTTCACTGATCACGTGTTTATCATACGGTGATCACGTGACTGAGAGGCGCTGATCACGTGACTGTGCCGTCAGTGATCACGTGGCTGAGCAGGCACTGATATCGTGACTGAGCATGCACTGATCATGTGCCGGGAGCCGGGGAGGCATTCCACTCTGGACAAAGGTCATGAGGAAGGAGGCTCGGCATACGCAAATGCGGGATCGAGCCTCAGGAGTCCACCCGGATATTCTCGAGCATCTCCCCCCAAAAAAACCGGAGTCTGCCTACTGTATTGCTTTGTGCTCTCACCTCTGATTTCACTGGGGGCTGTCCCCCACCACCATCTCGCTCTCTCTGTCAAAGAGTTAACTTACAGCTCCAATTCATAAAGTTCCTTGTCATTCTTCCCTTTAACTTCCAGCTGAGTCTCCATCTGGAGCGCGGAACCCACCACGCTTACTAATTATGCCTGGGCTGCTAAGACCCACTCGAGAAGGTGTCTAGGGTGAGGCACCTTTCGCTATTCGAGAGGGCGCCTGCGGCCTACGTAAGTGGTGCAAACTTCTTGTCTTGAAGTTTGATTGGTCTTCCGCGTAAACCAAGCTACTCAGTCTCTTTTCTCCACCGAATTTTCCTACTGAGCTCTCCTCATACTATTATTCTTGACATCTCTGATTAGCATATAAATAGTCGCCTAGGCCATCTCTCCTTCGAATACCCTGGATCAGTTGGGGCTGGTCCCCGGCAGGTGGCGACCGAACAGGGACCTCAGGAGGCAATACTCAAAGAGCTGAGCAGACACGAACCACGCAATCAGCAGGCAATAAGCATGGAGCTCAGCAGTGACGAATCATGCTGCTCAACTGGCAATAATCAAGCACGTGACCAGGCAGGAATCACGCAGCTCAGCTGGCAATTGTCAAGCAGATGAGCCGACAGGAATCACGCAGCTCAGATGGCAATTGTCATGCAGATGAGCCGGCAGGAATCACGCAGCTCAGCAGGCCCTGATCACGTGACTCTGCAGGCACTGATCACGTGGCTGATCAAGTCCAGATCACGTGACTGAGCATGCACTGATCACGTGGCTATCATGCACTGATGACGTGACTGCGCATGCACTGATGACGTGGCTGATCGGGCACTGATCACATGGCTCATCATGCACTGATCACGTGTTTATCAGGCAATGATCAGTGACTGACAGGCGCTGATCATGGGACTGTGCACGCACTGATCACGTGGCTATCATGCACTGATCACGTGACTGCGCATGCACTGATGACGTGGCTGTTCGGGCACTGATCACGTGTTTATCAGGCAGTGATCAGTGACTGACAGGCGCTGATCAGGGGACTGTGCACGCACTGATCAGGTGGCTGATCAGGAACTGACCACCTGACCGCGCATGCAGTGATCACGTGGCTGGTCGTTCACTGATCACGTGTTTATCATACGGTGATCACGTGACTGAGAGGCGCTGATCACGTGACTGTGCCGTCAGTGATCACGTGGCTGAGCAGGCACTGATATCGTGACTGAGCATGCACTGATCATGTGCCGGGAGCCGGGGAGGCATTCCACTCTGGACAAAGGTCATGAGGAAGGAGGCTCGGCATACGCAAATGCGGGATCGAGCCTCAGGAGTCCACCCGGATATTCTCGAGCATCTCCCCCCAAAAAAACCGGAGTCTGCCTACTGTATTGCTTTGTGCTCTCACCTCTGATTTCACTGGGGGCTGTCCCCCACCACCATCTCGCTCTCTCTGTCAAAGAGTTAACTTACAGCTCCAATTCATAAAGTTCCTTGTCATTCTTCCCTTTAACTTCCAGCTGAGTCTCCATCTGGAGCGCGGAACCCACCACGCTTACTAATTATGCCTGGGCTGCTAAGACCCACTCGAGAAGGTGTCTAGGGTGAGGCACCTTTCGCTATTCGAGAGGGCGCCTGCGGCCTACGTAAGTGGTGCAAACTTCTTGTCTTGAAGTTTGATTGGTCTTCCGCGTAAACCAAGCTACTCAGTCTCTTTTCTCCACCGAATTTTCCTACTGAGCTCTCCTCATACTATTATTCTTGACATCTCTGATTAGCATATAAATAGTCGCCTAGGCCATCTCTCCTTCGAATACCCTGGATCAGTTGGGGCTGGTCCCCGGCAGGTGGCGACCGAACAGGGACCTCAGGAGGCAATACTCAAAGAGCTGAGCAGACACGAACCACGCAATCAGCAGGCAATAAGCATGGAGCTCAGCAGTGACGAATCATGCTGCTCAACTGGCAATAATCAAGCACGTGACCAGGCAGGAATCACGCAGCTCAGCTGGCAATTGTCAAGCAGATGAGCCGACAGGAATCACGCAGCTCAGCTGGCAATTGTCATGCAGATGAGCCGGCAGGAATCACGCAGCTCAGCAGGCCCTGATCACGTGACTCTGCAGGCACTGATCACGTGGCTGATCAAGTCCAGATCACGTGACTGAGCATGCACTGATCACGTGGCTATCATGCACTGATGACGTGACTGCGCATGCACTGATGACGTGGCTGATCGGGCACTGATCACATGGCTCATCATGCACTGATCACGTGTTTATCAGGCAATGATCAGTGACTGACAGGCGCTGATCATGGGACTGTGCACGCACTGATCACGTGGCTATCATGCACTGATCACGTGACTGCGCATGCACTGATGACGTGGCTGTTCGGGCACTGATCACGTGTTTATCAGGCAGTGATCAGTGACTGACAGGCGCTGATCAGGGGACTGTGCACGCACTGATCAGGTGGCTGATCAGGAACTGACCACCTGACCGCGCATGCAGTGATCACGTGGCTGGTCGTTCACTGATCACGTGTTTATCATACGGTGATCACGTGACTGAGAGGCGCTGATCACGTGACTGTGCCGTCAGTGATCACGTGGCTGAGCAGGCACTGATATCGTGACTGAGCATGCACTGATCATGTGCCGGGAGCCGGGGAGGCATTCCACTCTGGACAAAGGTCATGAGGAAGGAGGCTCGGCATACGCAAATGCGGGATCGAGCCTCAGGAGTCCACCCGGATATTCTCGAGCATCTCCCCCCAAAAAAACCGGAGTCTGCCTACTGTATTGCTTTGTGCTCTCACCTCTGATTTCACTGGGGGCTGTCCCCCACCACCATCTCGCTCTCTCTGTCAAAGAGTTAACTTACAGCTCCAATTCATAAAGTTCCTTGTCATTCTTCCCTTTAACTTCCAGCTGAGTCTCCATCTGGAGCGCGGAACCCACCACGCTTACTAATTATGCCTGGGCTGCTAAGACCCACTCGAGAAGGTGTCTAGGGTGAGGCACCTTTCGCTATTCGAGAGGGCGCCTGCGGCCTACGTAAGTGGTGCAAACTTCTTGTCTTGAAGTTTGATTGGTCTTCCGCGTAAACCAAGCTACTCAGTCTCTTTTCTCCACCGAATTTTCCTACTGAGCTCTCCTCATACTATTATTCTTGACATCTCTGATTAGCATATAAATAGTCGCCTAGGCCATCTCTCCTTCGAATACCCTGGATCAGTTGGGGCTGGTCCCCGGCAGGTGGCGACCGAACAGGGACCTCAGGAGGCAATACTCAAAGAGCTGAGCAGACACGAACCACGCAATCAGCAGGCAATAAGCATGGAGCTCAGCAGTGACGAATCATGCTGCTCAACTGGCAATAATCAAGCACGTGACCAGGCAGGAATCACGCAGCTCAGCTGGCAATTGTCAAGCAGATGAGCCGACAGGAATCACGCAGCTCAGATGGCAATTGTCATGCAGATGAGCCGGCAGGAATCACGCAGCTCAGCAGGCCCTGATCACGTGACTCTGCAGGCACTGATCACGTGGCTGATCAAGTCCAGATCACGTGACTGAGCATGCACTGATCACGTGGCTATCATGCACTGATGACGTGACTGCGCATGCACTGATGACGTGGCTGATCGGGCACTGATCACATGGCTCATCATGCACTGATCACGTGTTTATCAGGCAATGATCAGTGACTGACAGGCGCTGATCATGGGACTGTGCACGCACTGATCACGTGGCTATCATGCACTGATCACGTGACTGCGCATGCACTGATGACGTGGCTGTTCGGGCACTGATCACGTGTTTATCAGGCAGTGATCAGTGACTGACAGGCGCTGATCAGGGGACTGTGCACGCACTGATCAGGTGGCTGATCAGGAACTGACCACCTGACCGCGCATGCAGTGATCACGTGGCTGGTCGTTCACTGATCACGTGTTTATCATACGGTGATCACGTGACTGAGAGGCGCTGATCACGTGACTGTGCCGTCAGTGATCACGTGGCTGAGCAGGCACTGATATCGTGACTGAGCATGCACTGATCATGTGCCGGGAGCCGGGGAGGCATTCCACTCTGGACAAAGGTCATGAGGAAGGAGGCTCGGCATACGCAAATGCGGGATCGAGCCTCAGGAGTCCACCCGGATATTCTCGAGCATCTCCCCCCAAAAAACCGGAGTCTGCCTACTGTATTGCTTTGTGCTCTCACCTCTGATTTCACTGGGGGCTGTCCCCCACCACCATCTCGCTCTCTCTGTCAAAGAGTTAACTTACAGCTCCAATTCATAAAGTTCCTTGTCATTCTTCCCTTTAACTTCCAGCTGAGTCTCCATCTGGAGCGCGGAACCCACCACGCTTACTAATTATGCCTGGGCTGCTAAGACCCACTCGAGAAGGTGTCTAGGGTGAGGCACCTTTCGCTATTCGAGAGGGCGCCTGCGGCCTACGTAAGTGGTGCAAACTTCTTGTCTTGAAGTTTGATTGGTCTTCCGCGTAAACCAAGCTACTCAGTCTCTTTTCTCCACCGAATTTTCCTACTGAGCTCTCCTCATACTATTATTCTTGACATCTCTGATTAGCATATAAATAGTCGCCTAGGCCATCTCTCCTTCGAATACCCTGGATCAGTTGGGGCTGGTCCCCGGCAGGTGGCGACCGAACAGGGACCTCAGGAGGCAATACTCAAAGAGCTGAGCAGACACGAACCACGCAATCAGCAGGCAATAAGCATGGAGCTCAGCAGTGACGAATCATGCTGCTCAACTGGCAATAATCAAGCACGTGACCAGGCAGGAATCACGCAGCTCAGCTGGCAATTGTCAAGCAGATGAGCCGACAGGAATCACGCAGCTCAGATGGCAATTGTCATGCAGATGAGCCGGCAGGAATCACGCAGCTCAGCAGGCCCTGATCACGTGACTCTGCAGGCACTGATCACGTGGCTGATCAAGTCCAGATCACGTGACTGAGCATGCACTGATCACGTGGCTATCATGCACTGATGACGTGACTGCGCATGCACTGATGACGTGGCTGATCGGGCACTGATCACATGGCTCATCATGCACTGATCACGTGTTTATCAGGCAATGATCAGTGACTGACAGGCGCTGATCATGGGACTGTGCACGCACTGATCACGTGGCTATCATGCACTGATCACGTGACTGCGCATGCACTGATGACGTGGCTGTTCGGGCACTGATCACGTGTTTATCAGGCAGTGATCAGTGACTGACAGGCGCTGATCAGGGGACTGTGCACGCACTGATCAGGTGGCTGATCAGGAACTGACCACCTGACCGCGCATGCAGTGATCACGTGGCTGGTCGTTCACTGATCACGTGTTTATCATACGGTGATCACGTGACTGAGAGGCGCTGATCACGTGACTGTGCCGTCAGTGATCACGTGGCTGAGCAGGCACTGATATCGTGACTGAGCATGCACTGATCATGTGCCGGGAGCCGGGGAGGCATTCCACTCTGGACAAAGGTCATGAGGAAGGAGGCTCGGCATACGCAAATGCGGGATCGAGCCTCAGGAGTCCACCCGGATATTCTCGAGCATCTCCCCCCAAAAAAACCGGAGTCTGCCTACTGTATTGCTTTGTGCTCTCACCTCTGATTTCACTGGGGGCTGTCCCCCACCACCATCTCGCTCTCTCTGTCAAAGAGTTAACTTACAGCTCCAATTCATAAAGTTCCTTGTCATTCTTCCCTTTAACTTCCAGCTGAGTCTCCATCTGGAGCGCGGAACCCACCACGCTTACTAATTATGCCTGGGCTGCTAAGACCCACTCGAGAAGGTGTCTAGGGTGAGGCACCTTTCGCTATTCGAGAGGGCGCCTGCGGCCTACGTAAGTGGTGCAAACTTCTTGTCTTGAAGTTTGATTGGTCTTCCGCGTAAACCAAGCTACTCAGTCTCTTTTCTCCACCGAATTTTCCTACTGAGCTCTCCTCATACTATTATTCTTGACATCTCTGATTAGCATATAAATAGTCGCCTAGGCCATCTCTCCTTCGAATACCCTGGATCAGTTGGGGCTGGTCCCCGGCAGGTGGCGACCGAACAGGGACCTCAGGAGGCAATACTCAAAGAGCTGAGCAGACACGAACCACGCAATCAGCAGGCAATAAGCATGGAGCTCAGCAGTGACGAATCATGCTGCTCAACTGGCAATAATCAAGCACGTGACCAGGCAGGAATCACGCAGCTCAGCTGGCAATTGTCAAGCAGATGAGCCGACAGGAATCACGCAGCTCAGATGGCAATTGTCATGCAGATGAGCCGGCAGGAATCACGCAGCTCAGCAGGCCCTGATCACGTGACTCTGCAGGCACTGATCACGTGGCTGATCAAGTCCAGATCACGTGACTGAGCATGCACTGATCACGTGGCTATCATGCACTGATGACGTGACTGCGCATGCACTGATGACGTGGCTGATCGGGCACTGATCACATGGCTCATCATGCACTGATCACGTGTTTATCAGGCAATGATCAGTGACTGACAGGCGCTGATCATGGGACTGTGCACGCACTGATCACGTGGCTATCATGCACTGATCACGTGACTGCGCATGCACTGATGACGTGGCTGTTCGGGCACTGATCACGTGTTTATCAGGCAGTGATCAGTGACTGACAGGCGCTGATCAGGGGACTGTGCACGCACTGATCAGGTGGCTGATCAGGAACTGACCACCTGACCGCGCATGCAGTGATCACGTGGCTGGTCGTTCACTGATCACGTGTTTATCATACGGTGATCACGTGACTGAGAGGCGCTGATCACGTGACTGTGCCGTCAGTGATCACGTGGCTGAGCAGGCACTGATATCGTGACTGAGCATGCACTGATCATGTGCCGGGAGCCGGGGAGGCATTCCACTCTGGACAAAGGTCATGAGGAAGGAGGCTCGGCATACGCAAATGCGGGATCGAGCCTCAGGAGTCCACCCGGATATTCTCGAGCATCTCCCCCCAAAAAAACCGGAGTCTGCCTACTGTATTGCTTTGTGCTCTCACCTCTGATTTCACTGGGGGCTGTCCCCCACCACCATCTCGCTCTCTCTGTCAAAGAGTTAACTTACAGCTCCAATTCATAAAGTTCCTTGTCATTCTTCCCTTTAACTTCCAGCTGAGTCTCCATCTGGAGCGCGGAACCCACCACGCTTACTAATTATGCCTGGGCTGCTAAGACCCACTCGAGAAGGTGTCTAGGGTGAGGCACCTTTCGCTATTCGAGAGGGCGCCTGCGGCCTACGTAAGTGGTGCAAACTTCTTGTCTTGAAGTTTGATTGGTCTTCCGCGTAAACCAAGCTACTCAGTCTCTTTTCTCCACCGAATTTTCCTACTGAGCTCTCCTCATACTATTATTCTTGACATCTCTGATTAGCATATAAATAGTCGCCTAGGCCATCTCTCCTTCGAATACCCTGGATCAGTTGGGGCTGGTCCCCGGCAGGTGGCGACCGAACAGGGACCTCAGGAGGCAATACTCAAAGAGCTGAGCAGACACGAACCACGCAATCAGCAGGCAATAAGCATGGAGCTCAGCAGTGACGAATCATGCTGCTCAACTGGCAATAATCAAGCACGTGACCAGGCAGGAATCACGCAGCTCAGCTGGCAATTGTCAAGCAGATGAGCCGACAGGAATCACGCAGCTCAGCTGGCAATTGTCATGCAGATGAGCCGGCAGGAATCACGCAGCTCAGCAGGCCCTGATCACGTGACTCTGCAGGCACTGATCACGTGGCTGATCAAGTCCAGATCACGTGACTGAGCATGCACTGATCACGTGGCTATCATGCACTGATGACGTGACTGCGCATGCACTGATGACGTGGCTGATCGGGCACTGATCACATGGCTCATCATGCACTGATCACGTGTTTATCAGGCAATGATCAGTGACTGACAGGCGCTGATCATGGGACTGTGCACGCACTGATCACGTGGCTATCATGCACTGATCACGTGACTGCGCATGCACTGATGACGTGGCTGTTCGGGCACTGATCACGTGTTTATCAGGCAGTGATCAGTGACTGACAGGCGCTGATCAGGGGACTGTGCACGCACTGATCAGGTGGCTGATCAGGAACTGACCACCTGACCGCGCATGCAGTGATCACGTGGCTGGTCGTTCACTGATCACGTGTTTATCATACGGTGATCACGTGACTGAGAGGCGCTGATCACGTGACTGTGCCGTCAGTGATCACGTGGCTGAGCAGGCACTGATATCGTGACTGAGCATGCACTGATCATGTGCCGGGAGCCGGGGAGGCATTCCACTCTGGACAAAGGTCATGAGGAAGGAGGCTCGGCATACGCAAATGCGGGATCGAGCCTCAGGAGTCCACCCGGATATTCTCGAGCATCTCCCCCCAAAAAAACCGGAGTCTGCCTACTGTATTGCTTTGTGCTCTCACCTCTGATTTCACTGGGGGCTGTCCCCCACCACCATCTCGCTCTCTCTGTCAAAGAGTTAACTTACAGCTCCAATTCATAAAGTTCCTTGTCATTCTTCCCTTTAACTTCCAGCTGAGTCTCCATCTGGAGCGCGGAACCCACCACGCTTACTAATTATGCCTGGGCTGCTAAGACCCACTCGAGAAGGTGTCTAGGGTGAGGCACCTTTCGCTATTCGAGAGGGCGCCTGCGGCCTACGTAAGTGGTGCAAACTTCTTGTCTTGAAGTTTGATTGGTCTTCCGCGTAAACCAAGCTACTCAGTCTCTTTTCTCCACCGAATTTTCCTACTGAGCTCTCCTCATACTATTATTCTTGACATCTCTGATTAGCATATAAATAGTCGCCTAGGCCATCTCTCCTTCGAATACCCTGGATCAGTTGGGGCTGGTCCCCGGCAGGTGGCGACCGAACAGGGACCTCAGGAGGCAATACTCAAAGAGCTGAGCAGACACGAACCACGCAATCAGCAGGCAATAAGCATGGAGCTCAGCAGTGACGAATCATGCTGCTCAACTGGCAATAATCAAGCACGTGACCAGGCAGGAATCACGCAGCTCAGCTGGCAATTGTCAAGCAGATGAGCCGACAGGAATCACGCAGCTCAGATGGCAATTGTCATGCAGATGAGCCGGCAGGAATCACGCAGCTCAGCAGGCCCTGATCACGTGACTCTGCAGGCACTGATCACGTGGCTGATCAAGTCCAGATCACGTGACTGAGCATGCACTGATCACGTGGCTATCATGCACTGATGACGTGACTGCGCATGCACTGATGACGTGGCTGATCGGGCACTGATCACATGGCTCATCATGCACTGATCACGTGTTTATCAGGCAATGATCAGTGACTGACAGGCGCTGATCATGGGACTGTGCACGCACTGATCACGTGGCTATCATGCACTGATCACGTGACTGCGCATGCACTGATGACGTGGCTGTTCGGGCACTGATCACGTGTTTATCAGGCAGTGATCAGTGACTGACAGGCGCTGATCAGGGGACTGTGCACGCACTGATCAGGTGGCTGATCAGGAACTGACCACCTGACCGCGCATGCAGTGATCACGTGGCTGGTCGTTCACTGATCACGTGTTTATCATACGGTGATCACGTGACTGAGAGGCGCTGATCACGTGACTGTGCCGTCAGTGATCACGTGGCTGAGCAGGCACTGATATCGTGACTGAGCATGCACTGATCATGTGCCGGGAGCCGGGGAGGCATTCCACTCTGGACAAAGGTCATGAGGAAGGAGGCTCGGCATACGCAAATGCGGGATCGAGCCTCAGGAGTCCACCCGGATATTCTCGAGCATCTCCCCCAAAAAAACCGGAGTCTGCCTACTGTATTGCTTTGTGCTCTCACCTCTGATTTCACTGGGGGCTGTCCCCCACCACCATCTCGCTCTCTCTGTCAAAGAGTTAACTTACAGCTCCAATTCATAAAGTTCCTTGTCATTCTTCCCTTTAACTTCCAGCTGAGTCTCCATCTGGAGCGCGGAACCCACCACGCTTACTAATTATGCCTGGGCTGCTAAGACCCACTCGAGAAGGTGTCTAGGGTGAGGCACCTTTCGCTATTCGAGAGGGCGCCTGCGGCCTACGTAAGTGGTGCAAACTTCTTGTCTTGAAGTTTGATTGGTCTTCCGCGTAAACCAAGCTACTCAGTCTCTTTTCTCCACCGAATTTTCCTACTGAGCTCTCCTCATACTATTATTCTTGACATCTCTGATTAGCATATAAATAGTCGCCTAGGCCATCTCTCCTTCGAATACCCTGGATCAGTTGGGGCTGGTCCCCGGCAGGTGGCGACCGAACAGGGACCTCAGGAGGCAATACTCAAAGAGCTGAGCAGACACGAACCACGCAATCAGCAGGCAATAAGCATGGAGCTCAGCAGTGACGAATCATGCTGCTCAACTGGCAATAATCAAGCACGTGACCAGGCAGGAATCACGCAGCTCAGCTGGCAATTGTCAAGCAGATGAGCCGACAGGAATCACGCAGCTCAGATGGCAATTGTCATGCAGATGAGCCGGCAGGAATCACGCAGCTCAGCAGGCCCTGATCACGTGACTCTGCAGGCACTGATCACGTGGCTGATCAAGTCCAGATCACGTGACTGAGCATGCACTGATCACGTGGCTATCATGCACTGATGACGTGACTGCGCATGCACTGATGACGTGGCTGATCGGGCACTGATCACATGGCTCATCATGCACTGATCACGTGTTTATCAGGCAATGATCAGTGACTGACAGGCGCTGATCATGGGACTGTGCACGCACTGATCACGTGGCTATCATGCACTGATCACGTGCACTGCGCATGCACTGATGATGCACTGGACTGTTCGGGCACTGGCACGGGTTTATCAGGCAGTGATCAGTGACTGACAGGCGCTGATCAGGGGACTGTGCACGCACTGATCAGGTGGCTGATCAGGAACTGACCACCTGACCGCGCATGCAGTGATCACGTGGCTGGTCGTTCACTGATCACGTGTTTATCATACGGTGATCACGTGACTGAGAGGCGCTGATCACGTGACTGTGCCGTCAGTGATCACGTGGCTGAGCAGGCACTGATATCGTGACTGAGCATGCACTGATCATGTGCCGGGAGCCGGGGAGGCATTCCACTCTGGACAAAGGTCATGAGGAAGGAGGCTCGGCATACGCAAATGCGGGATCGAGCCTCAGGAGTCCACCCGGATATTCTCGAGCATCTCCCCCCAAAAAAACCGGAGTCTGCCTACTGTATTGCTTTGTGCTCTCACCTCTGATTTCACTGGGGGCTGTCCCCCACCACCATCTCGCTCTCTCTGTCAAAGAGTTAACTTACAGCTCCAATTCATAAAGTTCCTTGTCATTCTTCCCTTTAACTTCCAGCTGAGTCTCCATCTGGAGCGCGGAACCCACCACGCTTACTAATTATGCCTGGGCTGCTAAGACCCACTCGAGAAGGTGTCTAGGGTGAGGCACCTTTCGCTATTCGAGAGGGCGCCTGCGGCCTACGTAAGTGGTGCAAACTTCTTGTCTTGAAGTTTGATTGGTCTTCCGCGTAAACCAAGCTACTCAGTCTCTTTTCTCCACCGAATTTTCCTACTGAGCTCTCCTCATACTATTATTCTTGACATCTCTGATTAGCATATAAATAGTCGCCTAGGCCATCTCTCCTTCGAATACCCTGGATCAGTTGGGGCTGGTCCCCGGCAGGTGGCGACCGAACAGGGACCTCAGGAGGCAATACTCAAAGAGCTGAGCAGACACGAACCACGCAATCAGCAGGCAATAAGCATGGAGCTCAGCAGTGACGAATCATGCTGCTCAACTGGCAATAATCAAGCACGTGACCAGGCAGGAATCACGCAGCTCAGCTGGCAATTGTCAAGCAGATGAGCCGACAGGAATCACGCAGCTCAGATGGCAATTGTCATGCAGATGAGCCGGCAGGAATCACGCAGCTCAGCAGGCCCTGATCACGTGACTCTGCAGGCACTGATCACGTGGCTGATCAAGTCCAGATCACGTGACTGAGCATGCACTGATCACGTGGCTATCATGCACTGATGACGTGACTGCGCATGCACTGATGACGTGGCTGATCGGGCACTGATCACATGGCTCATCATGCACTGATCACGTGTTTATCAGGCAATGATCAGTGACTGACAGGCGCTGATCATGGGACTGTGCACGCACTGATCACGTGGCTATCATGCACTGATCACGTGACTGCGCATGCACTGATGACGTGGCTGTTCGGGCACTGATCACGTGTTTATCAGGCAGTGATCAGTGACTGACAGGCGCTGATCAGGGGACTGTGCACGCACTGATCAGGTGGCTGATCAGGAACTGACCACCTGACCGCGCATGCAGTGATCACGTGGCTGGTCGTTCACTGATCACGTGTTTATCATACGGTGATCACGTGACTGAGAGGCGCTGATCACGTGACTGTGCCGTCAGTGATCACGTGGCTGAGCAGGCACTGATATCGTGACTGAGCATGCACTGATCATGTGCCGGGAGCCGGGGAGGCATTCCACTCTGGACAAAGGTCATGAGGAAGGAGGCTCGGCATACGCAAATGCGGGATCGAGCCTCAGGAGTCCACCCGGATATTCTCGAGCATCTCCCCCCAAAAAACCGGAGTCTGCCTACTGTATTGCTTTGTGCTCTCACCTCTGATTTCACTGGGGGCTGTCCCCCACCACCATCTCGCTCTCTCTGTCAAAGAGTTAACTTACAGCTCCAATTCATAAAGTTCCTTGTCATTCTTCCCTTTAACTTCCAGCTGAGTCTCCATCTGGAGCGCGGAACCCACCACGCTTACTAATTATGCCTGGGCTGCTAAGACCCACTCGAGAAGGTGTCTAGGGTGAGGCACCTTTCGCTATTCGAGAGGGCGCCTGCGGCCTACGTAAGTGGTGCAAACTTCTTGTCTTGAAGTTTGATTGGTCTTCCGCGTAAACCAAGCTACTCAGTCTCTTTTCTCCACCGAATTTTCCTACTGAGCTCTCCTCATACTATTATTCTTGACATCTCTGATTAGCATATAAATAGTCGCCTAGGCCATCTCTCCTTCGAATACCCTGGATCAGTTGGGGCTGGTCCCCGGCAGGTGGCGACCGAACAGGGACCTCAGGAGGCAATACTCAAAGAGCTGAGCAGACACGAACCACGCAATCAGCAGGCAATAAGCATGGAGCTCAGCAGTGACGAATCATGCTGCTCAACTGGCAATAATCAAGCACGTGACCAGGCAGGAATCACGCAGCTCAGCTGGCAATTGTCAAGCAGATGAGCCGACAGGAATCACGCAGCTCAGATGGCAATTGTCATGCAGATGAGCCGGCAGGAATCACGCAGCTCAGCAGGCCCTGATCACGTGACTCTGCAGGCACTGATCACGTGGCTGATCAAGTCCAGATCACGTGACTGAGCATGCACTGATCACGTGGCTATCATGCACTGATGACGTGACTGCGCATGCACTGATGACGTGGCTGATCGGGCACTGATCACATGGCTCATCATGCACTGATCACGTGTTTATCAGGCAATGATCAGTGACTGACAGGCGCTGATCATGGGACTGTGCACGCACTGATCACGTGGCTATCATGCACTGATCACGTGACTGCGCATGCACTGATGACGTGGCTGTTCGGGCACTGATCACGTGTTTATCAGGCAGTGATCAGTGACTGACAGGCGCTGATCAGGGGACTGTGCACGCACTGATCAGGTGGCTGATCAGGAACTGACCACCTGACCGCGCATGCAGTGATCACGTGGCTGGTCGTTCACTGATCACGTGTTTATCATACGGTGATCACGTGACTGAGAGGCGCTGATCACGTGACTGTGCCGTCAGTGATCACGTGGCTGAGCAGGCACTGATATCGTGACTGAGCATGCACTGATCATGTGCCGGGAGCCGGGGAGGCATTCCACTCTGGACAAAGGTCATGAGGAAGGAGGCTCGGCATACGCAAATGCGGGATCGAGCCTCAGGAGTCCACCCGGATATTCTCGAGCATCTCCCCCAAAAAAACCGGAGTCTGCCTACTGTATTGCTTTGTGCTCTCACCTCTGATTTCACTGGGGGCTGTCCCCCACCACCATCTCGCTCTCTCTGTCAAAGAGTTAACTTACAGCTCCAATTCATAAAGTTCCTTGTCATTCTTCCCTTTAACTTCCAGCTGAGTCTCCATCTGGAGCGCGGAACCCACCACGCTTACTAATTATGCCTGGGCTGCTAAGACCCACTCGAGAAGGTGTCTAGGGTGAGGCACCTTTCGCTATTCGAGAGGGCGCCTGCGGCCTACGTAAGTGGTGCAAACTTCTTGTCTTGAAGTTTGATTGGTCTTCCGCGTAAACCAAGCTACTCAGTCTCTTTTCTCCACCGAATTTTCCTACTGAGCTCTCCTCATACTATTATTCTTGACATCTCTGATTAGCATATAAATAGTCGCCTAGGCCATCTCTCCTTCGAATACCCTGGATCAGTTGGGGCTGGTCCCCGGCAGGTGGCGACCGAACAGGGACCTCAGGAGGCAATACTCAAAGAGCTGAGCAGACACGAACCACGCAATCAGCAGGCAATAAGCATGGAGCTCAGCAGTGACGAATCATGCTGCTCAACTGGCAATAATCAAGCACGTCACCAGGCAGGAATCACGCAGCTCAGCTGGCAATTGTCAAGCAGATGAGCCGACAGGAATCACGCAGCTCAGCTGGCAATTGTCATGCAGATGAGCCGGCAGGAATCACGCAGCTCAGCAGGCCCTGATCACGTGACTCTGCAGGCACTGATCACGTGGCTGATCAAGTCCAGATGACACGTGACTGATGCTGATGCACTGATGCACTGATCACATGGCACATCATGCACTGATCACGTGTTTATCAGGCAATGATCAGTGACTGACAGGCGCTGATCATGGGACTGTGCACGCACTGATCACGTGGCTATCATGCACTGATCACGTGACTGCGCATGCACTGATGACGTGGCTGTTCGGGCACTGATCACGTGTTTATCAGGCAGTGATCAGTGACTGACAGGCGCTGATCAGGGGACTGTGCACGCACTGATCAGGTGGCTGATCAGGAACTGACCACCTGACCGCGCATGCAGTGATCACGTGGCTGGTCGTTCACTGATCACGTGTTTATCATACGGTGATCACGTGACTGAGAGGCGCTGATCACGTGACTGTGCCGTCAGTGATCACCTGGCTGAGCAGGCACTGATATCCTGACTGAGCATGCACTGATCATGTGCCGGGAGCCGGGGAGGCATTCCACTCTGGACAAAGGTCATGAGGAAGGAGGCTCGGCATACGCAAATGCGGGATCGAGCCTCAGGAGTCCACCCGGATATTCTCGAGCATCTCCCCCCAAAAAAACCGGAGTCTGCCTACTGTATTGCTTTGTGCTCTCACCTCTGATTTCACTGGGGGCTGTCCCCCACCACCATCTCGCTCTCTCTGTCAAAGAGTTAACTTACAGCTCCAATTCATAAAGTTCCTTGTCATTCTTCCCTTTAACTTCCAGCTGAGTCTCCATCTGGAGCGCGGAACCCACCACGCTTACTAATTATGCCTGGGCTGCTAAGACCCACTCGAGAAGGTGTCTAGGGTGAGGCACCTTTCGCTATTCGAGAGGGCGCCTGCGGCCTACGTAAGTGGTGCAAACTTCTTGTCTTGAAGTTTGATTGGTCTTCCGCGTAAACCAAGCTACTCAGTCTCTTTTCTCCACCGAATTTTCCTACTGAGCTCTCCTCATACTATTATTCTTGACATCTCTGATTAGCATATAAATAGTCGCCTAGGCCATCTCTCCTTCGAATACCCTGGATCAGTTGGGGCTGGTCCCCGGCAGGTGGCGACCGAACAGGGACCTCAGGAGGCAATACTCAAAGAGCTGAGCAGACACGAACCACGCAATCAGCAGGCAATAAGCATGGAGCTCAGCAGTGACGAATCATGCTGCTCAACTGGCAATAATCAAGCACGTGACCAGGCAGGAATCACGCAGCTCAGCTGGCAATTGTCAAGCAGATGAGCCGACAGGAATCACGCAGCTCAGCTGGCAATTGTCATGCAGATGAGCCGGCAGGAATCACGCAGCTCAGCAGGCCCTGATCACGTGACTCTGCAGGCACTGATCACGTGGCTGATCAAGTCCAGATCACGTGACTGAGCATGCACTGATCACGTGGCTATCATGCACTGATGACGTGACTGCGCATGCACTGATGACGTGGCTGATCGGGCACTGATCACATGGCTCATCATGCACTGATCACGTGTTTATCAGGCAATGATCAGTGACTGACAGGCGCTGATCATGGGACTGTGCACGCACTGATCACGTGGCTATCATGCACTGATCACGTGACTGCGCATGCACTGATGACGTGGCTGTTCGGGCACTGATCACGTGTTTATCAGGCAGTGATCAGTGACTGACAGGCGCTGATCAGGGGACTGTGCACGCACTGATCAGGTGGCTGATCAGGAACTGACCACCTGACCGCGCATGCAGTGATCACGTGGCTGGTCGTTCACTGATCACGTGTTTATCATACGGTGATCACGTGACTGAGAGGCGCTGATCACGTGACTGTGCCGTCAGTGATCACGTGGCTGAGCAGGCACTGATATCGTGACTGAGCATGCACTGATCATGTGCCGGGAGCCGGGGAGGCATTCCACTCTGGACAAAGGTCATGAGGAAGGAGGCTCGGCATACGCAAATGCGGGATCGAGCCTCAGGAGTCCACCCGGATATTCTCGAGCATCTCCCCCCCAAAAAAACCGGAGTCTGCCTACTGTATTGCTTTGTGCTCTCACCTCTGATTTCACTGGGGGCTGTCCCCCACCACCATCTCGCTCTCTCTGTCAAAGAGTTAACTTACAGCTCCAATTCATAAAGTTCCTTGTCATTCTTCCCTTTAACTTCCAGCTGAGTCTCCATCTGGAGCGCGGAACCCACCACGCTTACTAATTATGCCTGGGCTGCTAAGACCCACTCGAGAAGGTGTCTAGGGTGAGGCACCTTTCGCTATTCGAGAGGGCGCCTGCGGCCTACGTAAGTGGTGCAAACTTCTTGTCTTGAAGTTTGATTGGTCTTCCGCGTAAACCAAGCTACTCAGTCTCTTTTCTCCACCGAATTTTCCTACTGAGCTCTCCTCATACTATTATTCTTGACATCTCTGATTAGCATATAAATAGTCGCCTAGGCCATCTCTCCTTCGAATACCCTGGATCAGTTGGGGCTGGTCCCCGGCAGGTGGCGACCGAACAGGGACCTCAGGAGGCAATACTCAAAGAGCTGAGCAGACACGAACCACGCAATCAGCAGGCAATAAGCATGGAGCTCAGCAGTGACGAATCATGCTGCTCAACTGGCAATAATCAAGCACGTGACCAGGCAGGAATCACGCAGCTCAGCTGGCAATTGTCAAGCAGATGAGCCGACAGGAATCACGCAGCTCAGCTGGCAATTGTCATGCAGATGAGCCGGCAGGAATCACGCAGCTCAGCAGGCCCTGATCACGTGACTCTGCAGGCACTGATCACGTGGCTGATCAAGTCCAGATCACGTGACTGAGCATGCACTGATCACGTGGCTATCATGCACTGATGACGTGACTGCGCATGCACTGATGACGTGGCTGATCGGGCACTGATCACATGGCTCATCATGCACTGATCACGTGTTTATCAGGCAATGATCAGTGACTGACAGGCGCTGATCAGGACTGTGATCACTGATCACGACTGTGCACGCACTGATCACTGATCACGTGACTGCGCATGCACTGATGACGTGGCTGTTCGGGCACTGATCACGTGTTTATCAGGCAGTGATCAGTGACTGACAGGCGCTGATCAGGGGACTGTGCACGCACTGATCAGGTGGCTGATCAGGAACTGACCACCTGACCGCGCATGCAGTGATCACGTGGCTGGTCGTTCACTGATCACGTGTTTATCATACGGTGATCACGTGACTGAGAGGCGCTGATCACGTGACTGTGCCGTCAGTGATCACGTGGCTGAGCAGGCACTGATATCGTGACTGAGCATGCACTGATCATGTGCCGGGAGCCGGGGAGGCATTCCACTCTGGACAAAGGTCATGAGGAAGGAGGCTCGGCATACGCAAATGCGGGATCGAGCCTCAGGAGTCCACCCGGATATTCTCGAGCATCTCCCCCAAAAAACCGGAGTCTGCCTACTGTATTGCTTTGTGCTCTCACCTCTGATTTCACTGGGGGCTGTCCCCCACCACCATCTCGCTCTCTCTGTCAAAGAGTTAACTTACAGCTCCAATTCATAAAGTTCCTTGTCATTCTTCCCTTTAACTTCCAGCTGAGTCTCCATCTGGAGCGCGGAACCCACCACGCTTACTAATTATGCCTGGGCTGCTAAGACCCACTCGAGAAGGTGTCTAGGGTGAGGCACCTTTCGCTATTCGAGAGGGCGCCTGCGGCCTACGTAAGTGGTGCAAACTTCTTGTCTTGAAGTTTGATTGGTCTTCCGCGTAAACCAAGCTACTCAGTCTCTTTTCTCCACCGAATTTTCCTACTGAGCTCTCCTCATACTATTATTCTTGACATCTCTGATTAGCATATAAATAGTCGCCTAGGCCATCTCTCCTTCGAATACCCTGGATCAGTTGGGGCTGGTCCCCGGCAGGTGGCGACCGAACAGGGACCTCAGGAGGCAATACTCAAAGAGCTGAGCAGACACGAACCACGCAATCAGCAGGCAATAAGCATGGAGCTCAGCAGTGACGAATCATGCTGCTCAACTGGCAATAATCAAGCACGTGACCAGGCAGGAATCACGCAGCTCAGCTGGCAATTGTCAAGCAGATGAGCCGACAGGAATCACGCAGCTCAGATGGCAATTGTCATGCAGATGAGCCGGCAGGAATCACGCAGCTCAGCAGGCCCTGATCACGTGACTCTGCAGGCACTGATCACGTGGCTGATCAAGTCCAGATCACGTGACTGAGCATGCACTGATCACGTGGCTATCATGCACTGATGACGTGACTGCGCATGCACTGATGACGTGGCTGATCGGGCACTGATCACATGGCTCATCATGCACTGATCACGTGTTTATCAGGCAATGATCAGTGACTGACAGGCGCTGATCATGGGACTGTGCACGCACTGATCACGTGGCTATCATGCACTGATCACGTGACTGCGCATGCACTGATGACGTGGCTGTTCGGGCACTGATCACGTGTTTATCAGGCAGTGATCAGTGACTGACAGGCGCTGATCAGGGGACTGTGCACGCACTGATCAGGTGGCTGATCAGGAACTGACCACCTGACCGCGCATGCAGTGATCACGTGGCTGGTCGTTCACTGATCACGTGTTTATCATACGGTGATCACGTGACTGAGAGGCGCTGATCACGTGACTGTGCCGTCAGTGATCACGTGGCTGAGCAGGCACTGATATCGTGACTGAGCATGCACTGATCATGTGCCGGGAGCCGGGGAGGCATTCCACTCTGGACAAAGGTCATGAGGAAGGAGGCTCGGCATACGCAAATGCGGGATCGAGCCTCAGGAGTCCACCCGGATATTCTCGAGCATCTCCCCCCAAAAAACCGGAGTCTGCCTACTGTATTGCTTTGTGCTCTCACCTCTGATTTCACTGGGGGCTGTCCCCCACCACCATCTCGCTCTCTCTGTCAAAGAGTTAACTTACAGCTCCAATTCATAAAGTTCCTTGTCATTCTTCCCTTTAACTTCCAGCTGAGTCTCCATCTGGAGCGCGGAACCCACCACGCTTACTAATTATGCCTGGGCTGCTAAGACCCACTCGAGAAGGTGTCTAGGGTGAGGCACCTTTCGCTATTCGAGAGGGCGCCTGCGGCCTACGTAAGTGGTGCAAACTTCTTGTCTTGAAGTTTGATTGGTCTTCCGCGTAAACCAAGCTACTCAGTCTCTTTTCTCCACCGAATTTTCCTACTGAGCTCTCCTCATACTATTATTCTTGACATCTCTGATTAGCATATAAATAGTCGCCTAGGCCATCTCTCCTTCGAATACCCTGGATCAGTTGGGGCTGGTCCCCGGCAGGTGGCGACCGAACAGGGACCTCAGGAGGCAATACTCAAAGAGCTGAGCAGACACGAACCACGCAATCAGCAGGCAATAAGCATGGAGCTCAGCAGTGACGAATCATGCTGCTCAACTGGCAATAATCAAGCACGTGACCAGGCAGGAATCACGCAGCTCAGCTGGCAATTGTCAAGCAGATGAGCCGACAGGAATCACGCAGCTCAGCTGGCAATTGTCATGCAGATGAGCCGGCAGGAATCACGCAGCTCAGCAGGCCCTGATCACGTGACTCTGCAGGCACTGATCACGTGGCTGATCAAGTCCAGATCACGTGACTGAGCATGCACTGATCACGTGGCTATCATGCACTGATGACGTGACTGCGCATGCACTGATGACGTGGCTGATCGGGCACTGATCACATGGCTCATCATGCACTGATCACGTGTTTATCAGGCAATGATCAGTGACTGACAGGCGCTGATCATGGGACTGTGCACGCACTGATCACGTGGCTATCATGCACTGATCACGTGACTGCGCATGCACTGATGACGTGGCTGTTCGGGCACTGATCACGTGTTTATCAGGCAGTGATCAGTGACTGACAGGCGCTGATCAGGGGACTGTGCACGCACTGATCAGGTGGCTGATCAGGAACTGACCACCTGACCGCGCATGCAGTGATCACGTGGCTGGTCGTTCACTGATCACGTGTTTATCATACGGTGATCACGTGACTGAGAGGCGCTGATCACGTGACTGTGCCGTCAGTGATCACGTGGCTGAGCAGGCACTGATATCGTGACTGAGCATGCACTGATCATGTGCCGGGAGCCGGGGAGGCATTCCACTCTGGACAAAGGTCATGAGGAAGGAGGCTCGGCATACGCAAATGCGGGATCGAGCCTCAGGAGTCCACCCGGATATTCTCGAGCATCTCCCCCAAAAAACCGGAGTCTGCCTACTGTATTGCTTTGTGCTCTCACCTCTGATTTCACTGGGGGCTGTCCCCCACCACCATCTCGCTCTCTCTGTCAAAGAGTTAACTTACAGCTCCAATTCATAAAGTTCCTTGTCATTCTTCCCTTTAACTTCCAGCTGAGTCTCCATCTGGAGCGCGGAACCCACCACGCTTACTAATTATGCCTGGGCTGCTAAGACCCACTCGAGAAGGTGTCTAGGGTGAGGCACCTTTCGCTATTCGAGAGGGCGCCTGCGGCCTACGTAAGTGGTGCAAACTTCTTGTCTTGAAGTTTGATTGGTCTTCCGCGTAAACCAAGCTACTCAGTCTCTTTTCTCCACCGAATTTTCCTACTGAGCTCTCCTCATACTATTATTCTTGACATCTCTGATTAGCATATAAATAGTCGCCTAGGCCATCTCTCCTTCGAATACCCTGGATCAGTTGGGGCTGGTCCCCGGCAGGTGGCGACCGAACAGGGACCTCAGGAGGCAATACTCAAAGAGCTGAGCAGACACGAACCACGCAATCAGCAGGCAATAAGCATGGAGCTCAGCAGTGACGAATCATGCTGCTCAACTGGCAATAATCAAGCACGTGACCAGGCAGGAATCACGCAGCTCAGCTGGCAATTGTCAAGCAGATGAGCCGACAGGAATCACGCAGCTCAGCTGGCAATTGTCATGCAGATGAGCCGGCAGGAATCACGCAGCTCAGCAGGCCCTGATCACGTGACTCTGCAGGCACTGATCACGTGGCTGATCAAGTCCAGATCACGTGACTGAGCATGCACTGATCACGTGGCTATCATGCACTGATGACGTGACTGCGCATGCACTGATGACGTGGCTGATCGGGCACTGATCACATGGCTCATCATGCACTGATCACGTGTTTATCAGGCAATGATCAGTGACTGACAGGCGCTGATCATGGGACTGTGCACGCACTGATCACGTGGCTATCATGCACTGATCACGTGACTGCGCATGCACTGATGACGTGGCTGTTCGGGCACTGATCACGTGTTTATCAGGCAGTGATCAGTGACTGACAGGCGCTGATCAGGGGACTGTGCACGCACTGATCAGGTGGCTGATCAGGAACTGACCACCTGACCGCGCATGCAGTGATCACGTGGCTGGTCGTTCACTGATCACGTGTTTATCATACGGTGATCACGTGACTGAGAGGCGCTGATCACGTGACTGTGCCGTCAGTGATCACGTGGCTGAGCAGGCACTGATATCGTGACTGAGCATGCACTGATCATGTGCCGGGAGCCGGGGAGGCATTCCACTCTGGACAAAGGTCATGAGGAAGGAGGCTCGGCATACGCAAATGCGGGATCGAGCCTCAGGAGTCCACCCGGATATTCTCGAGCATCTCCCCCCAAAAAAACCGGAGTCTGCCTACTGTATTGCTTTGTGCTCTCACCTCTGATTTCACTGGGGGCTGTCCCCCACCACCATCTCGCTCTCTCTGTCAAAGAGTTAACTTACAGCTCCAATTCATAAAGTTCCTTGTCATTCTTCCCTTTAACTTCCAGCTGAGTCTCCATCTGGAGCGCGGAACCCACCACGCTTACTAATTATGCCTGGGCTGCTAAGACCCACTCGAGAAGGTGTCTAGGGTGAGGCACCTTTCGCTATTCGAGAGGGCGCCTGCGGCCTACGTAAGTGGTGCAAACTTCTTGTCTTGAAGTTTGATTGGTCTTCCGCGTAAACCAAGCTACTCAGTCTCTTTTCTCCACCGAATTTTCCTACTGAGCTCTCCTCATACTATTATTCTTGACATCTCTGATTAGCATATAAATAGTCGCCTAGGCCATCTCTCCTTCGAATACCCTGGATCAGTTGGGGCTGGTCCCCGGCAGGTGGCGACCGAACAGGGACCTCAGGAGGCAATACTCAAAGAGCTGAGCAGACACGAACCACGCAATCAGCAGGCAATAAGCATGGAGCTCAGCAGTGACGAATCATGCTGCTCAACTGGCAATAATCAAGCACGTGACCAGGCAGGAATCACGCAGCTCAGCTGGCAATTGTCAAGCAGATGAGCCGACAGGAATCACGCAGCTCAGCTGGCAATTGTCATGCAGATGAGCCGGCAGGAATCACGCAGCTCAGCAGGCCCTGATCACGTGACTCTGCAGGCACTGATCACGTCACGTGACTGAGATGCACTGATCAGCTATCATGCACTGATGACACTGCGCATGCACACGTGGCTGATCGGGCACTGATCACATGGCTCATCATGCACTGATCACGTGTTTATCAGGCAATGATCAGTGACTGACAGGCGCTGATCATGGGACTGTGCACGCACTGATCACGTGGCTATCATGCACTGATCACGTGACTGCGCATGCACTGATGACGTGGCTGTTCGGGCACTGATCACGTGTTTATCAGGCAGTGATCAGTGACTGACAGGCGCTGATCAGGGGACTGTGCACGCACTGATCAGGTGGCTGATCAGGAACTGACCACCTGACCGCGCATGCAGTGATCACGTGGCTGGTCGTTCACTGATCACGTGTTTATCATACGGTGATCACGTGACTGAGAGGCGCTGATCACGTGACTGTGCCGTCAGTGATCACGTGGCTGAGCAGGCACTGATATCGTGACTGAGCATGCACTGATCATGTGCCGGGAGCCGGGGAGGCATTCCACTCTGGACAAAGGTCATGAGGAAGGAGGCTCGGCATACGCAAATGCGGGATCGAGCCTCAGGAGTCCACCCGGATATTCTCGAGCATCTCCCCCCAAAAAAACCGGAGTCTGCCTACTGTATTGCTTTGTGCTCTCACCTCTGATTTCACTGGGGGCTGTCCCCCACCACCATCTCGCTCTCTCTGTCAAAGAGTTAACTTACAGCTCCAATTCATAAAGTTCCTTGTCATTCTTCCCTTTAACTTCCAGCTGAGTCTCCATCTGGAGCGCGGAACCCACCACGCTTACTAATTATGCCTGGGCTGCTAAGACCCACTCGAGAAGGTGTCTAGGGTGAGGCACCTTTCGCTATTCGAGAGGGCGCCTGCGGCCTACGTAAGTGGTGCAAACTTCTTGTCTTGAAGTTTGATTGGTCTTCCGCGTAAACCAAGCTACTCAGTCTCTTTTCTCCACCGAATTTTCCTACTGAGCTCTCCTCATACTATTATTCTTGACATCTCTGATTAGCATATAAATAGTCGCCTAGGCCATCTCTCCTTCGAATACCCTGGATCAGTTGGGGCTGGTCCCCGGCAGGTGGCGACCGAACAGGGACCTCAGGAGGCAATACTCAAAGAGCTGAGCAGACACGAACCACGCAATCAGCAGGCAATAAGCATGGAGCTCAGCAGTGACGAATCATGCTGCTCAACTGGCAATAATCAAGCACGTGACCAGGCAGGAATCACGCAGCTCAGCTGGCAATTGTCAAGCAGATGAGCCGACAGGAATCACGCAGCTCAGCTGGCAATTGTCATGCAGATGAGCCGGCAGGAATCACGCAGCTCAGCAGGCCCTGATCACGTGACTCTGCAGGCACTGATCACGTGGCTGATCAAGTCCAGATCACGTGACTGAGCATGCACTGATCACGTGGCTATCATGCACTGATGACGTGACTGCGCATGCACTGATGACGTGGCTGATCGGGCACTGATCACATGGCTCATCATGCACTGATCACGTGTTTATCAGGCAATGATCAGTGACTGACAGGCGCTGATCATGGGACTGTGCACGCACTGATCACGTGGCTATCATGCACTGATCACGTGACTGCGCATGCACTGATGACGTGGCTGTTCGGGCACTGATCACGTGTTTATCAGGCAGTGATCAGTGACTGACAGGCGCTGATCAGGGGACTGTGCACGCACTGATCAGGTGGCTGATCAGGAACTGACCACCTGACCGCGCATGCAGTGATCACGTGGCTGGTCGTTCACTGATCACGTGTTTATCATACGGTGATCACGTGACTGAGAGGCGCTGATCACGTGACTGTGCCGTCAGTGATCACGTGGCTGAGCAGGCACTGATATCGTGACTGAGCATGCACTGATCATGTGCCGGGAGCCGGGGAGGCATTCCACTCTGGACAAAGGTCATGAGGAAGGAGGCTCGGCATACGCAAATGCGGGATCGAGCCTCAGGAGTCCACCCGGATATTCTCGAGCATCTCCCCCAAAAAAACCGGAGTCTGCCTACTGTATTGCTTTGTGCTCTCACCTCTGATTTCACTGGGGGCTGTCCCCCACCACCATCTCGCTCTCTCTGTCAAAGAGTTAACTTACAGCTCCAATTCATAAAGTTCCTTGTCATTCTTCCCTTTAACTTCCAGCTGAGTCTCCATCTGGAGCGCGGAACCCACCACGCTTACTAATTATGCCTGGGCTGCTAAGACCCACTCGAGAAGGTGTCTAGGGTGAGGCACCTTTCGCTATTCGAGAGGGCGCCTGCGGCCTACGTAAGTGGTGCAAACTTCTTGTCTTGAAGTTTGATTGGTCTTCCGCGTAAACCAAGCTACTCAGTCTCTTTTCTCCACCGAATTTTCCTACTGAGCTCTCCTCATACTATTATTCTTGACATCTCTGATTAGCATATAAATAGTCGCCTAGGCCATCTCTCCTTCGAATACCCTGGATCAGTTGGGGCTGGTCCCCGGCAGGTGGCGACCGAACAGGGACCTCAGGAGGCAATACTCAAAGAGCTGAGCAGACACGAACCACGCAATCAGCAGGCAATAAGCATGGAGCTCAGCAGTGACGAATCATGCTGCTCAACTGGCAATAATCAAGCACGTGACCAGGCAGGAATCACGCAGCTCAGCTGGCAATTGTCAAGCAGATGAGCCGACAGGAATCACGCAGCTCAGCTGGCAATTGTCATGCAGATGAGCCGGCAGGAATCACGCAGCTCAGCAGGCCCTGATCACGTGACTCTGCAGGCACTGATCACGTGGCTGATCACAGATCACGGACTGATCATCACGTGGCTATCATCTGCACTGCATGCACTGATGACGTGGCTGATCGGGCACTGATCACATGGCTCATCATGCACTGATCACGTGTTTATCAGGCAGTGATCAGTGACAGACAGGCGCTGATCAGGGGACTGTGCACGCACTGATCAGGTGGCTGATCAGGAACTGACCACCTGACCGCGCATGCAGTGATCACGTGGCTGGTCGTTCACTGATCACGTGTTTATCATACGGTGATCACGTGACTGAGAGGCGCTGATCACGTGACTGTGCCGTCAGTGATCACGTGGCTGAGCAGGCACTGATATCGTGACTGAGCATGCACTGATCATGTGCCGGGAGCCGGGGAGGCATTCCACTCTGGACAAAGGTCATGAGGAAGGAGGCTCGGCATACGCAAATGCGGGATCGAGCCTCAGGAGTCCACCCGGATATTCTCGAGCATCTCCCCCCAAAAAAACCGGAGTCTGCCTACTGTATTGCTTTGTGCTCTCACCTCTGATTTCACTGGGGGCTGTCCCCCACCACCATCTCGCTCTCTCTGTCAAAGAGTTAACTTACAGCTCCAATTCATAAAGTTCCTTGTCATTCTTCCCTTTAACTTCCAGCTGAGTCTCCATCTGGAGCGCGGAACCCACCACGCTTACTAATTATGCCTGGGCTGCTAAGACCCACTCGAGAAGGTGTCTAGGGTGAGGCACCTTTCGCTATTCGAGAGGGCGCCTGCGGCCTACGTAAGTGGTGCAAACTTCTTGTCTTGAAGTTTGATTGGTCTTCCGCGTAAACCAAGCTACTCAGTCTCTTTTCTCCACCGAATTTTCCTACTGAGCTCTCCTCATACTATTATTCTTGACATCTCTGATTAGCATATAAATAGTCGCCTAGGCCATCTCTCCTTCGAATACCCTGGATCAGTTGGGGCTGGTCCCCGGCAGGTGGCGACCGAACAGGGACCTCAGGAGGCAATACTCAAAGAGCTGAGCAGACACGAACCACGCAATCAGCAGGCAATAAGCATGGAGCTCAGCAGTGACGAATCATGCTGCTCAACTGGCAATAATCAAGCACGTGACCAGGCAGGAATCACGCAGCTCAGCTGGCAATTGTCAAGCAGATGAGCCGACAGGAATCACGCAGCTCAGCTGGCAATTGTCATGCAGATGAGCCGGCAGGAATCACGCAGCTCAGCAGGCCCTGATCACGTGACTCTGCAGGCACTGATCACGTGGCTGATCAAGTCCAGATCACGTGACTGAGCATGCACTGATCACGTGGCTATCATGCACTGATGACGTGACTGCGCATGCACTGATGACGTGGCTGATCGGGCACTGATCACATGGCTCATCATGCACTGATCACGTGTTTATCAGGCAATGATCAGTGACTGACAGGCGCTGATCATGGGACTGTGCACGCACTGATCACGTGGCTATCATGCACTGATCACGTGACTGCGCATGCACTGATGACGTGGCTGTTCGGGCACTGATCACGTGTTTATCAGGCAGTGATCAGTGACTGACAGGCGCTGATCAGGGGACTGTGCACGTGATTTATCAGGCACTGATCAACTGACTGATCAGGCCTGACTGCTGGGGACTGTGCACGCACTGATCAGGTGGCTGATCAGGAACTGACCACCTGACCGCGCATGCAGTGATCACGTGGCTGGTCGTTCACTGATCACGTGTTTATCATACGGTGATCACGTGACTGAGAGGCGCTGATCACGTGACTGTGCCGTCAGTGATCACGTGGCTGAGCAGGCACTGATATCGTGACTGAGCATGCACTGATCATGAGCCGGGGAGGCATTCCACTCTGGACAAAGGTCATGAGGAAGGAGGCTCGGCATACGCAAATGCGGGATCGAGCCTCAGGAGTCCACCCGGATATTCTCGAGCATCTCCCCCCAAAAAAACCGGAGTCTGCCTACTGTATTGCTTTGTGCTCTCACCTCTGATTTCACTGGGGGCTGTCCCCCACCACCATCTCGCTCTCTCTGTCAAAGAGTTAACTTACAGCTCCAATTCATAAAGTTCCTTGTCATTCTTCCCTTTAACTTCCAGCTGAGTCTCCATCTGGAGCGCGGAACCCACCACGCTTACTAATTATGCCTGGGCTGCTAAGACCCACTCGAGAAGGTGTCTAGGGTGAGGCACCTTTCGCTATTCGAGAGGGCGCCTGCGGCCTACGTAAGTGGTGCAAACTTCTTGTCTTGAAGTTTGATTGGTCTTCCGCGTAAACCAAGCTACTCAGTCTCTTTTCTCCACCGAATTTTCCTACTGAGCTCTCCTCATACTATTATTCTTGACATCTCTGATTAGCATATAAATAGTCGCCTAGGCCATCTCTCCTTCGAATACCCTGGATCAGTTGGGGCTGGTCCCCGGCAGGTGGCGACCGAACAGGGACCTCAGGAGGCAATACTCAAAGAGCTGAGCAGACACGAACCACGCAATCAGCAGGCAATAAGCATGGAGCTCAGCAGTGACGAATCATGCTGCTCAACTGGCAATAATCAAGCACGTGACCAGGCAGGAATCACGCAGCTCAGCTGGCAATTGTCAAGCAGATGAGCCGACAGGAATCACGCAGCTCAGCTGGCAATTGTCATGCAGATGAGCCGGCAGGAATCACGCAGCTCAGCAGGCCCTGATCACGTGACTCTGCAGGCACTGATCACGTGGCTGATCAAGTCCAGATCACGTGACTGAGCATGCACTGATCACGTGGCTATCATGCACTGATGACGTGACTGCGCATGCACTGATGACGTGGCTGATCGGGCACTGATCACATGGCTCATCATGCACTGATCACGTGTTTATCAGGCAATGATCAGTGACTGACAGGCGCTGATCATGGGACTGTGCACGCACTGATCACGTGGCTATCATGCACTGATCACGTGACTGCGCATGCACTGATGACGTGGCTGTTCGGGCACTGATCACGTGTTTATCAGGCAGTGATCAGTGACTGACAGGCGCTGATCAGGGGACTGTGCACGCACTGATCAGGTGGCTGATCAGGAACTGACCACCTGACCGCGCATGCAGTGATCACGTGGCTGGTCGTTCACTGATCACGTGTTTATCATACGGTGATCACGTGACTGAGAGGCGCTGATCACGTGACTGTGCCGTCAGTGATCACGTGGCTGAGCAGGCACTGATATCGTGACTGAGCATGCACTGATCATGTGCCGGGAGCCGGGGAGGCATTCCACTCTGGACAAAGGTCATGAGGAAGGAGGCTCGGCATACGCAAATGCGGGATCGAGCCTCAGGAGTCCACCCGGATATTCTCGAGCATCTCCCCCCAAAAAAACCGGAGTCTGCCTACTGTATTGCTTTGTGCTCTCACCTCTGATTTCACTGGGGGCTGTCCCCCACCACCATCTCGCTCTCTCTGTCAAAGAGTTAACTTACAGCTCCAATTCATAAAGTTCCTTGTCATTCTTCCCTTTAACTTCCAGCTGAGTCTCCATCTGGAGCGCGGAACCCACCACGCTTACTAATTATGCCTGGGCTGCTAAGACCCACTCGAGAAGGTGTCTAGGGTGAGGCACCTTTCGCTATTCGAGAGGGCGCCTGCGGCCTACGTAAGTGGTGCAAACTTCTTGTCTTGAAGTTTGATTGGTCTTCCGCGTAAACCAAGCTACTCAGTCTCTTTTCTCCACCGAATTTTCCTACTGAGCTCTCCTCATACTATTATTCTTGACATCTCTGATTAGCATATAAATAGTCGCCTAGGCCATCTCTCCTTCGAATACCCTGGATCAGTTGGGGCTGGTCCCCGGCAGGTGGCGACCGAACAGGGACCTCAGGAGGCAATACTCAAAGAGCTGAGCAGACACGAACCACGCAATCAGCAGGCAATAAGCATGGAGCTCAGCAGTGACGAATCATGCTGCTCAACTGGCAATAATCAAGCACGTGACCAGGCAGGAATCACGCAGCTCAGCTGGCAATTGTCAAGCAGATGAGCCGACAGGAATCACGCAGCTCAGCTGGCAATTGTCATGCAGATGAGCCGGCAGGAATCACGCAGCTCAGCAGGCCCTGATCACGTGACTCTGCAGGCACTGATCACGTGGCTGATCAAGTCCAGATCACGTGACTGAGCATGCACTGATCACGTGGCTATCATGCACTGATGACGTGACTGCGCATGCACTGATGACGTGGCTGATCGGGCACTGATCACATGGCTCATCATGCACTGATCACGTGTTTATCAGGCAATGATCAGTGACTGACAGGCGCTGATCATGGGACTGTGCACGCACTGATCACGTGGCTATCATGCACTGATCACGTGACTGCGCATGCACTGATGACGTGGCTGTTCGGGCACTGATCACGTGTTTATCAGGCAGTGATCAGTGACTGACAGGCGCTGATCAGGGGACTGTGCACGCACTGATCAGGTGGCTGATCAGGAACTGACCACCTGACCGCGCATGCAGTGATCACGTGGCTGGTCGTTCACTGATCACGTGTTTATCATACGGTGATCACGTGACTGAGAGGCGCTGATCACGTGACTGTGCCGTCAGTGATCACGTGGCTGAGCAGGCACTGATATCGTGACTGAGCATGCACTGATCATGTGCCGGGAGCCGGGGAGGCATTCCACTCTGGACAAAGGTCATGAGGAAGGAGGCTCGGCATACGCAAATGCGGGATCGAGCCTCAGGAGTCCACCCGGATATTCTCGAGCATCTCCCCCCAAAAACCGGAGTCTGCCTACTGTATTGCTTTGTGCTCTCACCTCTGATTTCACTGGGGGCTGTCCCCCACCACCATCTCGCTCTCTCTGTCAAAGAGTTAACTTACAGCTCCAATTCATAAAGTTCCTTGTCATTCTTCCCTTTAACTTCCAGCTGAGTCTCCATCTGGAGCGCGGAACCCACCACGCTTACTAATTATGCCTGGGCTGCTAAGACCCACTCGAGAAGGTGTCTAGGGTGAGGCACCTTTCGCTATTCGAGAGGGCGCCTGCGGCCTACGTAAGTGGTGCAAACTTCTTGTCTTGAAGTTTGATTGGTCTTCCGCGTAAACCAAGCTACTCAGTCTCTTTTCTCCACCGAATTTTCCTACTGAGCTCTCCTCATACTATTATTCTTGACATCTCTGATTAGCATATAAATAGTCGCCTAGGCCATCTCTCCTTCGAATACCCTGGATCAGTTGGGGCTGGTCCCCGGCAGGTGGCGACCGAACAGGGACCTCAGGAGGCAATACTCAAAGAGCTGAGCAGACACGAACCACGCAATCAGCAGGCAATAAGCATGGAGCTCAGCAGTGACGAATCATGCTGCTCAACTGGCAATAATCAAGCACGTGACCAGGCAGGAATCACGCAGCTCAGCTGGCAATTGTCAAGCAGATGAGCCGACAGGAATCACGCAGCTCAGCTGGCAATTGTCATGCAGATGAGCCGGCAGGAATCACGCAGCTCAGCAGGCCCTGATCACGTGACTCTGCAGGCACTGATCACTGATCAACAGATCACGTGACTGAGCATGCACTGATCACGTGGCTATCATGCACTGATGACGTGACTGCGCATGCACTGATGACGTGGCTGATCGGGCACTGATCACATGGCTCATCATGCACTGATCACGTGTTTATCAGGCAATGATCAGTGACTGACAGGCGCTGATCATGGGACTGTGCACGCACTGATCACGTGGCTATCATGCACTGATCACGTGACTGCGCATGCACTGATGACGTGGCTGTTCGGGCACTGATCACGTGTTTATCAGGCAGTGATCAGTGACTGACAGGCGCTGATCAGGGGACTGTGCACGCACTGATCAGGTGGCTGATCAGGAACTGACCACCTGACCGCGCATGCAGTGATCACGTGGCTGGTCGTTCACTGATCACGTGTTTATCATACGGTGATCACGTGACTGAGAGGCGCTGATCACGTGACTGTGCCGTCAGTGATCACGTGGCTGAGCAGGCACTGATATCGTGACTGAGCATGCACTGATCATGTGCCGGGAGCCGGGGAGGCATTCCACTCTGGACAAAGGTCATGAGGAAGGAGGCTCGGCATACGCAAATGCGGGATCGAGCCTCAGGAGTCCACCCGGATATTCTCGAGCATCTCCCCCCCAAAAAACCGGAGTCTGCCTACTGTATTGCTTTGTGCTCTCACCTCTGATTTCACTGGGGGCTGTCCCCCACCACCATCTCGCTCTCTCTGTCAAAGAGTTAACTTACAGCTCCAATTCATAAAGTTCCTTGTCATTCTTCCCTTTAACTTCCAGCTGAGTCTCCATCTGGAGCGCGGAACCCACCACGCTTACTAATTATGCCTGGGCTGCTAAGACCCACTCGAGAAGGTGTCTAGGGTGAGGCACCTTTCGCTATTCGAGAGGGCGCCTGCGGCCTACGTAAGTGGTGCAAACTTCTTGTCTTGAAGTTTGATTGGTCTTCCGCGTAAACCAAGCTACTCAGTCTCTTTTCTCCACCGAATTTTCCTACTGAGCTCTCCTCATACTATTATTCTTGACATCTCTGATTAGCATATAAATAGTCGCCTAGGCCATCTCTCCTTCGAATACCCTGGATCAGTTGGGGCTGGTCCCCGGCAGGTGGCGACCGAACAGGGACCTCAGGAGGCAATACTCAAAGAGCTGAGCAGACACGAACCACGCAATCAGCAGGCAATAAGCATGGAGCTCAGCAGTGACGAATCATGCTGCTCAACTGGCAATAATCAAGCACGTGACCAGGCAGGAATCACGCAGCTCAGCTGGCAATTGTCAAGCAGATGAGCCGACAGGAATCACGCAGCTCAGCTGGCAATTGTCATGCAGATGAGCCGGCAGGAATCACGCAGCTCAGCAGGCCCTGATCACGTGACTCTGCAGGCACTGATCACGTGGCTGATCGGGCACTGATCACATGGCTCATCATGCACTGATCACGTGTTTCTCAGGCAATGATCAGTGACTGACAGGCGCTGATCATGGGACTGTGCACGCACTGATCACGTGGCTATCATGCACTGATCACGTGACTGCGCATGCACTGATGACGTGGCTGTTCGGGCACTGATCACGTGTTTATCAGGCAGTGATCAGTGACTGACAGGCGCTGATCAGGGGACTGTGCACGCACTGATCAGGTGGCTGATCAGGAACTGACCACCTGACCGCGCATGCAGTGATCACGTGGCTGGTCGTTCACTGATCACGTGTTTATCATACGGTGATCACGTGACTGAGAGGCGCTGATCACGTGACTGTGCCGTCAGTGATCACGTGGCTGAGCAGGCACTGATATCGTGACTGAGCATGCACTGATCATGTGCCGGGAGCCGGGGAGGCATTCCACTCTGGACAAAGGTCATGAGGAAGGAGGCTCGGCATACGCAAATGCGGGATCGAGCCTCAGGAGTCCACCCGGATATTCTCGAGCATCTCCCCCAAAAAACCGGAGTCTGCCTACTGTATTGCTTTGTGCTCTCACCTCTGATTTCACTGGGGGCTGTCCCCCACCACCATCTCGCTCTCTCTGTCAAAGAGTTAACTTACAGCTCCAATTCATAAAGTTCCTTGTCATTCTTCCCTTTAACTTCCAGCTGAGTCTCCATCTGGAGCGCGGAACCCACCACGCTTACTAATTATGCCTGGGCTGCTAAGACCCACTCGAGAAGGTGTCTAGGGTGAGGCACCTTTCGCTATTCGAGAGGGCGCCTGCGGCCTACGTAAGTGGTGCAAACTTCTTGTCTTGAAGTTTGATTGGTCTTCCGCGTAAACCAAGCTACTCAGTCTCTTTTCTCCACCGAATTTTCCTACTGAGCTCTCCTCATACTATTATTCTTGACATCTCTGATTAGCATATAAATAGTCGCCTAGGCCATCTCTCCTTCGAATACCCTGGATCAGTTGGGGCTGGTCCCCGGCAGGTGGCGACCGAACAGGGACCTCAGGAGGCAATACTCAAAGAGCTGAGCAGACACGAACCACGCAATCAGCAGGCAATAAGCATGGAGCTCAGCAGTGACGAATCATGCTGCTCAACTGGCAATAATCAAGCACGTGACCAGGCAGGAATCACGCAGCTCAGCTGGCAATTGTCAAGCAGATGAGCCGACAGGAATCACGCAGCTCAGCTGGCAATTGTCATGCAGATGAGCCGGCAGGAATCACGCAGCTCAGCAGGCCCTGATCACGTGACTCTGCAGGCACTGATCACGTGGCTGATCAAGTCCAGATCACGTGACTGAGCATGCACTGATCACGTGGCTATCATGCACTGATGACGTGACTGCGCATGCACTGATGACGTGGCTGATCGGGCACTGATCACATGGCTCATCATGCACTGATCACGTGTTTATCAGGCAATGATCAGTGACTGACAGGCGCTGATCATGGGACTGTGCACGCACTGATCACGTGGCTATCATGCACTGATCACGTGACTGCGCATGCACTGATGACGTGGCTGTTCGGGCACTGATCACGTGTTTATCAGGCAGTGATCAGTGACTGACAGGCGCTGATCAGGGGACTGTGCACGCACTGATCAGGTGGCTGATCAGGAACTGACCACCTGACCGCGCATGCAGTGATCACGTGGCTGGTCGTTCACTGATCACGTGTTTATCATACGGTGATCACGTGACTGAGAGGCGCTGATCACGTGACTGTGCCGTCAGTGATCACGTGGCTGAGCAGGCACTGATATCGTGACTGAGCATGCACTGATCATGTGCCGGGAGCCGGGGAGGCATTCCACTCTGGACAAAGGTCATGAGGAAGGAGGCTCGGCATACGCAAATGCGGGATCGAGCCTCAGGAGTCCACCCGGATATTCTCGAGCATCTCCCCCAAAAAACCGGAGTCTGCCTACTGTATTGCTTTGTGCTCTCACCTCTGATTTCACTGGGGGCTGTCCCCCACCACCATCTCGCTCTCTCTGTCAAAGAGTTAACTTACAGCTCCAATTCATAAAGTTCCTTGTCATTCTTCCCTTTAACTTCCAGCTGAGTCTCCATCTGGAGCGCGGAACCCACCACGCTTACTAATTATGCCTGGGCTGCTAAGACCCACTCGAGAAGGTGTCTAGGGTGAGGCACCTTTCGCTATTCGAGAGGGCGCCTGCGGCCTACGTAAGTGGTGCAAACTTCTTGTCTTGAAGTTTGATTGGTCTTCCGCGTAAACCAAGCTACTCAGTCTCTTTTCTCCACCGAATTTTCCTACTGAGCTCTCCTCATACTATTATTCTTGACATCTCTGATTAGCATATAAATAGTCGCCTAGGCCATCTCTCCTTCGAATACCCTGGATCAGTTGGGGCTGGTCCCCGGCAGGTGGCGACCGAACAGGGACCTCAGGAGGCAATACTCAAAGAGCTGAGCAGACACGAACCACGCAATCAGCAGGCAATAAGCATGGAGCTCAGCAGTGACGAATCATGCTGCTCAACTGGCAATAATCAAGCACGTGACCAGGCAGGAATCACGCAGCTCAGCTGGCAATTGTCAAGCAGATGAGCCGGCAGGAATCACGCAGCTCAGCAGGCCCTGATCACGTGACTCTGCAGGCACTGATCACGTGGCTGATCAAGTCCAGATCACGTGACTGAGCATGCACTGATCACGTGGCTATCATGCACTGATGACGTGACTGCGCATGCACTGATGACGTGGCTGATCGGGCACTGATCACATGGCTCATCATGCACTGATCACGTGTTTATCAGGCAATGATCAGTGACTGACAGGCGCTGATCATGGGACTGTGCACGCACTGATCACGTGGCTATCATGCACTGATCACGTGACTGCGCATGCACTGATGACGTGGCTGTTCGGGCACTGATCACGTGTTTATCAGGCAGTGATCAGTGACTGACAGGCGCTGATCAGGGGACTGTGCACGCACTGATCAGGTGGCTGATCAGGAACTGACCACCTGACCGCGCATGCAGTGATCACGTGGCTGGTCGTTCACTGATCACGTGTTTATCATACGGTGATCACGTGACTGAGAGGCGCTGATCACGTGACTGTGCCGTCAGTGATCACGTGGCTGAGCAGGCACTGATATCGTGACTGAGCATGCACTGATCATGTGCCGGGAGCCGGGGAGGCATTCCACTCTGGACAAAGGTCATGAGGAAGGAGGCTCGGCATACGCAAATGCGGGATCGAGCCTCAGGAGTCCACCCGGATATTCTCGAGCATCTCCCCCCCAAAAAACCGGAGTCTGCCTACTGTATTGCTTTGTGCTCTCACCTCTGATTTCACTGGGGGCTGTCCCCCACCACCATCTCGCTCTCTCTGTCAAAGAGTTAACTTACAGCTCCAATTCATAAAGTTCCTTGTCATTCTTCCCTTTAACTTCCAGCTGAGTCTCCATCTGGAGCGCGGAACCCACCACGCTTACTAATTATGCCTGGGCTGCTAAGACCCACTCGAGAAGGTGTCTAGGGTGAGGCACCTTTCGCTATTCGAGAGGGCGCCTGCGGCCTACGTAAGTGGTGCAAACTTCTTGTCTTGAAGTTTGATTGGTCTTCCGCGTAAACCAAGCTACTCAGTCTCTTTTCTCCACCGAATTTTCCTACTGAGCTCTCCTCATACTATTATTCTTGACATCTCTGATTAGCATATAAATAGTCGCCTAGGCCATCTCTCCTTCGAATACCCTGGATCAGTTGGGGCTGGTCCCCGGCAGGTGGCGACCGAACAGGGACCTCAGGAGGCAATACTCAAAGAGCTGAGCAGACACGAACCACGCAATCAGCAGGCAATAAGCATGGAGCTCAGCAGTGACGAATCATGCTGCTCAACTGGCAATAATCAAGCACGTGACCAGGCAGGAATCACGCAGCTCAGCTGGCAATTGTCAAGCAGATGAGCCGGCAGGAATCACGCAGCTCAGCAGGCCCTGATCACGTGACTCTGCAGGCACTGATCACGTGGCTGATCAAGTCCAGATCACGTGACTGAGCATGCACTGATCACGTGGCTATCATGCACTGATGACGTGACTGCGCATGCACTGATGACGTGGCTGATCGGGCACTGATCACATGGCTCATCATGCACTGATCACGTGTTTATCAGGCAATGATCAGTGACTGACAGGCGCTGATCATGGGACTGTGCACGCACTGATCACGTGGCTATCATGCACTGATCACGTGACTGCGCATGCACTGATGACGTGGCTGTTCGGGCACTGATCACGTGTTTATCAGGCAGTGATCAGTGACTGACAGGCGCTGATCAGGGGACTGTGCACGCACTGATCAGGTGGCTGATCAGGAACTGACCACCTGACCGCGCATGCAGTGATCACGTGGCTGGTCGTTCACTGATCACGTGTTTATCATACGGTGATCACGTGACTGAGAGGCGCTGATCACGTGACTGTGCCGTCAGTGATCACGTGGCTGAGCAGGCACTGATATCGTGACTGAGCATGCACTGATCATGTGCCGGGAGCCGGGGAGGCATTCCACTCTGGACAAAGGTCATGAGGAAGGAGGCTCGGCATACGCAAATGCGGGATCGAGCCTCAGGAGTCCACCCGGATATTCTCGAGCATCTCCCCCCCAAAAAACCGGAGTCTGCCTACTGTATTGCTTTGTGCTCTCACCTCTGATTTCACTGGGGGCTGTCCCCCACCACCATCTCGCTCTCTCTGTCAAAGAGTTAACTTACAGCTCCAATTCATAAAGTTCCTTGTCATTCTTCCCTTTAACTTCCAGCTGAGTCTCCATCTGGAGCGCGGAACCCACCACGCTTACTAATTATGCCTGGGCTGCTAAGACCCACTCGAGAAGGTGTCTAGGGTGAGGCACCTTTCGCTATTCGAGAGGGCGCCTGCGGCCTACGTAAGTGGTGCAAACTTCTTGTCTTGAAGTTTGATTGGTCTTCCGCGTAAACCAAGCTACTCAGTCTCTTTTCTCCACCGAATTTTCCTACTGAGCTCTCCTCATACTATTATTCTTGACATCTCTGATTAGCATATAAATAGTCGCCTAGGCCATCTCTCCTTCGAATACCCTGGATCAGTTGGGGCTGGTCCCCGGCAGGTGGCGACCGAACAGGGACCTCAGGAGGCAATACTCAAAGAGCTGAGCAGACACGAACCACGCAATCAGCAGGCAATAAGCATGGAGCTCAGCAGTGACGAATCATGCTGCTCAACTGGCAATAATCAAGCACGTGACCAGGCAGGAATCACGCAGCTCAGCTGGCAATTGTCAAGCAGATGAGCCGACAGGAATCACGCAGCTCAGCTGGCAATTGTCATGCAGATGAGCCGGCAGGAATCACGCAGCTCAGCAGGCCCTGATCACGTGACTCTGCAGGCACTGATCACGTGGCTGATCAAGTCCAGATCACGTGACTGAGCATGCACTGATCACGTGGCTATCATGCACTGATGACGTGACTGCGCATGCACTGATGACGTGGCTGATCGGGCACTGATCACATGGCTCATCATGCACTGATCACGTGTTTATCAGGCAATGATCAGTGACTGACAGGCGCTGATCATGGGACTGTGCACGCACTGATCACGTGGCTATCATGCACTGATCACGTGACTGCGCATGCACTGATGACGTGGCTGTTCGGGCACTGATCACGTGTTTATCAGGCAGTGATCAGTGACTGACAGGCGCTGATCAGGGGACTGTGCACGCACTGATCAGGTGGCTGATCAGGAACTGACCACCTGACCGCGCATGCAGTGATCACGTGGCTGGTCGTTCACTGATCACGTGTTTATCATACGGTGATCACGTGACTGAGAGGCGCTGATCACGTGACTGTGCCGTCAGTGATCACGTGGCTGAGCAGGCACTGATATCGTGACTGAGCATGCACTGATCATGTGCCGGGAGCCGGGGAGGCATTCCACTCTGGACAAAGGTCATGAGGAAGGAGGCTCGGCATACGCAAATGCGGGATCGAGCCTCAGGAGTCCACCCGGATATTCTCGAGCATCTCCCCCAAAAAAACCGGAGTCTGCCTACTGTATTGCTTTGTGCTCTCACCTCTGATTTCACTGGGGGCTGTCCCCCACCACCATCTCGCTCTCTCTGTCAAAGAGTTAACTTACAGCTCCAATTCATAAAGTTCCTTGTCATTCTTCCCTTTAACTTCCAGCTGAGTCTCCATCTGGAGCGCGGAACCCACCACGCTTACTAATTATGCCTGGGCTGCTAAGACCCACTCGAGAAGGTGTCTAGGGTGAGGCACCTTTCGCTATTCGAGAGGGCGCCTGCGGCCTACGTAAGTGGTGCAAACTTCTTGTCTTGAAGTTTGATTGGTCTTCCGCGTAAACCAAGCTACTCAGTCTCTTTTCTCCACCGAATTTTCCTACTGAGCTCTCCTCATACTATTATTCTTGACATCTCTGATTAGCATATAAATAGTCGCCTAGGCCATCTCTCCTTCGAATACCCTGGATCAGTTGGGGCTGGTCCCCGGCAGGTGGCGACCGAACAGGGACCTCAGGAGGCAATACTCAAAGAGCTGAGCAGACACGAACCACGCAATCAGCAGGCAATAAGCATGGAGCTCAGCAGTGACGAATCATGCTGCTCAACTGGCAATAATCAAGCACGTGACCAGGCAGGAATCACGCAGCTCAGCTGGCAATTGTCAAGCAGATGAGCCGACAGGAATCACGCAGCTCAGCAGGCCCTGATCACGTGACTCTGCAGGCACTGATCACGTGGCTGATCAAGTCCAGATCACGTGACTGAGCATGCACTGATCACGTGGCTATCATGCACTGATGACGTGACTGCGCATGCACTGATGACGTGGCTGATCGGGCACTGATCACATGGCTCATCATGCACTGATCACGTGTTTATCAGGCAATGATCAGTGACTGACAGGCGCTGATCATGGGACTGTGCACGCACTGATCACGTGGCTATCATGCACTGATCACGTGACTGCGCATGCACTGATGACGTGGCTGTTCGGGCACTGATCACGTGTTTATCAGGCAGTGATCAGTGACTGACAGGCGCTGATCAGGGGACTGTGCACGCACTGATCAGGTGGCTGATCAGGAACTGACCACCTGACCGCGCATGCAGTGATCACGTGGCTGGTCGTTCACTGATCACGTGTTTATCATACGGTGATCACGTGACTGAGAGGCGCTGATCACGTGACTGTGCCGTCAGTGATCACGTGGCTGAGCAGGCACTGATATCGTGACTGAGCATGCACTGATCATGTGCCGGGAGCCGGGGAGGCATTCCACTCTGGACAAAGGTCATGAGGAAGGAGGCTCGGCATACGCAAATGCGGGATCGAGCCTCAGGAGTCCACCCGGATATTCTCGAGCATCTCCCCCAAAAAAACCGGAGTCTGCCTACTGTATTGCTTTGTGCTCTCACCTCTGATTTCACTGGGGGCTGTCCCCCACCACCATCTCGCTCTCTCTGTCAAAGAGTTAACTTACAGCTCCAATTCATAAAGTTCCTTGTCATTCTTCCCTTTAACTTCCAGCTGAGTCTCCATCTGGAGCGCGGAACCCACCACGCTTACTAATTATGCCTGGGCTGCTAAGACCCACTCGAGAAGGTGTCTAGGGTGAGGCACCTTTCGCTATTCGAGAGGGCGCCTGCGGCCTACGTAAGTGGTGCAAACTTCTTGTCTTGAAGTTTGATTGGTCTTCCGCGTAAACCAAGCTACTCAGTCTCTTTTCTCCACCGAATTTTCCTACTGAGCTCTCCTCATACTATTATTCTTGACATCTCTGATTAGCATATAAATAGTCGCCTAGGCCATCTCTCCTTCGAATACCCTGGATCAGTTGGGGCTGGTCCCCGGCAGGTGGCGACCGAACAGGGACCTCAGGAGGCAATACTCAAAGAGCTGAGCAGACACGAACCACGCAATCAGCAGGCAATAAGCATGGAGCTCAGCAGTGACGAATCATGCTGCTCAACTGGCAATAATCAAGCACGTGACCAGGCAGGAATCACGCAGCTCAGCTGGCAATTGTCAAGCAGATGAGCCGACAGGAATCACGCAGCTCAGCTGGCAATTGTCATGCAGATGAGCCGGCAGGAATCACGCAGCTCTGCAGGCCCTGATCACGTGACTCTGCAGGCACTGATCACGTGGCTATCATGCACTGATCACGTGACTGCGCATGCACTGATGACGTGGCTGTTCGGGCACTGATCACATGGCTCATCATGCACTGATCACGTGTTTATCAGGCAATGATCAGTGACTGACAGGCGCTGATCATGGGACTGTGCACGCACTGATCACGTGGCTATCATGCACTGATCACGTGACTGCGCATGCACTGATGACGTGGCTGTTCGGGCACTGATCACGTGTTTATCAGGCAGTGATCAGTGACTGACAGGCGCTGATCAGGGGACTGTGCACGCACTGATCAGGTGGCTGATCAGGAACTGACCACCTGACCGCGCATGCAGTGATCACGTGGCTGGTCGTTCACTGATCACGTGTTTATCATACGGTGATCACGTGACTGAGAGGCGCTGATCACGTGACTGTGCCGTCAGTGATCACGTGGCTGAGCAGGCACTGATATCGTGACTGAGCATGCACTGATCATGTGCCGGGAGCCGGGGAGGCATTCCACTCTGGACAAAGGTCATGAGGAAGGAGGCTCGGCATACGCAAATGCGGGATCGAGCCTCAGGAGTCCACCCGGATATTCTCGAGCATCTCCCCCAAAAAAACCGGAGTCTGCCTACTGTATTGCTTTGTGCTCTCACCTCTGATTTCACTGGGGGCTGTCCCCCACCACCATCTCGCTCTCTCTGTCAAAGAGTTAACTTACAGCTCCAATTCATAAAGTTCCTTGTCATTCTTCCCTTTAACTTCCAGCTGAGTCTCCATCTGGAGCGCGGAACCCACCACGCTTACTAATTATGCCTGGGCTGCTAAGACCCACTCGAGAAGGTGTCTAGGGTGAGGCACCTTTCGCTATTCGAGAGGGCGCCTGCGGCCTACGTAAGTGGTGCAAACTTCTTGTCTTGAAGTTTGATTGGTCTTCCGCGTAAACCAAGCTACTCAGTCTCTTTTCTCCACCGAATTTTCCTACTGAGCTCTCCTCATACTATTATTCTTGACATCTCTGATTAGCATATAAATAGTCGCCTAGGCCATCTCTCCTTCGAATACCCTGGATCAGTTGGGGCTGGTCCCCGGCAGGTGGCGACCGAACAGGGACCTCAGGAGGCAATACTCAAAGAGCTGAGCAGACACGAACCACGCAATCAGCAGGCAATAAGCATGGAGCTCAGCAGTGACGAATCATGCTGCTCAACTGGCAATAATCAAGCACGTGACCAGGCAGGAATCACGCAGCTCAGCTGGCAATTGTCAAGCAGATGAGCCGACAGGAATCACGCAGCTCAGCTGGCAATTGTCATGCAGATGAGCCGGCAGGAATCACGCAGCTCAGCAGGCCCTGATCACGTGACTCTGCAGGCACTGATCACGTGGCTGATCAAGTCCAGATCACGTGACTGAGCATGCACTGATCACGTGGCTATCATGCACTGATGACGTGACTGCGCATGCACTGATGACGTGGCTGATCGGGCACTGATCACATGGCTCATCATGCACTGATCACGTGTTTATCAGGCAATGATCAGTGACTGACAGGCGCTGATCATGGGACTGTGCACGCACTGATCACGTGGCTATCATGCACTGATCACGTGACTGCGCATGCACTGATGACGTGGCTGTTCGGGCACTGATCACGTGTTTATCAGGCAGTGATCAGTGACTGACAGGCGCTGATCAGGGGACTGTGCACGCACTGATCAGGTGGCTGATCAGGAACTGACCACCTGACCGCGCATGCAGTGATCACGTGGCTGGTCGTTCACTGATCACGTGTTTATCATACGGTGATCACGTGACTGAGAGGCGCTGATCACGTGACTGTGCCGTCAGTGATCACGTGGCTGAGCAGGCACTGATATCGTGACTGAGCATGCACTGATCATGTGCCGGGAGCCGGGGAGGCATTCCACTCTGGACAAAGGTCATGAGGAAGGAGGCTCGGCATACGCAAATGCGGGATCGAGCCTCAGGAGTCCACCCGGATATTCTCGAGCATCTCCCCCAAAAAAACCGGAGTCTGCCTACTGTATTGCTTTGTGCTCTCACCTCTGATTTCACTGGGGGCTGTCCCCCACCACCATCTCGCTCTCTCTGTCAAAGAGTTAACTTACAGCTCCAATTCATAAAGTTCCTTGTCATTCTTCCCTTTAACTTCCAGCTGAGTCTCCATCTGGAGCGCGGAACCCACCACGCTTACTAATTATGCCTGGGCTGCTAAGACCCACTCGAGAAGGTGTCTAGGGTGAGGCACCTTTCGCTATTCGAGAGGGCGCCTGCGGCCTACGTAAGTGGTGCAAACTTCTTGTCTTGAAGTTTGATTGGTCTTCCGCGTAAACCAAGCTACTCAGTCTCTTTTCTCCACCGAATTTTCCTACTGAGCTCTCCTCATACTATTATTCTTGACATCTCTGATTAGCATATAAATAGTCGCCTAGGCCATCTCTCCTTCGAATACCCTGGATCAGTTGGGGCTGGTCCCCGGCAGGTGGCGACCGAACAGGGACCTCAGGAGGCAATACTCAAAGAGCTGAGCAGACACGAACCACGCAATCAGCAGGCAATAAGCATGGAGCTCAGCAGTGACGAATCATGCTGCTCAACTGGCAATAATCAAGCACGTGACCAGGCAGGAATCACGCAGCTCAGCTGGCAATTGTCAAGCAGATGAGCGACAGGAATCACGCAGCTCAGCAGGCCCTGATCACGTGACTCTGCAGGCACTGATCACGTGGCTGATCAAGTCCAGATCACGTGACTGAGCATGCACTGATCACGTGGCTATCATGCACTGATGACGTGACTGCGCATGCACTGATGACGTGGCTGATCGGGCACTGATCACATGGCTCATCATGCACTGATCACGTGTTTATCAGGCAATGATCAGTGACTGACAGGCGCTGATCATGGGACTGTGCACGCACTGATCACGTGGCTATCATGCACTGATCACGTGACTGCGCATGCACTGATGACGTGGCTGTTCGGGCACTGATCACGTGTTTATCAGGCAGTGATCAGTGACTGACAGGCGCTGATCAGGGGACTGTGCACGCACTGATCAGGTGGCTGATCAGGAACTGACCACCTGACCGCGCATGCAGTGATCACGTGGCTGGTCGTTCACTGATCACGTGTTTATCATACGGTGATCACGTGACTGAGAGGCGCTGATCACGTGACTGTGCCGTCAGTGATCACGTGGCTGAGCAGGCACTGATATCGTGACTGAGCATGCACTGATCATGTGCCGGGAGCCGGGGAGGCATTCCACTCTGGACAAAGGTCATGAGGAAGGAGGCTCGGCATACGCAAATGCGGGATCGAGCCTCAGGAGTCCACCCGGATATTCTCGAGCATCTCCCCCCCAAAAAAACCGGAGTCTGCCTACTGTATTGCTTTGTGCTCTCACCTCTGATTTCACTGGGGGCTGTCCCCCACCACCATCTCGCTCTCTCTGTCAAAGAGTTAACTTACAGCTCCAATTCATAAAGTTCCTTGTCATTCTTCCCTTTAACTTCCAGCTGAGTCTCCATCTGGAGCGCGGAACCCACCACGCTTACTAATTATGCCTGGGCTGCTAAGACCCACTCGTGAAGGTGTCTAGGGTGAGGCACCTTTGGCTATTCGAGAGGGCGCCTGCGGCCTACGTAATTGGTGCAAACTTCTTGTCTTGAAGTTTGATTGGTCTTCCGCGTAAACCAAGCTACTCAGTCTCTTTTCTCCACCGAATTTTCCTACTGAGCTCTCCTCATACTATTATTCTTGACATCTCTGATTAGCATATAAATAGTCGCCTAGGCCATCTCTCCTTCGAATACCCTGGATCAGTTGGGGCTGGTCCCCGGCAGGTGGCGACCAAACAGGGACCTCAGGAGGCAATACTCAAAGAGCTGAGCAGACACGAACCACGCAATCAGCAGGCAATAAGCATGGAGCTCAGCAGTGACGAATCATGCTGCTCAACTGGCAATAATCAAGCACATGACCAGGCAGGAATCACGCAGCTCAGCTGGCAATTGTCAAGCAGATGAGCCGACAGGAATCACGCAGCTCAGCTGGCAATTGTCATGCAGATGAGCCGGCAGGAATCACGCAGCTCAGCAGGCCCTGATCACGTGACTCTGCAGGCACTGTTCACGTGGCTGATCAAGTCCAGATCACGTGGCTGATCGGGCACTGATCACATGGCTCATCATGCACTGATCACGTGTTTATCAGGCAATGATCAGTGACTGACAGGCGCTGATCATGGGACTGTGCACGCACTGATCACGTGGCTATCATGCACTGATCACGTGACTGCGCCTGCACTGATGACGTGGCTCTTCGGGCACTGATCACGTGTTAATCAGGCAGTGATCAGTGACTGACAGGCGCTGATCAGGGGACTGTGCACGCACTGATCAGGTGGCTGATCAGGAACTGACCACCTGACCGAGCATGCAGTGATCACGTGGCTGGTCGTTCACTGATCACGTGTTTATCATACGGTGATCACGTGACTGAGAGGCGCTGATCACGTGACTGTGCCGTCAGTGATCACGTGGCTGAGCAGGCACTGATATCGTGACTGAGCATGCACTGATCATGTGCCGGGAGCCGGGGAGGCATTCCACTCTGGACAAAGGTCATGAGGAAGGAGGCTCGGCATACGCAAATGCGGGATCGAGCCTCAGGAGTCCACCCGGATATTCTCGAGCATCTCCCCCCAAAAAAACCGGAGTCTGCCTACTGTATTGCTTTGTGCTCTCACCTCTGATTTCACTGGGGGCTGTCCCCCACCACCATCTCGCTCTCTCTGTCAAAGAGTTAACTTACAGCTCCAATTCATAAAGTTCCTTGACATTCTTCCCTTTAACTTCCAGCTGAGTCTCCATCTGGAGCGCGGAACCCACCACGCTTACTAATTATGCCTGGGCTGCTAAGACCCACTCGAGAAGGTGTCTAGGGTGAGGCACCTTTCGCTATTCGAGAGGGCGCCTGCGGCCTACGTAAGTGGTGCAAACTTCTTGTCTTGAAGTTTGATTGGTCTTCCGCGTAAACCAAGCTACTCAGTCTCTTTTCTCCACCGAATTTTCCTACTGAGCTCTCCTCATACTATTATTCTTGACATCTCTGATTAGCATATAAATAGTCGCCTAGGCCATCTCTCCTTCGAATACCCTGGATCAGTTGGGGCTGGTCCCCGGCAGGTGGCGACCGAACAGGGACCTCAGGAGGCAATACTCAAAGAGCTGAGCAGACACGAACCACGCAATCAGCAGGCAATAAGCATGGAGCTCAGCAGTGACGAATCATGCTGCTCAACTGGCAATAATCAAGCACGTGACCAGGCAGGAATCACGCAGCTCAGCTGGCAATTGTCAAGCAGATGAGCCGACAGGAATCACGCAGCTCAGCTGGCAATTGTCATGCAGATGAGCCGGCAGGAATCACGCAGCTCAGCAGGCCCTGATCACGTGACTCTGCAGGCACTGATCACGTGGCTGATCAAGTCCAGATCACGTGACTGAGCATGCACTGATCACGTGGCTATCATGCACTGATGACGTGACTGCGCATGCACTGATGACGTGGCTGATCGGGCACTGATCACATGGCTCATCATGCACTGATCACGTGTTTATCAGGCAATGATCAGTGACTGACAGGCGCTGATCATGGGACTGTGCACGCACTGATCACGTGGCTATCATGCACTGATCACGTGACTGCGCATGCACTGATGACGTGGCTGTTCGGGCACTGATCACGTGTTTATCAGGCAGTGATCAGTGACTGACAGGCGCTGATCAGGGGACTGTGCACGCACTGATCAGGTGGCTGATCAGGAACTGACCACCTGACCGCGCATGCAGTGATCACGTGGCTGGTCGTTCACTGATCACGTGTTTATCATACGGTGATCACGTGACTGAGAGGCGCTGATCACGTGACTGTGCCGTCAGTGATCACGTGGCTGAGCAGGCACTGATATCGTGACTGAGCATGCACTGATCATGTGCCGGGAGCCGGGGAGGCATTCCACTCTGGACAAAGGTCATGAGGAAGGAGGCTCGGCATACGCAAATGCGGGATCGAGCCTCAGGAGTCCACCCGGATATTCTCGAGCATCTCCCCCAAAAAAACCGGAGTCTGCCTACTGTATTGCTTTGTGCTCTCACCTCTGATTTCACTGGGGGCTGTCCCCCACCACCATCTCGCTCTCTCTGTCAAAGAGTTAACTTACAGCTCCAATTCATAAAGTTCCTTGTCATTCTTCCCTTTAACTTCCAGCTGAGTCTCCATCTGGAGCGCGGAACCCACCACGCTTACTAATTATGCCTGGGCTGCTAAGACCCACTCGAGAAGGTGTCTAGGGTGAGGCACCTTTCGCTATTCGAGAGGGCGCCTGCGGCCTACGTAAGTGGTGCAAACTTCTTGTCTTGAAGTTTGATTGGTCTTCCGCGTAAACCAAGCTACTCAGTCTCTTTTCTCCACCGAATTTTCCTACTGAGCTCTCCTCATACTATTATTCTTGACATCTCTGATTAGCATATAAATAGTCGCCTAGGCCATCTCTCCTTCGAATACCCTGGATCAGTTGGGGCTGGTCCCCGGCAGGTGGCGACCGAACAGGGACCTCAGGAGGCAATACTCAAAGAGCTGAGCAGACACGAACCACGCAATCAGCAGGCAATAAGCATGGAGCTCAGCAGTGACGAATCATGCTGCTCAACTGGCAATAATCAAGCACGTGACCAGGCAGGAATCACGCAGCTCAGCTGGCAATTGTCAAGCAGATGAGCCGACAGGAATCACGCAGCTCAGCAGGCCCTGATCACGTGACTCTGCAGGCACTGATCACGTGGCTGATCAAGTCCAGATCACGTGACTGAGCATGCACTGATCACGTGGCTATCATGCACTGATGACGTGACTGCGCATGCACTGATGACGTGGCTGATCGGGCACTGATCACATGGCTCATCATGCACTGATCACGTGTTTATCAGGCAATGATCAGTGACTGACAGGCGCTGATCATGGGACTGTGCACGCACTGATCACGTGGCTATCATGCACTGATCACGTGACTGCGCATGCACTGATGACGTGGCTGTTCGGGCACTGATCACGTGTTTATCAGGCAGTGATCAGTGACTGACAGGCGCTGATCAGGGGACTGTGCACGCACTGATCAGGTGGCTGATCAGGAACTGACCACCTGACCGCGCATGCAGTGATCACGTGGCTGGTCGTTCACTGATCACGTGTTTATCATACGGTGATCACGTGACTGAGAGGCGCTGATCACGTGACTGTGCCGTCAGTGATCACGTGGCTGAGCAGGCACTGATATCGTGACTGAGCATGCACTGATCATGTGCCGGGAGCCGGGGAGGCATTCCACTCTGGACAAAGGTCATGAGGAAGGAGGCTCGGCATACGCAAATGCGGGATCGAGCCTCAGGAGTCCACCCGGATATTCTCGAGCATCTCCCCCCAAAAAAACCGGAGTCTGCCTACTGTATTGCTTTGTGCTCTCACCTCTGATTTCACTGGGGGCTGTCCCCCACCACCATCTCGCTCTCTCTGTCAAAGAGTTAACTTACAGCTCCAATTCATAAAGTTCCTTGTCATTCTTCCCTTTAACTTCCAGCTGAGTCTCCATCTGGAGCGCGGAACCCACCACGCTTACTAATTATGCCTGGGCTGCTAAGACCCACTCGAGAAGGTGTCTAGGGTGAGGCACCTTTCGCTATTCGAGAGGGCGCCTGCGGCCTACGTAAGTGGTGCAAACTTCTTGTCTTGAAGTTTGATTGGTCTTCCGCGTAAACCAAGCTACTCAGTCTCTTTTCTCCACCGAATTTTCCTACTGAGCTCTCCTCATACTATTATTCTTGACATCTCTGATTAGCATATAAATAGTCGCCTAGGCCATCTCTCCTTCGAATACCCTGGATCAGTTGGGGCTGGTCCCCGGCAGGTGGCGACCGAACAGGGACCTCAGGAGGCAATACTCAAAGAGCTGAGCAGACACGAACCACGCAATCAGCAGGCAATAAGCATGGAGCTCAGCAGTGACGAATCATGCTGCTCAACTGGCAATAATCAAGCACGTGACCAGGCAGGAATCACGCAGCTCAGCTGGCAATTGTCAAGCAGATGAGCCGACAGGAATCACGCAGCTCAGCTGGCAATTGTCATGCAGATGAGCCGGCAGGAATCACGCAGCTCAGCAGGCCCTGATCACGTGACTCTGCAGGCACTGATCACGTGGCTGATCAAGTCCAGATGACGTGGCTGATCGGGCACTGATCACATGGCTCATCATGCACTGATCACGTGTTTATCAGGCAATGATCAGTGACTGACAGGCGCTGATCATGGGACTGTGCACGCACTGATCACGTGGCTATCATGCACTGATCACGTGACTGCGCATGCACTGATGACGTGGCTGTTCGGGCACTGATCACGTGTTTATCAGGCAGTGATCAGTGACTGACAGGCGCTGATCAGGGGACTGTGCACGCACTGATCAGGTGGCTGATCAGGAACTGACCACCTGACCGCGCATGCAGTGATCACGTGGCTGGTCGTTCACTGATCACGTGTTTATCATACGGTGATCACGTGACTGAGAGGCGCTGATCACGTGACTGTGCCGTCAGTGATCACGTGGCTGAGCAGGCACTGATATCGTGACTGAGCATGCACTGATCATGTGCCGGGAGCCGGGGAGGCATTCCACTCTGGACAAAGGTCATGAGGAAGGAGGCTCGGCATACGCAAATGCGGGATCGAGCCTCAGGAGTCCACCCGGATATTCTCGAGCATCCCCCAAAAAAACCGGAGTCTGCCTACTGTATTGCTTTGTGCTCTCACCTCTGATTTCACTGGGGGCTGTCCCCCACCACCATCTCGCTCTCTCTGTCAAAGAGTTAACTTACAGCTCCAATTCATAAAGTTCCTTGTCATTCTTCCCTTTAACTTCCAGCTGAGTCTCCATCTGGAGCGCGGAACCCACCACGCTTACTAATTATGCCTGGGCTGCTAAGACCCACTCGAGAAGGTGTCTAGGGTGAGGCACCTTTCGCTATTCGAGAGGGCGCCTGCGGCCTACGTAAGTGGTGCAAACTTCTTGTCTTGAAGTTTGATTGGTCTTCCGCGTAAACCAAGCTACTCAGTCTCTTTTCTCCACCGAATTTTCCTACTGAGCTCTCCTCATACTATTATTCTTGACATCTCTGATTAGCATATAAATAGTCGCCTAGGCCATCTCTCCTTCGAATACCCTGGATCAGTTGGGGCTGGTCCCCGGCAGGTGGCGACCGAACAGGGACCTCAGGAGGCAATACTCAAAGAGCTGAGCAGACACGAACCACGCAATCAGCAGGCAATAAGCATGGAGCTCAGCAGTGACGAATCATGCTGCTCAACTGGCAATAATCAAGCACGTGACCAGGCAGGAATCACGCAGCTCAGCTGGCAATTGTCAAGCAGATGAGCCGGACGGAATCACGCAGCTCAGCAGGCCCTGATCACGTGACTCTGCAGGCACTGATCACGTGGCTGATCAAGTCCAGATCACGTGACTGAGCATGCACTGATCACGTGGCTATCATGCACTGATGACGTGACTGCGCATGCACTGATGACGTGGCTGATCGGGCACTGATCACATGGCATCATGCACTGATCACGTGTTTATCAGGCAATGATCAGTGACTGACAGGCGCTGATCATGGGACTGTGCACGCACTGATCACGTGGCTATCATGCACTGATCACGTGACTGCGCATGCACTGATGACGTGGCTGTTCGGGCACTGATCACGTGTTTATCAGGCAGTGATCAGTGACTGACAGGCGCTGATCAGGGGACTGTGCACGCACTGATCAGGTGGCTGATCAGGAACTGACCACCTGACCGCGCATGCAGTGATCACGTGGCTGGTCGTTCACTGATCACGTGTTTATCATACGGTGATCACGTGACTGAGAGGCGCTGATCACGTGACTGTGCCGTCAGTGATCACGTGGCTGAGCAGGCACTGATATCGTGACTGAGCATGCACTGATCATGTGCCGGGAGCCGGGGAGGCATTCCACTCTGGACAAAGGTCATGAGGAAGGAGGCTCGGCATACGCAAATGCGGGATCGAGCCTCAGGAGTCCACCCGGATATTCTCGAGCATCTCCCCCAAAAAAACCGGAGTCTGCCTACTGTATTGCTTTGTGCTCTCACCTCTGATTTCACTGGGGGCTGTCCCCCACCACCATCTCGCTCTCTCTGTCAAAGAGTTAACTTACAGCTCCAATTCATAAAGTTCCTTGTCATTCTTCCCTTTAACTTCCAGCTGAGTCTCCATCTGGAGCGCGGAACCCACCACGCTTACTAATTATGCCTGGGCTGCTAAGACCCACTCGAGAAGGTGTCTAGGGTGAGGCACCTTTCGCTATTCGAGAGGGCGCCTGCGGCCTACGTAAGTGGTGCAAACTTCTTGTCTTGAAGTTTGATTGGTCTTCCGCGTAAACCAAGCTACTCAGTCTCTTTTCTCCACCGAATTTTCCTACTGAGCTCTCCTCATACTATTATTCTTGACATCTCTGATTAGCATATAAATAGTCGCCTAGGCCATCTCTCCTTCGAATACCCTGGATCAGTTGGGGCTGGTCCCCGGCAGGTGGCGACCGAACAGGGACCTCAGGAGGCAATACTCAAAGAGCTGAGCAGACACGAACCACGCAATCAGCAGGCAATAAGCATGGAGCTCAGCAGTGACGAATCATGCTGCTCAACTGGCAATAATCAAGCACGTGACCAGGCAGGAATCACGCAGCTCAGCTGGCAATTGTCAAGCAGATGAGCCGACAGGAATCACGCAGCTCAGCTGGCAATTGTCATGCAGATGAGCCGGCAGGAATCACGCAGCTCAGCAGGCCCTGATCACGTGACTCTGCAGGCACTGATCACGTGGCTGATCAAGTCCAGATCACGTGACTGAGCATGCACTGATCACGTGGCTATCATGCACTGATGACGTGACTGCGCATGCACTGATGACGTGGCTGATCGGGCACTGATCACATGGCTCATCATGCACTGATCACGTGTTTATCAGGCAATGATCAGTGACTGACAGGCGCTGATCATGGGACTGTGCACGCACTGATCACGTGGCTATCATGCACTGATCACGTGACTGCGCATGCACTGATGACGTGGCTGTTCGGGCACTGATCACGTGTTTATCAGGCAGTGATCAGTGACTGACAGGCGCTGATCAGGGGACTGTGCACGCACTGATCAGGTGGCTGATCAGGAACTGACCACCTGACCGCGCATGCAGTGATCACGTGGCTGGTCGTTCACTGATCACGTGTTTATCATACGGTGATCACGTGACTGAGAGGCGCTGATCACGTGACTGTGCCGTCAGTGATCACGTGGCTGAGCAGGCACTGATATCGTGACTGAGCATGCACTGATCATGTGCCGGGAGCCGGGGAGGCATTCCACTCTGGACAAAGGTCATGAGGAAGGAGGCTCGGCATACGCAAATGCGGGATCGAGCCTCAGGAGTCCACCCGGATATTCTCGAGCATCTCCCCAAAAAAACCGGAGTCTGCCTACTGTATTGCTTTGTGCTCTCACCTCTGATTTCACTGGGGGCTGTCCCCCACCACCATCTCGCTCTCTCTGTCAAAGAGTTAACTTACAGCTCCAATTCATAAAGTTCCTTGTCATTCTTCCCTTTAACTTCCAGCTGAGTCTCCATCTGGAGCGCGGAACCCACCACGCTTACTAATTATGCCTGGGCTGCTAAGACCCACTCGAGAAGGTGTCTAGGGTGAGGCACCTTTCGCTATTCGAGAGGGCGCCTGCGGCCTACGTAAGTGGTGCAAACTTCTTGTCTTGAAGTTTGATTGGTCTTCCGCGTAAACCAAGCTACTCAGTCTCTTTTCTCCACCGAATTTTCCTACTGAGCTCTCCTCATACTATTATTCTTGACATCTCTGATTAGCATATAAATAGTCGCCTAGGCCATCTCTCCTTCGAATACCCTGGATCAGTTGGGGCTGGTCCCCGGCAGGTGGCGACCGAACAGGGACCTCAGGAGGCAATACTCAAAGAGCTGAGCAGACACGAACCACGCAATCAGCAGGCAATAAGCATGGAGCTCAGCAGTGACGAATCATGCTGCTCAACTGGCAATAATCAAGCACGTGACCAGGCAGGAATCACGCAGCTCAGCTGGCAATTGTCAAGCAGATGAGCCGACAGGAATCACGCAGCTCAGCTGGCAATTGTCATGCAGATGAGCCGGCAGGAATCACGCAGCTCAGCAGGCCCTGATCACGTGACTCTGCAGGCACTGATCACGTGGCTGATCAAGTCCAGATCACGTGACTGAGCATGCACTGATCACGTGGCTATCATGCACTGATGACGTGACTGCGCATGCACTGATGACGTGGCTGTTCGGGCACTGATCACGTGTTTATCAGGCAGTGATCAGTGACTGACAGGCGCTGATCAGGGGACTGTGCACGCACTGATCAGGTGGCTGATCAGGAACTGACCACCTGACCGCGCATGCAGTGATCACGTGGCTGGTCGTTCACTGATCACGTGTTTATCATACGGTGATCACGTGACTGAGAGGCGCTGATCACGTGACTGTGCCGTCAGTGATCACGTGGCTGAGCAGGCACTGATATCGTGACTGAGCATGCACTGATCATGTGCCGGGAGCCGGGGAGGCATTCCACTCTGGACAAAGGTCATGAGGAAGGAGGCTCGGCATACGCAAATGCGGGATCGAGCCTCAGGAGTCCACCCGGATATTCTCGAGCATCTCCCCCCAAAAAAACCGGAGTCTGCCTACTGTATTGCTTTGTGCTCTCACCTCTGATTTCACTGGGGGCTGTCCCCCACCACCATCTCGCTCTCTCTGTCAAAGAGTTAACTTACAGCTCCAATTCATAAAGTTCCTTGTCATTCTTCCCTTTAACTTCCAGCTGAGTCTCCATCTGGAGCGCGGAACCCACCACGCTTACTAATTATGCCTGGGCTGCTAAGACCCACTCGAGAAGGTGTCTAGGGTGAGGCACCTTTCGCTATTCGAGAGGGCGCCTGCGGCCTACGTAAGTGGTGCAAACTTCTTGTCTTGAAGTTTGATTGGTCTTCCGCGTAAACCAAGCTACTCAGTCTCTTTTCTCCACCGAATTTTCCTACTGAGCTCTCCTCATACTATTATTCTTGACATCTCTGATTAGCATATAAATAGTCGCCTAGGCCATCTCTCCTTCGAATACCCTGGATCAGTTGGGGCTGGTCCCCGGCAGGTGGCGACCGAACAGGGACCTCAGGAGGCAATACTCAAAGAGCTGAGCAGACACGAACCACGCAATCAGCAGGCAATAAGCATGGAGCTCAGCAGTGACGAATCATGCTGCTCAACTGGCAATAATCAAGCACGTGACCAGGCAGGAATCACGCAGCTCAGCTGGCAATTGTCAAGCAGATGAGCCGACAGGAATCACGCAGCTCAGCTGGCAATTGTCATGCAGATGAGCCGGCAGGAATCACGCAGCTCAGCAGGCCCTGATCACGTGACTCTGCAGGCACTGATCACGTGGCTGATCAAGTCCAGATCACGTGACTGAGCATGCACTGATCACGTGGCTATCATGCACTGATGACGTGACTGCGCATGCACTGATGACGTGGCTGATCGGGCACTGATCACATGGCTCATCATGCACTGATCACGTGTTTATCAGGCAATGATCAGTGACTGACAGGCGCTGATCATGGGACTGTGCACGCACTGATCACGTGGCTATCATGCACTGATCACGTGACTGCGCATGCACTGATGACGTGGCTGTTCGGGCACTGATCACGTGTTTATCAGGCAGTGATCAGTGACTGACAGGCGCTGATCAGGGGACTGTGCACGCACTGATCAGGTGGCTGATCAGGAACTGACCACCTGACCGCGCATGCAGTGATCACGTGGCTGGTCGTTCACTGATCACGTGTTTATCATACGGTGATCACGTGACTGAGAGGCGCTGATCACGTGACTGTGCCGTCAGTGATCACGTGGCTGAGCAGGCACTGATATCGTGACTGAGCATGCACTGATCATGTGCCGGGAGCCGGGGAGGCATTCCACTCTGGACAAAGGTCATGAGGAAGGAGGCTCGGCATACGCAAATGCGGGATCGAGCCTCAGGAGTCCACCCGGATATTCTCGAGCATCTCCCCCCAAAAAAACCGGAGTCTGCCTACTGTATTGCTTTGTGCTCTCACCTCTGATTTCACTGGGGGCTGTCCCCCACCACCATCTCGCTCTCTCTGTCAAAGAGTTAATTACAGCTCCAATTCATAAAGTTCCTTGTCATTCTTCCCTTTAACTTCCAGCTGAGTCTCCATCTGGAGCGCGGAACCCACCACGCTTACTAATTATGCCTGGGCTGCTAAGACCCACTCGAGAAGGTGTCTAGGGTGAGGCACCTTTGGCTATTCGAGAGGGCGCCTGCGGCCTACGTAAGTGGTGCAAACTTCTTGTCTTGAAGTTTGATTGGTCTTCCGCGTAAACCAAGCTACTCAGTCTCTTTTCTCCACCGAATTTTCCTACTGAGCTCTCCTCATACTATTATTCTTGACATCTCTGATTAGCATATAAATAGTCCCCTAGGCCATCTCTCCTTCGAATACCCTGGATCAGTTGGGGCTGGTCCCCGGCAGGTGGCGACCGAACAGGGACCTCAGGAGGCAATACTCAAAGAGCTGAGCAGACACGAACCACGCAATCAGCAGGCAATAAGCATGGAGCTCAGCAGTGACGAATCATGCTGCTCAACTGGCAATAATCAAGCACGTGACCAGGCAGGAATCAAGCAGCTCAGCTGGCAATTGTCAAGCAGTAGAGCCGACAGGAATCACGCAGCTCAGCTGGCAATTGTCATGCAGATGAGCTGGCAGGAATCACGCAGCTCAGCAGGCCCTGATCACGTGACTCTGCAGGCACTGATCACGTGGCTGATCAAGTCCAGATCACGTGACTGAGCATGCACTGATCACGTGGCTATCATGCACTGATGACGTGACTGCGCATGCACTGATGACGTGGCTCTTCGGGCACTGATCACGTGTTTATCAGGCAGTGATCAGTGACTGACAGGCGCTGATCAGGGGACTCTGCACGCACTGATCAGGTGGCTGATCAGGAACTGACCACCTGACCGCGCATGCAGTGATCACGTGGCTGGTCGTTCACTGATCACGTGTTTATCATACGGTGATCACGTGACTGAGAGGCGCTGATCACGTGACTGTGCCGTCAGTGATCACGTGGCTGAGCAGGCACTGATATCGTGACTGAGCATGCACTGATCATGTGCCGGGAGCCGGGGAGGCATTCCACTCTGGACAAAGGTCATGAGGAAGGAGGCTCGGCATACGCAAATGCGGGATCGAGCCTCAGGAGTCCACCCGGATATTCTCGAGCATCTCCCCCAAAAAAACCGGAGTCTGCCTACTGTATTGCTTTGTGCTCTCACCTCTGATTTCACTGGGGGCTGTCCCCCACCACCATCTCGCTCTCTCTGTCAAAGAGTTAACTTACAGCTCCAATTCTTAAAGTTCCTTGTCATTCTTCCCTTTAACTTCCAGCTGAGTCTCCATCTGGAGCGCGGAACCCACCACGCTTACTAATTATGCCTGGGCTGCTAAGACCCACTCGAGAAGGTGTCTAGGGTGAGGCACCTTTCGCTATTCGAGAGGGCGCCTGCGGCCTACGTAAGTGGTGCAAACTTCTTGTCTTGAAGTTTGATTGGTCTTCCGCGTAAACCAAGCTACTCAGTCTCTTTTCTCCACCGAATTTTCCTACTGAGCTCTCCTCATACTATTATTCTTGACATCTCTGATTAGCATATAAATAGTCGCCTAGGCCATCTCTCCTTCGAATACCCTGGATCAGTTGGGGCTGGTCCCCGGCAGGTGGCGACCGAACAGGGACCTCAGGAGGCAATACTCAAAGAGCTGAGCAGACACGAACCACGCAATCAGCAGGCAATAAGCATGGAGCTCAGCAGTGACGAATCATGCTGCTCAACTGGCAATAATCAAGCACGTGACCAGGCAGGAATCACGCAGCTCAGCTGGCAATTGTCAAGCAGATGAGCCGACAGGAATCACGCAGCTCAGCTGGCAATTGTCATGCAGATGAGCCGGCAGGAATCACGCAGCTCAGCAGGCCCTGATCACGTGACTCTGCAGGCACTGATCACGTGGCTGATCAAGTCCAGATCACGTGACTGAGCATGCACTGATCACGTGGCTATCATGCACTGATGACGTGACTGCGCATGCACTGATGACGTGGCTGATCGGGCACTGATCACATGGCTCATCATGCACTGATCACGTGTTTATCAGGCAATGATCAGTGACTGACAGGCGCTGATCATGGGACTGTGCACGCACTGATCACGTGGCTATCATGCACTGATCACGTGACTGCGCATGCACTGATGACGTGGCTGTTCGGGCACTGATCACGTGTTTATCAGGCAGTGATCAGTGACTGACAGGCGCTGATCAGGGGACTGTGCACGCACTGATCAGGTGGCTGATCAGGAACTGACCACCTGACCGCGCATGCAGTGATCACGTGGCTGGTCGTTCACTGATCACGTGTTTATCATACGGTGATCACGTGACTGAGAGGCGCTGATCACGTGACTGTGCCGTCAGTGATCACGTGGCTGAGCAGGCACTGATATCGTGACTGAGCATGCACTGATCATGTGCCGGGAGCCGGGGAGGCATTCCACTCTGGACAAAGGTCATGAGGAAGGAGGCTCGGCATACGCAAATGCGGGATCGAGCCTCAGGAGTCCACCCGGATATTCTCGAGCATCTCCCCCCAAAAAAACCGGAGTCTGCCTACTGTATTGCTTTGTGCTCTCACCTCTGATTTCACTGGGGGCTGTCCCCCACCACCATCTCGCTCTCTCTGTCAAAGAGTTAACTTACAGCTCCAATTCATAAAGTTCCTTGTCATTCTTCCCTTTAACTTCCAGCTGAGTCTCCATCTGGAGCGCGGAACCCACCACGCTTACTAATTATGCCTGGGCTGCTAAGACCCACTCGAGAAGGTGTCTAGGGTGAGGCACCTTTCGCTATTCGAGAGGGCGCCTGCGGCCTACGTAAGTGGTGCAAACTTCTTGTCTTGAAGTTTGATTGGTCTTCCGCGTAAACCAAGCTACTCAGTCTCTTTTCTCCACCGAATTTTCCTACTGAGCTCTCCTCATACTATTATTCTTGACATCTCTGATTAGCATATAAATAGTCGCCTAGGCCATCTCTCCTTCGAATACCCTGGATCAGTTGGGGCTGGTCCCCGGCAGGTGGCGACCGAACAGGGACCTCAGGAGGCAATACTCAAAGAGCTGAGCAGACACGAACCACGCAATCAGCAGGCAATAAGCATGGAGCTCAGCAGTGACGAATCATGCTGCTCAACTGGCAATAATCAAGCACGTGACCAGGCAGGAATCACGCAGCTCAGCTGGCAATTGTCAAGCAGATGAGCCGACAGGAATCACGCAGCTCAGCTGGCAATTGTCATGCAGATGAGCCGGCAGGAATCACGCAGCTCAGCAGGCCCTGATCACGTGACTCTGCAGGCACTGATCACGTGGCTGATCAAGTCCAGATCACGTGACTGAGCATGCACTGATCACGTGGCTATCATGCACTGATGACGTGACTGCGCATGCACTGATGACGTGGCTGATCGGGCACTGATCACATGGCTCATCATGCACTGATCACGTGTTTATCAGGCAATGATCAGTGACTGACAGGCGCTGATCATGGGACTGTGCACGCACTGATCACGTGGCTATCATGCACTGATCACGTGACTGCGCATGCACTGATGACGTGGCTGTTCGGGCACTGATCACGTGTTTATCAGGCAGTGATCAGTGACTGACAGGCGCTGATCAGGGGACTGTGCACGCACTGATCAGGTGGCTGATCAGGAACTGACCACCTGACCGCGCATGCAGTGATCACGTGGCTGGTCGTTCACTGATCACGTGTTTATCATACGGTGATCACGTGACTGAGAGGCGCTGATCACGTGACTGTGCCGTCAGTGATCACGTGGCTGAGCAGGCACTGATATCGTGACTGAGCATGCACTGATCATGTGCCGGGAGCCGGGGAGGCATTCCACTCTGGACAAAGGTCATGAGGAAGGAGGCTCGGCATACGCAAATGCGGGATCGAGCCTCAGGAGTCCACCCGGATATTCTCGAGCATCTCCCCCAAAAAACCGGAGTCTGCCTACTGTATTGCTTTGTGCTCTCACCTCTGATTTCACTGGGGGCTGTCCCCCACCACCATCTCGCTCTCTCTGTCAAAGAGTTAACTTACAGCTCCAATTCATAAAGTTCCTTGTCATTCTTCCCTTTAACTTCCAGCTGAGTCTCCATCTGGAGCGCGGAACCCACCACGCTTACTAATTATGCCTGGGCTGCTAAGACCCACTCGAGAAGGTGTCTAGGGTGAGGCACCTTTCGCTATTCGAGAGGGCGCCTGCGGCCTACGTAAGTGGTGCAAACTTCTTGTCTTGAAGTTTGATTGGTCTTCCGCGTAAACCAAGCTACTCAGTCTCTTTTCTCCACCGAATTTTCCTACTGAGCTCTCCTCATACTATTATTCTTGACATCTCTGATTAGCATATAAATAGTCGCCTAGGCCATCTCTCCTTCGAATACCCTGGATCAGTTGGGGCTGGTCCCCGGCAGGTGGCGACCGAACAGGGACCTCAGGAGGCAATACTCAAAGAGCTGAGCAGACACGAACCACGCAATCAGCAGGCAATAAGCATGGAGCTCAGCAGTGACGAATCATGCTGCTCAACTGGCAATAATCAAGCACGTGACCAGGCAGGAATCACGCAGCTCAGCTGGCAATTGTCAAGCAGATGAGCCGACAGGAATCACGCAGCTCAGCTGGCAATTGTCATGCAGATGAGCCGGCAGGAATCACGCAGCTCAGCAGGCCCTGATCACGTGACTCTGCAGGCACTGATCACGTGGCTGATCAAGTCCAGATCACGTGACTGAGCATGCACTGATCACGTGGCTATCATGCACTGATGACGTGACTGCGCATGCACTGATGACGTGGCTGATCGGGCACTGATCACGTGTTTATCAGGCAATGATCAGTGACTGACAGGCGCTGATCATGGGACTGTGCACGCACTGATCAGGTGGCTGATCAGGAACTGACCACTCCACGCATGCAGTGATCACGTGGCTGGTCGTTCACTGACACGTGTTTATCACGTGTACGGTGATCACGTGACTGAGAGGCGCTGATCACGTGACTGTGCCGTCAGTGATCACGTGGCTGAGCAGGCACTGATATCGTGACTGAGCATGCACTGATCATGTGCCGGGAGCCGGGGAGGCATTCCACTCTGGACAAAGGTCATGAGGAAGGAGGCTCGGCATACGCAAATGCGGGTTCGAGCCTCAGGAGTCCACCCGGATATTCTCCAGGATCTCCCCCCCAAAAAAACCGGAGTCTGCCTACTGTATTGCTTTGTGCTCTCACCTCTGATTTCACTGGGGGCTGTCCCCCACCACCATCTCGCTCTCTCTGTCAAAGAGTTAACTTACAGCTCCAATTCATAAAGTTCCTTGTCATTCTTCCCTTTAACTTCCAGCTGAGTCTCCATCTGGAGCGCGGAACCCACCACGCTTACTAATTATGCCTGGGCTGCTAAGACCCACTCGAGAAGGTGTCTAGGGTGAGGCACCTTTCGCTATTCGAGAGGGCGCCTGCGGCCTACGTAAGTGGTGCAAACTTCTTGTCTTGAAGTTTGATTGGTCTTCCGCGTAAACCAAGCTACTCAGTCTCTTTTCTCCACCGAATTTTCCTACTGAGCTCTCCTCATACTATTATTCTTGACATCTCTGATTAGCATATAAATAGTCGCCTAGGCCATCTCTCCTTCGAATACCCTGGATCAGTTGGGGCTGGTCCCCGGCAGGTGGCGACCGAACAGGGACCTCAGGAGGCAATACTCAAAGAGCTGAGCAGACACGAACCACGCAATCAGCAGGCAATAAGCATGGAGCTCAGCAGTGACGAATCATGCTGCTCAACTGGCAATAATCAAGCACGTGACCAGGCAGGAATCACGCAGCTCAGCTGGCAATTGTCAAGCAGATGAGCCGACAGGAATCACGCAGCTCAGCTGGCAATTGTCATGCAGATGAGCCGGCAGGAATCACGCAGCTCAGCAGGCCCTGATCACGTGACTCTGCAGGCACTGATCACGTGGCTGATCAAGTCCAGATCACGTGACTGAGCATGCACTGATCACGTGGCTATCATGCACTGATGACGTGACTGCGCATGCACTGATGACGTGGCTGATCGGGCACTGATCACATGGCTCATCATGCACTGATCACGTGTTTATCAGGCAATGATCAGTGACTGACAGGCGCTGATCATGGGACTGTGCACGCACTGATCACGTGGCTATCATGCACTGATCACGTGACTGCGCATGCACTGATGACGTGGCTGTTCGGGCACTGATCACGTGTTTATCAGGCAGTGATCAGTGACTGACAGGCGCTGATCAGGGGACTGTGCACGCACTGATCAGGTGGCTGATCAGGAACTGACCACCTGACCGCGCATGCAGTGATCACGTGGCTGGTCGTTCACTGATCACGTGTTTATCATACGGTGATCACGTGACTGAGAGGCGCTGATCACGTGACTGTGCCGTCAGTGATCACGTGGCTGAGCAGGCACTGATATCGTGACTGAGCATGCACTGATCATGTGCCGGGAGCCGGGGAGGCATTCCACTCTGGACAAAGGTCATGAGGAAGGAGGCTCGGCATACGCAAATGCGGGATCGAGCCTCAGGAGTCCACCCGGATATTCTCGAGCATCTCCCCCCAAAAAAACCGGAGTCTGCCTACTGTATTGCTTTGTGCTCTCACCTCTGATTTCACTGGGGGCTGTCCCCCACCACCATCTCGCTCTCTCTGTCAAAGAGTTAACTTACAGCTCCAATTCATAAAGTTCCTTGTCATTCTTCCCTTTAACTTCCAGCTGAGTCTCCATCTGGAGCGCGGAACCCACCACGCTTACTAATTATGCCTGGGCTGCTAAGACCCACTCGAGAAGGTGTCTAGGGTGAGGCACCTTTCGCTATTCGAGAGGGCGCCTGCGGCCTACGTAAGTGGTGCAAACTTCTTGTCTTGAAGTTTGATTGGTCTTCCGCGTAAACCAAGCTACTCAGTCTCTTTTCTCCACCGAATTTTCCTACTGAGCTCTCCTCATACTATTATTCTTGACATCTCTGATTAGCATATAAATAGTCGCCTAGGCCATCTCTCCTTCGAATACCCTGGATCAGTTGGGGCTGGTCCCCGGCAGGTGGCGACCGAACAGGGACCTCAGGAGGCAATACTCAAAGAGCTGAGCAGACACGAACCACGCAATCAGCAGGCAATAAGCATGGAGCTCAGCAGTGACGAATCATGCTGCTCAACTGGCAATAATCAAGCACGTGACCAGGCAGGAATCACGCAGCTCAGCTGGCAATTGTCAAGCAGATGAGCCGACAGGAATCACGCAGCTCAGCTGGCAATTGTCATGCAGATGAGCCGGCAGGAATCACGCAGCTCAGCAGGCCCTGATCACGTGACTCTGCAGGCACTGATCACGTGGCTGATCAAGTCCAGATCACGTGACTGAGCATGCACTGATCACGTGGCTATCATGCACTGATGACGTGACTGCGCATGCACTGATGACGTGGCTGATCGGGCACTGATCACATGGCTCATCATGCACTGATCACGTGTTTATCAGGCAATGATCAGTGACTGACAGGCGCTGATCATGGGACTGTGCACGCACTGATCACGTGGCTATCATGCACTGATCACGTGACTGCGCATGCACTGATGACGTGGCTGTTCGGGCACTGATCACGTGTTTATCAGGCAGTGATCAGTGACTGACAGGCGCTGATCAGGGGACTGTGCACGCACTGATCAGGTGGCTGATCAGGAACTGACCACCTGACCGCGCATGCAGTGATCACGTGGCTGGTCGTTCACTGATCACGTGTTTATCATACGGTGATCACGTGACTGAGAGGCGCTGATCACGTGACTGTGCCGTCAGTGATCACGTGGCTGAGCAGGCACTGATATCGTGACTGAGCATGCACTGATCATGTGCCGGGAGCCGGGGAGGCATTCCACTCTGGACAAAGGTCATGAGGAAGGAGGCTCGGCATACGCAAATGCGGGATCGAGCCTCAGGAGTCCACCCGGATATTCTCGAGCATCTCCCCCCAAAAAAACCGGAGTCTGCCTACTGTATTGCTTTGTGCTCTCACCTCTGATTTCACTGGGGGCTGTCCCCCACCACCATCTCGCTCTCTCTGTCAAAGAGTTAACTTACAGCTCCAATTCATAAAGTTCCTTGTCATTCTTCCCTTTAACTTCCAGCTGAGTCTCCATCTGGAGCGCGGAACCCACCACGCTTACTAATTATGCCTGGGCTGCTAAGACCCACTCGAGAAGGTGTCTAGGGTGAGGCACCTTTCGCTATTCGAGAGGGCGCCTGCGGCCTACGTAAGTGGTGCAAACTTCTTGTCTTGAAGTTTGATTGGTCTTCCGCGTAAACCAAGCTACTCAGTCTCTTTTCTCCACCGAATTTTCCTACTGAGCTCTCCTCATACTATTATTCTTGACATCTCTGATTAGCATATAAATAGTCGCCTAGGCCATCTCTCCTTCGAATACCCTGGATCAGTTGGGGCTGGTCCCCGGCAGGTGGCGACCGAACAGGGACCTCAGGAGGCAATACTCAAAGAGCTGAGCAGACACGAACCACGCAATCAGCAGGCAATAAGCATGGAGCTCAGCAGTGACGAATCATGCTGCTCAACTGGCAATAATCAAGCACGTGACCAGGCAGGAATCACGCAGCTCAGCTGGCAATTGTCAAGCAGATGAGCCGACAGGAATCACGCAGCTCAGCTGGCAATTGTCATGCAGATGAGCCGGCAGGAATCACGCAGCTCAGCAGGCCCTGATCACGTGACTCTGCAGGCACTGATCACGTGGCTGATCAAGTCCAGATCACGTGACTGAGTATGCACTGATCACGTGGCTATCATGCACTGATCACGTGACTGCGCATGCACTGATGACGTGGCTGTTCGGGCACTGATCACGTGTTTATCAGGCAGTGATCAGTGACTGACAGGCGCTGATCAGGGGACTGTGCACGCACTGATCAGGTGGCTGATCAGGAACTGACCACCTGACCGCGCATGCAGTGATCACGTGGCTGGTCGTTCACTGATCACGTGTTTATCATACGGTGATCACGTGACTGAGAGGCGCTGATCACGTGACTGTGCCGTCAGTGATCACGTGGCTGAGCAGGCACTGATATCGTGACTGAGCATGCACTGATCATGTGCCGGGAGCCGGGGAGGCATTCCACTCTGGACAAAGGTCATGAGGAAGGAGGCTCGGCATACGCAAATGCGGGATCGAGCCTCAGGAGTCCACCCGGATATTCTCGAGCATCTCCCCCCAAAAAAACCGGAGTCTGCCTACTGTATTGCTTTGTGCTCTCACCTCTGATTTCACTGGGGGCTGTCCCCCACCACCATCTCGCTCTCTCTGTCAAAGAGTTAACTTACAGCTCCAATTCATAAAGTTCCTTGTCATTCTTCCCTTTAACTTCCAGCTGAGTCTCCATCTGGAGCGCGGAACCCACCACGCTTACTAATTATGCCTGGGCTGCTAAGACCCACTCGAGAAGGTGTCTAGGGTGAGGCACCTTTCGCTATTCGAGAGGGCGCCTGCGGCCTACGTAAGTGGTGCAAACTTCTTGTCTTGAAGTTTGATTGGTCTTCCGCGTAAACCAAGCTACTCAGTCTCTTTTCTCCACCGAATTTTCCTACTGAGCTCTCCTCATACTATTATTCTTGACATCTCTGATTAGCATATAAATAGTCGCCTAGGCCATCTCTCCTTCGAATACCCTGGATCAGTTGGGGCTGGTCCCCGGCAGGTGGCGACCGAACAGGGACCTCAGGAGGCAATACTCAAAGAGCTGAGCAGACACGAACCACGCAATCAGCAGGCAATAAGCATGGAGCTCAGCAGTGACGAATCATGCTGCTCAACTGGCAATAATCAAGCACGTGACCAGGCAGGAATCACGCAGCTCAGCTGGCAATTGTCAAGCAGATGAGCCGACAGGAATCACGCAGCTCAGCTGGCAATTGTCATGCAGATGAGCCGGCAGGAATCACGCAGCTCAGCAGGCCCTGATCACGTGACTCTGCAGGCACTGATCACGTGGCTGATCAAGTCCAGATCACGTGACTGAGCATGCACTGATCACGTGGCTATCATGCACTGATGACGTGACTGCGCATGCACTGATGACGTGGCTGATCGGGCACTGATCACATGGCTCATCATGCACTGATCACGTGTTTATCAGGCAATGATCAGTGACTGACAGGCGCTGATCATGGGACTGTGCACGCACTGATCACGTGGCTATCATGCACTGATCACGTGACTGCGCATGCACTGATGACGTGGCTGTTCGGGCACTGATCACGTGTTTATCAGGCAGTGATCAGTGACTGACAGGCGCTGATCAGGGGACTGTGCACGCACTGATCAGGTGGCTGATCAGGAACTGACCACCTGACCGCGCATGCAGTGATCACGTGGCTGGTCGTTCACTGATCACGTGTTTATCATACGGTGATCACGTGACTGAGAGGCGCTGATCACGTGACTGTGCCGTCAGTGATCACGTGGCTGAGCAGGCACTGATATCGTGACTGAGCATGCACTGATCATGTGCCGGGAGCCGGGAGGCATTCCACTCTGGACAAAGGTCATGAGGAAGGAGGCTCGGCATACGCAAATGCGGGATCGAGCCTCAGGAGTCCACCCGGATATTCTCGAGCATCTCCCCCCAAAAAAACCAGAGTCTGCCTACTGTATTGCTTTGTGCTCTCACCTCTGATTTCACTGGGGGCTGTCCCCCACCACCATCTCGCTCTCTCTGTCAAAGAGTTAACTTACAGCTCCAATTCATAAAGTTCCTTGTCATTCTTCCCTTTAACTTCCAGCTGAGTCTCCATCTGGAGCGCGGAACCCACCACGCTTACTAATTATGCCTGGGCTGCTAAGACCCACTCGAGAAGGTGTCTAGGGTGAGGCACCTTTCGCTATTCGAGAGGGCGCCTGCGGCCTACGTAAGTGGTGCAAACTTCTTGTCTTGAAGTTTGATTGGTCTTCCGCGTAAACCAAGCTACTCAGTCTCTTTTCTCCACCGAATTTTCCTACTGAGCTCTCCTCATACTATTATTCTTGACATCTCTGATTAGCATATAAATAGTCGCCTAGGCCATCTCTCCTTCGAATACCCTGGATCAGTTGGGGCTGGTCCCCGGCAGGTGGCGACCGAACAGGGACCTCAGGAGGCAATACTCAAAGAGCTGAGCAGACACGAACCACGCAATCAGCAGGCAATAAGCATGGAGCTCAGCAGTGACGAATCATGCTGCTCAACTGGCAATAATCAAGCACGTGACCAGGCAGGAATCACGCAGCTCAGCTGGCAATTGTCAAGCAGATGAGCCGACAGGAATCACGCAGCTCAGCTGGCAATTGTCATGCAGATGAGCCGGCAGGAATCACGCAGCTCAGCAGGCCCTGATCACGTGACTCTGCAGGCACTGATCACGTGGCTGATCAAGTCCAGATCACGTGACTGAGCATGCACTGATCACGTGGCTATCATGCACTGATGACGTGACTGCGCATGCACTGATGACGTGGCTGATCGGGCACTGATCACATGGCTCATCATGCACTGATCACGTGTTTATCAGGCAATGATCAGTGACTGACAGGCGCTGATCATGGGACTGTGCACGCACTGATCACGTGGCTATCATGCACTGATCACGTGACTGCGCATGCACTGATGACGTGGCTGTTCGGGCACTGATCACGTGTTTATCAGGCAGTGATCAGTGACTGACAGGCGCTGATCAGGGACTGTGCACGCACTGATCAGGTGGCTGATCAGGAACTGACCACCTGACCGCGCATGCAGTGATCACGTGGCTGGTCGTTCACTGATCACGTGTTTATCATACGGTGATCACGTGACTGAGAGGCGCTGATCACGTGACTGTGCCGTCAGTGATCACGTGGCTGAGCAGGCACTGATATCGTGACTGAGCATGCACTGATCATGTGCCGGGAGCCGGGGAGGCATTCCACTCTGGACAAAGGTCATGAGGAAGGAGGCTCGGCATACGCAAATGCGGGATCGAGCCTCAGGAGTCCACCCGGATATTCTCGAGCATCTCCCCCCAAAAAAACCGGAGTCTGCCTACTGTATTGCTTTGTGCTCTCACCTCTGATTTCACTGGGGGCTGTCCCCCACCACCATCTCGCTCTCTCTGTCAAAGAGTTAACTTACAGCTCCAATTCATAAAGTTCCTTGTCATTCTTCCCTTTAACTTCCAGCTGAGTCTCCATCTGGAGCGCGGAACCCACCACGCTTACTAATTATGCCTGGGCTGCTAAGACCCACTCGAGAAGGTGTCTAGGTGAGGCACCTTTCGCTATTCGAGAGGGCGCCTGCGGCCTACGTAAGTGGTGCAAACTTCTTGTCTTGAAGTTTGATTGGTCTTCCGCGTAAACCAAGCTACTCAGTCTCTTTTCTCCACCGAATTTTCCTACTGAGCTCTCCTCATACTATTATTCTTGACATCTCTGATTAGCATATAAATAGTCGCCTAGGCCATCTCTCCTTCGAATACCCTGGATCAGTTGGGGCTGGTCCCCGGCAGGTGGCGACCGAACAGGGACCTCAGGAGGCAATACTCAAAGAGCTGAGCAGACACGAACCACGCAATCAGCAGGCAATAAGCATGGAGCTCAGCAGTGACGAATCATGCTGCTCAACTGGCAATAATCAAGCACGTGACCAGGCAGGAATCACGCAGCTCAGCTGGCAATTGTCAAGCAGATGAGCCGACAGGAATCACGCAGCTCAGCTGGCAATTGTCATGCAGATGAGCCGGCAGGAATCACGCAGCTCAGCAGGCCCTGATCACGTGACTCTGCAGGCACTGATCACGTGGCTGATCAAGTCCATCACGTGACTGAGCATGCACTGATCACGTGGTATCATGCACTGATCACGTGACTGCGCATGCACTGATGACGTGGCTGTTCGGGCACTGATCACGTGTTTATCAGGCAGTGATCAGTGACTGACAGGCGCTGATCAGGGGACTGTGCACGCACTGATCAGGTGGCTGATCAGGAACTGACCACCTGACCGCGCATGCAGTGATCACGTGGCTGGTCGTTCACTGATCACGTGTTTATCATACGGTGATCACGTGACTGAGAGGCGCTGATCACGTGACTGTGCCGTCAGTGATCACGTGGCTGAGCAGGCACTGATATCGTGACTGAGCATGCACTGATCATGTGCCGGGAGCCGGGGAGGCATTCCACTCTGGACAAAGGTCATGAGGAAGGAGGCTCGGCATACGCAAATGCGGGATCGAGCCTCAGGAGTCCACCCGGATATTCTCGAGCATCTCCCCCCAAAACCGGAGTCTGCCTACTGTATTGCTTTGTGCTCTCACCTCTGATTTCACTGGGGCTGTCCCCCACCACCATCTCGCTCTCTCTGTCAAAGAGTTAACTTACAGCTCCAATTCATAAAGTTCCTTGTCATTCTTCCCTTTAACTTCCAGCTGAGTCTCCATCTGGAGCGCGGAACCCACCACGCTTACTAATTATGCCTGGGCTGCTAAGACCCACTCGAGAAGGTGTCTAGGGTGAGGCACCTTTCGCTATTCGAGAGGGCGCCTGCGGCCTACGTAAGTGGTGCAAACTTCTTGTCTTGAAGTTTGATTGGTCTTCCGTGTAAACCAAGCTACTCAGTCTTTTCTCCACCGAATTTTCCTACTGAGCTCTCCTCATACTATTATTCTTGACATCTCTGATTAGCATATAAATAGTCGCCTAGGCCATCTCTCCTTCGAATACCCTGGATCAGTTGGGGCTGGTCCCCGGCAGGTGGCGACCGAACAGGGACCTCAGGAGGCAATACTCAAAGAGAGGCA